>NC_092859.1:84220677-84263947 GCF_032062135.1 Pyxicephalus adspersus
TTTCGGGGTAGGTCTTATTTTCGGGGAAACACGGTAGAAGAGCAAAAACAAAATAAAATAAAGACCTGTGACTTGCCTCTGCAGACTCCATACCATGGCTTTTTGTAATGTAATTTGTACAGGAATGTGTTGTTGTCAATGTATTGTTGGTAACTTACCTCTCCCATTTGCTGTTCAATAATCTGGTGAGCTATTTCTTCTATAGATGCCATGATCTGTCTTTAAAATGTTATCCTTGGGAGGAATGAAGGTATTTAAGGAGTCCAGTTTTGGTCAACTGAAACCTATTAAAAATAAAATAATACAAAAATCATCTATTACTTATTGATCTTTAAATATTCGATATTAAAAAAAATGTTATTGCCTCCAACTATAATCCAACAATTAGTAAGGGGCCTGCAATTTTCTGTGTTTTCTATAAATTCTTATGCAGAACAATCACATGTTATACTAAATTCTGCTTGAAGGATAAGAGCACTTATCCTTTATGGTCCCTTTCCTTGGTTTACCCTAGAAATTATTTTGCAGTATGATGGAAACATACACGGATTAAACACCCAGCTCTGCAATTTTTTGGTCCCAACTGCACCACCTTGTGTATTGCGCCCCAATAGAACTTTGGAACTGAGAGTGTATGGTCCCAGGACATATTTCCTACTATCATATATATCTTTAGTAAAACATGACTGCACCCAGGCTTGTGACCATACCAAAATATCCTCACAGTTGTCCCTATTATGAAAAAGGATTACACTCACACAATACACAAAGATGTTTCTAATAGCTGGAATTAAAAAAGGTTTACAATTGTAACCTAATTTAGAAAGCCTGCCAGTCTTGCATGTCCCTGTATTTTTCAGAGCCATTGAGGTGAGGTGCCATTGAGGTGACTAGTCGGTAATGAAAAAAACAAGCAAATAAAAGCGTACCTAAACTCAGAAATTTCACTTTACATAAAGGGGTAGACAACCATTTTATGTTAAGTGAAAAAATTCTGTTTGTTCGTTTGTGTTTGTTTTTTTTTTTTTTATGCAACATCCTTAATTCTCGATCACCAAGGCAATTGAGAATGAATGGGAAAGCAGAGCCTCCCGGGATATCTACGTCACGCATCCCAAGAGGCTATTGGCTGCTCCTTTTGTGCATGCATGAACATCTCCGGCATGCGCAGAGACATTTCGCTAAAAGTGAAAGAAATTGCTGACATCACGCATGCGCAGTGAGATTGGCAAGTCGCAGTGATATTGGCACTGGCCCGAAGACGCAGGACCCGATGGAAAAAAACTCAGAACAGATTGACTGCGCTGCGGGATTGAAGGTAAGTGAATTCTTTTTTTGTTTTAGGTCGTTTTTAGGTTTACTTCCACTTTAAAATTCTGTATTTTTACATTAAATTTCCTACCAGCCTTTTAGAAAGCTTCCAAAAAAAAGGGATCTGACTGGCTAGCCGATTTATTAATTATAGCTGCTGGTGTACAAGAAAGTGGCTGAATACTGAAACCAGAAAGAGAAGAAGTAGGAAGATGGTGCCAGCACCCCACTATGTATTACAGACAGGTGAATGCATTTAAAAATGATCAGACAATTAAGATTTTTTATTACAGAAAAGGACTTTCTGGAATTAAGAATCTGTCTAAACACAATGTTTCTGGAAAAAAAAAAAAAGTCTGCAGTAGCTCAAAAAACATACTAAGCTTTCAACTTAAAATAAATTAAAATAGTTTGAGGTCAGTTTTATTACATTTTTAGGTGATATCTATTCTTTTTTGTTGACTGAGATATTGAGCTCTGTGAACAGCCTTCGTAAACCAGACTCCATTGCTACGGCTCATTTTGTCAGTGTACTTTAATGTGATTGATACATTTTAAAACGGAATCTATAACATTCCCTGGTAAGAATCTATTACTGCCACTGAAACACAGACCTGCAAGATTCACACTAGGGAATGTCTGACAGCCTCATGTTTAAGAGTCCTTAAACATGAGGCTGCTCTAGTAACACAGATTTCCTTGTGCCCCCCTGCAGTGCCATTCAGCCACCTGAAGTAAAGGATATGTCTGTGTATGTCTATTTGTGCATGTGTGTGTCTATGTATGTATGTCTATGTATGTCAGTGTCTGTCTTTGGGCCGGGGTTATTTGCTGAATGGGTGAGCGGCATTAATATGATGCCTGCAGGCCCAGCTAAGTCACAACACACACAGAGCAGCCATGTGTCTAACATGTAACACAAGTGCCCATCATTCACTGCCATGTACGCCTCCCCTCCCGCCTAAGGTGCGCGCACGGTGCGTGCATAGGCGGGAGGAAGCTGTGTATCTATGTGCATGAATATGTATGTGTATGTCTGTGTCTATGTATGTGTAGGTCTATGTATGTATGTATGTCTGTCTATATGTATGTGTATGTATGCCTGTCTGTCTATATGTATGTGTCTATGTATGTCTGTGTCTATGTATGTGTGTGTATGTGTATGTATGTCTGTGTCTTTGTGTATGTATGTCTGTCTATATGTATGTGTCTATGTATGTGTAGGTCTATGTATGTCTGTGTCTTTGTATGTGTAGGTCTATGTATGTGTATGTATGTCTGTCTATCTGTATGTATGTATGTCTGTCTATATGTATGTGTGTGTATGTATGTCTGTCTATATGTATCTGTCTATGTATGTGTATGTATGTCTATATGTATGTGTCTATGTTTGTCTATGTCTATGTATGTATGTCTATGGGCCGGGGTTATTTGCTGAATGGGTGAGCGGTATTATTATGATGCCTGCAGGCCCAGCTCAGTCACACTACACACAGAGCAGCCATGTGTCTGTAACATGTAACACACAAGTGCCTGTCATTCGCTGCCATGTTCGCCTCCCCTCCCGCCTAAGGCGCGCGCACGGAGGGAGGGCACACGGCGCGTGCATAGGCGGGAGAGGGGAGGAAGCTGCGTGTCCGGGAAGCTGTTCCTGTCGGGTGGAGGTCAAAGGTCACAGTGACAGGGTTAAAGCGTCACTCGGGCACGACGCTCCGGACGCACTCATGTTGGACGGGGTGAGCGCGGGTGTGAGGAGACATTCCGCATTGCTCCGGGGTCCCTGCTACAAGCTAGCCTACACACAGCTGCAGTCTCCTCCTTTGTAATGTCTTCCGGCGCTTACCTGCGTCCCGAGAAACAGGCGCGGTTTCTGCGATAGGCTGCACCGTGGTCAGACGATGTGTTCACGGTAAACTACCGCACCCGGTTCCCGGCGGGTCAGAGTTCGTGACCCTCCCTCAGCTCCACCGAATGCGCAGCTCCTCCCCGTGACCGATGCGTAGCTGGAGCCGTGATGACGTCACCGGGCGCCCAATGCGGGATGACGCACAGGGGAGAGGGAATGGCTGCTGGAGGAGTTTACAGGCATTATTTCTCCACGGGCTATGAATATAAAGTCGCGTTTTCCAAACACTTATCCAAATGTGACAGGGAATATCCACAAAGGGGGCTGCATGAGCTTAATAGCAGCCTGGGGTCTGTAAGTATGACAGTGAATCTGACATTCACCAAAACGTTCCCTGGTGGAGAAACAAACTGCTGTTGGAACACATGGACCTGAAGGATGTGCCAGCACTGAATGTTTTGGTGAATGTCAGATTCACTGCTTTTAAATTGGAGCTCTAGGCATCTCATAGCACATGTGACCCCTTTATGTGTAAGGTGCATTGTATTATAAATCATCATTTCTGCAATTTTTTATTTTACTAGAAGAGTAATATTTACATGGAACCAGTACCGAGCTATAGAGCCAAGTAACATTGTGTGTATTAACACCTGTGCATTCCCAACCCTTATACGCAGATCAATAAACAAGGCACTGACCAGATGAGCTGCAAGGTCTTTTATTCCTAAATTCACTTATTTCTTCTATTTCAGTAAAAAAAACACAATGCTTTACCCTGAACAGAAATGTAAAATACAGAAGTGGTAGGTGGAGGTGTAGAAAACGGAGATGAACTTAATATCCAGAGGCAACTAGGATTTTTAAAAGCCGGTTAATGGCAAATTTTGGATTTGTTATACTACAGGCAGTACATCAGAGCTGCTTCTAAATATTGGTTGGAAGTGCACAATATCACCAAGTATTTAACCCCCCTGCTACTATGGAGATTTGCTGTCTTCTTTTACCAGAGTAACTAGTTTCCTAATTTGCTGAAATGTTACAAAAGTGTAATTTAATTTTAGTTTTGGCCTATATGTGTATGTTACTGGTTTCAGGAACATATAGGGCTTTATTTATAAAGCAGAGAATCATACATTCCAGTATGGGAATCTTCCAAGTGCAGATGTTTCAATGGCAGGAATCTTTGGGGGAATGTCAGATGTTTTATAAATAGAACCCATAGAGTGATACTAATGTAAAATCATGTAAACACTTATGATCAATACCATGTGTGAGCAACATGATTATTTTAGTCACATACACATTGGCGAGATTTAGTTGTTCAATCCATAGGTCGAATAAAATTTTCCTGCTGCCATGAAGGTATGTTAGTCTAGTCAGTAGGTGATTGTATGCACATACAATGTCCGATACAGAGTCACATTTTTCTAAATTTGCCAGCAAGTCTATTTTTTTACTGTAGTTTTAGGTGCCATACTTAGCCAATAAGTTAATTTATTATGAAATGCCAGACAATTTTTGTTAATACAGGTAGTTTATGAACTTGCCAGACAAAACTTTCTATAGTACCACATCATTTTGGACTTCTCTTTTTGTGATCTATACCAGCTTAGGATCCAACAAACTTCAGACCTATCTCAGCCACAAACCTAATCTTCATAGAACAAGTGGAGGCCATATTTTGCTCTATAATCATAGAAGCTGGTATAGGAGTTGCCATTACTCCTGCACCTGACAAGGTTAAAACTTTGGTGAAATATGTAAACCAAAATTTAAATAAAGTATACTGTTTTTTTTTTTATAGTATTGTAATTGTTTTACCAGTTTCATACTTGGTTTTTTTTTTTATGTTTAAGGATATAAATAAAATGGTGTGTAATATAAATACTGGGACTGAAAGTCATGCCATTTAAATTAAATTGCCATTTACAAATTGGCTTCTCTGTTCTGTGGGTCTTGCAATGGCAGTCCTGATTATGGTGAAACGGTTGTCGATTGCTGTCATTTCTAATGCTCTGTTTAATGGTTAAATGGTTCTGATAAGACATTTCATTAGTAGTTTAACTTTGTGGCACAGGATAACATGACATGGAGAAACACTAGAAACTTTTTATCCCCTTGAAATACATATGCTTCTTCTTTCTGCTCATTTAAAGAGCACTAAACCAATATTTTTTTGTATACCCATCTTCTTCTGTCTCTTTAAACCCTCACTAATTCCTACCACTCCATATCCCCCCTCCTATTGTGTGAGACTTCCCTCACCTCCTAGATCAGGGGTGCCCACACTTTTTTGGCTTGTGAGCTACTTTTAAAATGACCAAGTCAAAGTGATCCACCAACAATAAAAACTTGGACTTTATAACTCCTGTGCACAGTAGAGTTTATTTTGAAAGGCAGGGCTCCGCGATCATCTCGCGTTGCCTTTGCAATCTACCAGTAGATTGTGATCCACCTGTTGGGCACCCTTGTCCTGGATTGTAAACTCTGGCCTCTTGTGTCAATGTCTGTAACTGTCAATTGTAACTACTATATATGTACAGCACTGCCTAATATGTTGGCACTATATAAAACCTGTTTAATAATAAATATGCAATTCATCATTCTTGCCTAAAAAATAATTGTATATAACCATACATGTGACATTTTATTTTAGCAATGTTTAGTTAATCATAAAGAACTCCACAAAACGTTAGGATTGTGTAAATTACAAGGTTACAAGCATTTTCTCACAAACCACTTTATTGTAATGGTCAGAGATTAGAATTCTGTGCTAAATTGATGGTGGAAAAAAGTATGCTTGAATTTTAAAACATGATTTGAATACAAATTATCTGCCTACATTTTTTGATCCAGTGATGTCTAGACCTCTGGTTTGTATACGTTACAGCAGTATACAGTTTTTTTTTTTGTTTTCTTTTTAAAAGGGGCAACACCACCCCCTAATTCTCGACCGCCTAGGCGATCGAGAGTGAATGGGAGCGGAAAGCCTCCCGGGATACCTACGTCGGGCACTCCTTCAGCGCATGCCTAGGATCTCAGGTATGCACAGAAGGAGCCTTTTTGCTCAAAGAGAAAAATTTGCCGGTCTCACACATACGCAGTGAGATCAGCAAATTTTTTTTTTTCATCCTATGTCACCCGATCTCGCACCTGGGTCGGGTGACATAGGATGAAGGACCAGGAAGAAGATGCTGGCTCCAGGACATATGACGCAGGACCTGATGCAAGACTGGATCGGACTGCCCTGTAGGATTGAAGGTAAGTGTATTTTTTTTTTTTTGCCATTTTTCAGTTTAGTTCCTCTTTAAAGTCAATCTGCCTGCCATTGATGTGGTGAAAAGTAATTTTTCTCTAATGTGGAATTTATCAGCAGTTATTTCATTAGGGGTTTAGTATTGCTTCCTTTTTATGAAAAAGGCTAGAATTAGTAATGGACTTTTACCTTTTAATATTGCTATACCATGCTGGGTTTCTAAGCCGTAGAGAATTAGATGACCCAGTAACAGAATATTGTACTTTTGCGATTCTTTGCGAAAAGTAGAAAACCGAATTATCAATATTTACATCCTAGGAGTGATAGATAAAATGTCACCAGAGCCTTTTTTCCAGTCTAACCTTTCATCATTTTATAATCCCCTGCAGCAGCCCACTACATACTACTTTGTAGCAAATATCCTGATTATATTTCTGGAGAGATGTAGCTTCCTACAATTCACTGATGTGATATGATTATCAATGGCTACAAAAGAACCACATTCAGTAGCTAACTCCAAGTGCTGCAAAAGGTCTACAGCTCAGCAAGTAAATTACAAATGAATACCTCTGCTGTGACACAGACCATTCATTGACTGCAGATCAATTTTTCATAGGGAAAAAAAAAAAGTAAGAACAATTCTATCAATTGCATGGCATATTCCTTAGACTTTCCACCTTCAAATAAGAAAGTTTTAACCTGTGTTCAAATTTGGAAATCTCTTGGCAGATGGATCCTTAAGGTGGCATTCTGACCAATTATTACAATTCAACAATTGTGAAGTTTTATTGTAAGGTTAGGGTTAATTGTCGTAAGGGGGGGGGCACCTGTTCTGAGGGGAGATCATAGAGGAGAGATCAGCAAAATCATCTTGGCTGTATCCCTGCCTCTCTCCACCTTGCTCATCTCAGGCACCCTAGAAGGACAAGTAAACCTGGGATAGATAGAGGAGGGTATGAATGCTTGCTGCTGTTGACTGGGTCTATACATGTGAGCATGTGGCTTTATAGTTGTTTAGATCAGTGGTCCCCAACCTTTTAGAGCTTACGGACCACTAAATGGCACATGTGCAGGGAGCCGGTTGTCACTGAAAGTGGGGGGAGACTTCCCCCAGAGTGATGTCATGATGCCAGAACCCGCCCAGGTCTAAGCCTGCGATTGTGTCCAGAGACACAACCTGCCCTGAGCCTGCAAAGCGTGTGGGAGACATGGTTTGTGCCTCTGACTGATGCGGCCTCCCCCTCCCAGTGGAGTCCTCCTGACCCCACTGGGGGGTGCACCAGCCAGAGCGGCAGCCCACCAGTCAGACGGGCCGGAAGTTGGGGACCCCTAGTTTACAACATTTCTACAAGGCAGTCAACCCTTTTGGCAGCAGCAAAAAGGATAATTAACAGAAGTGTAAATTACAGAACTGGTGGGTGGAGGTCTACAGGCAGTACATCACAACTGCTTCTAAATATTGGTTGGAAGTGCACAATATCGCCCCTGGTTGGAAGTGCACAATTGAACTCCCCTGCTACTATTAAGATTTGCTGTCTTCTCTAACCAGAGTGAGATCTTTTTACCTGCTTGTAGGTACGCTACACTAAAGTTAATTCCTGAGGAAAAACTTTTTGAACCTTGGTTATATTCCAAGGCAAAATTCCATGCGTCCAACCGAAGTCTAAACTAAACTAAAACGGTTTTCTTTTTTGAAGTGGTGATCTGCAAGCTCCCTATTATTTCCAACAGATAACCTTGCAATTGGCAAAGCTCACGCTATCTTGTGACTGAAGAGCTCTAACTCTAAATCTGCAAGGAACATAACCAGACATCTACAGAGGGACCACTGTTTCCATTTAGAAAGCAAGAATCCTTCTCTTCAGCATGCTGATAGCATACAGACTTTGTAAGCTGTGGGTGTAAGATACTAGTAGCATTGGCCACCAAGGGAATAATCATGGACATGTAACAATAACATTGTAAACCTGTGGCAGGAACTTTGTAAGGTGAAGGCAACCTTTTTTCCATTAGTATCCCTATTTGGTTTAATAATGCCCCAGCTTTTGTTTTTAGCAGATTTGAGCTAAACTAATAGTTTAGTTGAGCTTTAACCTCCCGGGTGGTTTAATTATGACATTATTTTCATGTCAAAAGCAGTACATTGTTTTGCATGGAACTTTGTTGTTTATAATTGAAGGCCTTTAGTTCTTAGGAATTACTCCCGCGTATGATAAAGTTTGAAACACAAATCATAAATTATATTAAAAATATTAAATCTAAAAAATAATGAAATATAATAATTTTATTAAAAAATTAAAAAAAAAAAAATTTAAATTTGTCCAAACAAGGGTACAATATTAGATAAACTTTTGGATTTTTTATTTGGATTTATTTTTTTATAACCTTATCACTGCAATCAATATTTTAAATTTCCTGCCAGGCTGTGCCTCCTCAGCGTACTGAGGCTTCACACATCACATCGATCAAGCTAAGGATGTGATGCAGAAGCCAGCTGGGGAACGCTGGAGGACACCGCTGGATTTTGGGGAGCAGGTAGGATTTTTTTCTATGCTACCCAAGTGTGGCTCGGGGTTACCGGTTTTGGTACATAAAATTCACCCTGAGCCACATTTGGGAACACCGCCAGGGGGTTTAAAGTGATCTAATGAGAAAAGCTGGAGACAGGTATAAAGTGCAGCTGTAGATACTTTCAGTTCCTCTGTTTTGGCAGAATTCCAGGCAGTGCACTGGCAAAGTCAAAACTTTACAACTGACCTTACAAATTCTTATGAACCAATGAAGTAGTCCATTCCATTTTACATATGCAATGCCACCTAAATTTCAACAATCTAAATGAATACATACTCATAACAGGAAAATCCTGAATAATGTATAAAGGACACACTCAACCAGGTTGAAATCTGTATTTTAATAAATAATATGTACAGAAGTTGCAGCAAACTAATTTACAAATATATAAAATAATAAAAAAGACATGAATATCCAAAAATATGAAATTGGATATCAAAATGTTATGGCAGTATGTAGTGTCCATGTCAGGTTTTGTTACAAAACTGTTCCTTCCTGAAATGCTTCAATCCACCTTGATGAAAAGAAACAGAAAAAAGGTTACATTTTAACTACTTGTAAAGCTAATGCACACAGTAATACAAACATGGTATATATGGCTGTTGCAGGCCTTTTTAGATACGAAGATTTACAGTGCCAAGAAAAAAAATCTGTACCATCTCAAACATTTACATTCAACAGATTGAAAGTGCATGCGTTAGTCAACAATTTGGGTGAGTTTGTATTCACCAATATCACTAATGATAATAGCATGAACATAAACTCTTGCAGAAGTAAATTCTTGTTCTATTGTGCATTTTACTCGGAAATCAAATATTCCCCTGGCAAGTGGGTTTGTTGGATGATAACAAAGCCTTTTCAAATTTAGAAGTGTGCTTAAAATATAAAGTGCACACATGTACCTTTCCCAGGCTACCTTCCCTAAACTTTGCCCCTACTATACAAAATTACGAAACCTTACCAAACCATTTTTTGGCTTTGCACCTGAGTCTTATACAAAATCCATGAATTCTTGAATATATTGAATTAAAAAAAATGATATATTTGAAGCAGGACCTGTGTTTTTTTTTATATTTGTGATATGTAATTAGAATGAGCAGGAAATTGGGGCAGGAGAGAAGTGATGAAGGAAAAACAGTGGGTTATAACTGTTTTTTTATTATTATTATTATTATGGAAGAGCAGAACATACCTTTCTGTTGTTTGAGCGTCATCAGCTCTGAAGGTGTAAAACAGGGTGTTCTTGTGCAGCAGATGAATGACTTTCAGATCTGTGCTTTCATCTTGTACTACTTTGACTGTGAATCCCAGCAGAGGCTGGCTTTCCAAAGCTGCAATATCCTGAAATCATATACCACAATACACTTTTAATTTAATACATATACGTAAAAACACAACTATACAAAATCTTTACAAAAATAGGATTAAAAATGCAAAAATACAGGACAATTGTATTCAGTAGTCTTGGATTCTAGTTGTATTTGGGACCTGACTGGTATTTCATTTTGCTCTTTTCCAGTCTGCTCAGACTGCTTAGAGCTAAATAAAGAATTGTTTTTTAAATAAAGATTTATTCCATTAAATTTACATGTGAGAACAAATACATAAGCAATAACACAAAGTCAACGCATAATAATCCATATCTATGACTGCTATCGTCTCCTTTTTAATGTTACAATGAACTAGAAAAATGCTGTTACTCCAGCACTATATTATTATTTCTCTACAGTGTGAATAAATCTTTCCTGCCATTTACCTCATATAAAAAACATTTGGCCAAAATGTCAAAGAAAGTTAAAAATGAGGACAATCAAACCATTTTATATGAATACTTTCCCTTTCAACACTTATGTCATCTATTAAATATTAGCTATGTATGTGGTACAGTTACAAATACCAGGGTTTCATCTACAATTGCAGTCACCTCTACAACACATTGAAGTCAGTGTATTGCAGTTGACTTAACTGGAATGGTAGAGCTATCTTCAATCCCATATAATTGAATTTCTGCCACATCTACTATTAACCAATCGTATAAAAACAAAGAAATACTAGGACTTTAAAAGTAGCATAGACAAAATGCAACATAGGTAAAAACACATGAATTTCATATTTAAAAAGACATGTTATGACATGTCTTTTTTAAATATGTATTGAATAAATCTGTTTTACCTATGTTGCATTTTGTCTATGCTGCCTTTAAAGTCCCAGTATTTGTTCTTGTACAGTTGACATATTTGCTATAAAGTGGTCAAATCGCTTAGGCTCAGTTCAGACCTGACTTGGCAAATCTTTTCCACTTCTCAAAAAGAAAGAGTAGAAAGGGTGTCAGCTACATGGTTGCTGCTTTAGTTTTATCAGATGAATGGAACATGTCTCAGCACTATTAAATAATCAGCAGGTTCTCCACCATTCTCAGGGTGGTGTCTATGTCTTCTCCTCATAGCACAAGACTAAAAGCTATTGTTTGGTTTGCAGGAGTTATATTGCTGGCGAATAGTTTCTTACCTCACTAGCAGCATATGTGTATAGGACTTTGTTCTTTATCACAAACCACATCTGCTTCCATGGCTTTTTGCTACCCTTTGATCTCTGTAAATGACCACTCATTGACGAGTCTTCTGTACTTGCACATACCTGAAAGCCAATAAAACAAAATTAATATGAGTATATGTCTTCCCGTGAATTTAGGCCTAGTATGAACAGGTTCTTAGAGCCTTTCTGGCACAGGAAGTTGCCAGCCATCCCTTTTTACCAATACAGGCATGCAAACATAATAATAAATGAGATGGCAAGTGTTTAAAGCAGAAACAAATTCAAACATGCATATTGAAGTTATTAGAGATTTTCAAAACATTTAAATTTCCTAGCAGCAGTTCATAAATGACACAATAACAAAGATTTAATTTTGAGAGTCCTGCTAACATCACCATGTCAACTCATTTTTATATACAAAAAAAAAACATTCAAGGCTGAGACCAGACCCAGACATACCTTAAGCGCTGCTGGGATTTTTTTATGTTTCCTTCCGGATGGAATGCTTTGCAGAACTGAAGAAAGAGCACTGGAGGGGGACTTATGGTTTGCAGGGGAACATGATTTGGAGGCGCTTGGACTATCTGTTTGGAAGATGGTAATCAGATGGAGAGTTTTATTCAATGAAATTCAGTACACAAGGCAATGTATGTAGTTGGTAAAGCATTTAAATCTCTGCCTTAAAACATTTAAATGTCTCCCTTAAAAAGTAAAGGATGCCAAGGTTTACATCTCCTAAGATTAAGTGTCTTCTAACAAGGTAAGGATAGGATACTAGGATTACCTATATAGGATACCCCTTTATATCTCTACATGACATGAAAATTTCACATTTAATTAAAAATTCCAAGAAAATAGACCAGAAACTCTCTTTTAAGATACCATTTTGGACACTTACCTTCTAAAGCCTAATAGGGAATCACTGTATTTTGCAAGGATTGCAGACAATAGCAATTAACATGAGAGGTTTATTACTTTCAATATATGTGTAATACATTACAAGGTAATGTAACTTAGTATGTGTATATTAGCTAAAGTCCCTGAATCTAAGCAAATCTTGAGGCATCCTCAAATTATTATGTGAAAAATAAGCGACTGGAAACTGATTTTAAACAAGCAAGACGAATAGCCATAACTATAGCTGGCTAGAAAATGAAATACCTTGTTTCTGGAGTTCATGAAAACACAGATCACATACTCGGGCTAAATGGTACTTGAGATACTCCAAGCTGTACTTGTTGGTTGAACATGCTTGGCATACAATCTGAAAACAAGAGCACATTTATTTACATAAGCACAACAAAATCATTGTTTGTAAATCTATTAAATGTGAAACATCCCTTTTTGGGGCATACATTGGATTATTTAAAAAATAGGCAGAACTCAGGGCACCCAAGCCAACATTTGGTTTAGGTACTTTAAAACATAATACAAAAATATTTGGTACATGTTTTCTATCCTGTGCAGCCTCCTCCATTACTCTCCTGCTGTGTTGGTCATTGTGATGAGCTTTTTTCCCCAACTATAGCACACTTCCTTTTGAATTTGTTAAACAATTATTGGTATAAAAATCACAGTACATGTAATAGTATAACACTGGCAAGCAGTTAAAATCCAGTAAGACAAACCTTGCCACACGCTCTACAATGATGTCTTCTGTAGGTCAGCGTAAACTCACTAGTACAAATCATGCACATTGTAGCTCTGCCATCAGGAATCCAAATTGGTGCTTTTGTGCCAAGCGCATTATCTCCTTCCTCTTCAGGGTCAGTCTGAAATAAATAGTAAAAAAATCTGGGTTTATATACACAAACACCTTTGCATTCAGTATTAAATGCATCATAATGTGACATACTAGATAAGCTTTTCCCACTGCATTTAACCATCACCAGTAGCACCAATATGCAACGTATGCCAATCTTCCTAGATTACAGTGTTTTGTGGTTAGTTGCAGTAACTCCCAAAATAAAACGAAAAAATACTAAAAATCAAAAAAATACTATGTCTTTTGCAATAAAACAGGTAAACAAGTAAACGTTCAGGGTCTACCTCTTCTTGACTTTTTGTTGGGTTGAAGGTTGTTTTCTTTTTGGCATATTCTTCAATTGCAGTGGAAATTGCTTCGAGCCAATCATCTCTTTCAGTAGCAGAACTGTAATGACAAACAATGCTTTGTCCGGCAATTTTATCTTGTATAATGGGACTACAAAACATATTTGCATAAAAATACTTTACCCTGATGACCCATATTCAATGCTGTAAATGCTGTAAATATATATATATATATATATATATACAAGTATATATATACATCAAATCACGAGGGCATCAAATGCCATAGGATGTCAAAGTCCCAAAGTGAAAAATCATTGATTATTTTAAAAAAACGAAAGAAGAATCATGGAGCAGAACAGTAGTAACAAATCTCATTCCGAATTTACTAAAACTGGAACTCGGAGGCAGGAGTAACGTATGTCTCGCTGCCAATATACAGCTAAGAGGGTGTAGGCACTGCCTAGGCACTCTCACATAGCAAGAAGTGCACCACTATTTTTCAGAAGCCATAAGGTAGATTTTTCAGGTTATTGGTAAGGCAAAAAAAACATTTCCAACCACGATGACTGCAGACCTAAACCCAGAAAAGGATCAGGTAAAAATATCAGTGCCCAAGACAAAGCAAGGACTGGTGACTGTATTTAAATTGGGAGCAGATTGGTAAGTTTATTTTATTGCAGAAGGGACATAAATAATCTGCCTGCGCATTTTTAAAATTTTTTAAAATTCTGTTTTAAAAAACGTCTACATGTTCCAGGAATCAATTACTAAGATGAGTACCCCCTGATGATTTACAGGGTTTAGGTAGAGAAATACAACTCAATATTTCCACTGAAAAACCTTGGGAATGCATGCATAGTTTTAATACCTGGCTGACAAAATGAAGGACCTCTCCACGCTTTCTATGTTTAGCTCATTCTGATAAGCCTCTTGGGTTGGCTTTCTCACCTACAAATACAGAAGTACATGCACATTTTAAAAATGCCTACTCTCAGTTTTAAAATACACTTTAAACCAATTCAAAAATCATTTATTCCCAGTCTTGTAATATACAAAAATTGTATCTGCCTAAAAACCTTATTTGTATGATATTCTAAAAATCCCCTGAAAGGCCAATTAGAGCCTCATGGTAATGTATAATGCTCTTAGTATAATACGTTTAAAGCACTGTAGACCAGAAGGAGGTTTCTACACAGCGTACAGAAAGAAAAAAACACAACAAAACCTATCAGTGTGAATAAAGGTATACATAGCCCCGTTAGCAGTAGATAGTTCAAAAACTAAAACATGAAAGAAGCTTTCACCCCACTGGCTATTGAGCATGACATGATCAAATTAATCACAAGACTGGCTAAACAGAATCACTGATGCTATGGTATCCTAAACAGTTTATAATATATGCAAGTTGATTGTAATTGTTAAGTGTCAAGTTCCTACCTTCATTCCAGCCAAAGAGAGCATGTTGTTAAGTTTATACATCCCTGACTGAACCGGGGTCGTATATAACAAGGTGTCATTGAACTTGGAGGGAAAAAAAGCAGTGTTATTATTCATTACAAATATGTAAAAAACTGAGAACAAACACCTGACTGTTGTAATGATATAATCTGGTAAAAGTAAAATGTTATAAGGCATGTAGTAGTACTAATGGGCTGTTGTGGTAATTAAGTACGGTCACTGCCTATTGAATCACTGATGTGGAATAATTATGAAGATCAGCAATTATAATATTATGCTGGCTTTATACTTGTTCCAGTTTTAGTACTAACACTAAGGACCAAACAGGAACTGAAGGAGTTACATAAAACTACACAACAAGACATGCTGCTTTCTGCTCTGGGTAGGCAGTTTGGTTGTACAAAAGCGTGGTCACCTAAGGTTTCCTCCAACATGTTTGAACAAATTTGGCAACTTACCAAGAAAAACATTCGTGGCTGCATAACCTTCCGGGAAAGCTTCATCAAAGTCCCCTCTTTTAGAAAGACCTGAGCAAGCAGAATAAACAATGAACCAGTCTAAGTGTCGATTACTTACATAATGTTTTACATGTTCAAAGCCACAACATAACAAGTGCTTTGTTTTACTACAGAGGACATCTGCTGTAGGTGCACCATAATCATACAAAGCAATACAGGAAAAAATGCTTTGCATTATTCCAGATCCCTGGTTAATGATTTAGAAATTATTTTCTGTACATACCCTTCCAGGCTGCACAATCTCATGGTGGCCATTTAAACTATACTGGATCTGCATCAGCTTTTGAAAATTGTCCTAAAAAAGAATAGGGGAAATATCAACTTTAGATGAATAACCGTAAAATCCCCACCATGTAAAGCAAAAAGCGAAACAAGCATAAGTATTTGTGGCAAAATATGGATGAACCCTTTACTGTGCCTCTAATAGTACTATCCTATGGAATACAATAACATGTATATATGGTCACTATATATATAGGATGACTTCAAATGCTCATAACTACCCCAGAAATACAGCATGCACTTAAAATGATACCATCATTTCGGGCAGCCAGTATCACACACTGTCTTAAGTAAGAATGGCATTGACATTACCCAAAACAAGGTTAACAATGGACCAAATGGGTTCATCTATTAGTCTTTATTGAACAAGAAGTGATGTGCATTTGTTTTGGAAGCTCAATGCAGGGTCCATGGAAAGTTTACTGCCCCTGGCACCACCATAATCTTGACCTAGTACTGCTTGCAAACATTTAAACCATGTGCAAGCAACTCTATGCCTGGACAAGCTGTCTCTACTGAACACGATGCCACTTGCCATTCTATTTCCTTTTTTCAAAGGTGTGGTTTTAATATTAGGCAGGCATTTGTAGGCAGTAAAAACATCTGCAAATGATTACAAATGCCTTCAAAAACTAAATGTTTTAGCCTGAAACTGCGCCTGTGCATCTAGTTGTGGACATTAATCTACCAGGAGCAGCAAACACCACATGTAGTTTTAACATTCCACCCTCTACTAGTTATTAATGGGTCCTAAACATTTTTTTATATGTCCATTTGTCAGTTGGGTCTTTACAATTCAATTAAAAGCCTTGGTTTTTCCTAAAATACCGTCACAGCAAAGCTACAATATACAGTGTTAGAAGAAAAAGACTTTCAGGCTTATTCAGTAAAACAAGTTCAATGACATAAAAAGCAATAACCTTCAGCAATCAGAAATAGTTACCATCTACTAGTCTGACTGCTACTTGTTTTTATTAAGATGCAATGTAACTTTTCACTGAAATTGAATAGAACATATTTAAATGAGATGGACAGTTTTTTTATCTAGTAAAAAAGGAATTTTTATTTTGTACCATTTTATTTGTGATCATAATGTATATGTAAAAATATTTTCTTTATATCTGTATACATTTGTAGTACCACCTACCCCTTGCTTCAAGATGTCGTTGGCATGATTAGCAACCTCCGTCACCACACTCAGGGCAGCTGAACAGGAAGAAAGTTACAATGTTATTTGCTTCCACCAGACATCAACCAGCATTAACAATATCTACATAACCTGATCAAAAATGGGAAGTGGGTTATTGGTTTTATAACCAAGGAGATAAACGGGGATCTTACATCAACAAAGAGTCATGTTTATCTTCTTCTTTTATTTATTTGCATATTTATAGGGAAAGCAAAACAATAAGATCACAGAGAGCTTGCCAGATAACCCTTAACAATATCAAAGAGGCCATTTGTGTAATATCATAATATCATAACTTCAAAAGAACACATTTTCCTCAGGCCCCATACAGTTGGCAGGGCCCAAAAAGAAAGTGATGGCAGTCCAGCCACAAGACAGACTCCCCCCCCCCCCTATTATCATAATGCTTGCTTAAATATTAAGGTTTACCTTGTGTGTCATTGTAGTCTGAGGATTCTTCTGAGAGATTCTTCAGGTAATCTGTAGATTAAAAAAATCAAAATCAAAGACTGGGTCTTGAACAACTGTAGTTTAAAACAAAGGGGAGAGCTATACCGGGAGCATGGAGTAATATCAGGTATCTACATCCTTACGAAGTACTACTTTTTGCTAATTAATCAGCATTCATTAATTAATTTTACTGATAATCAATTAAAAGGGATAATCAAAGTTTTTACACTACTTATAAAAAGAACATTCAATAGGTGCCGGAAGGTATGGTCCAATATATACTTATCTTTTCACCTACGATACCAGTATTGCAAACATTTATACACTGTTTTGTATTGTACATTATTTTTACTGTTTTGTAATCCAGCTCACCATATTAAAAAGTGATATATATATATATATATATACACACACAAATAAATGTTTAATTTACTTTGTAACCACTAGAGGGCAATATAAGAAAGGCACAGCTTCTGCTGGCTCAGCACCCAAGGCTCCCCAGATCTTCTCCAGCATTTCCTAACACAGCAGAGAGATAGCAAACTTGGCATTAAATAGATGACTGTGGTCTACCAGGGAGTAAAGACCTTCCCCTCAAATCTATGCACTTAATGAAAAATAACACCATGTTGTTTATATGAACAGCCCTATATGTAACAAACAGTACATCAAAGCAAAACCAAACTGGAGTATAGTCATGGCCTTGACTATAAATAACTTTCTGCTGACAAATTTAGTGTTTTTTTTAAAAAAAAAGAAGTATCAAAACATTAAACATTTTCATTAAGTATACTTGAAACATTGGCTCTGTTTCACTGTTTAAAAAATGAAAATAAGACACAAGCTGGCCTTAAAATTAAACTATAATTCCAGCCAAAACTTTTTTTATTTTGGATAAAATTTAGTAAGTGTTAGAACCCCTGGTTTCTGTTAAAACAGATTTCCCCTCATTTCCTGTCATGTCGACAATGAGCTGAAGGGAAACGTTCCCCCAGGTAAACGTTCCTTTTGTAGGGGAAAGCTAGATTTTTTATTTCTGGCCCTGTTGCAGATTTTCATTTCTGTATTTTAGCTATTGTAATTATAATCTAATTTATAAAAAAATATATAAATAAAAAGAAATATAAATGCAGTAAGTGTATAGGTTGCTATAGTTTTTTTCATATATAAGGCTTGGTGTGTCAGAAAAATATTATAAGGACTTTGATACACATACAGTCTCCTATCTCATTTAGCAATGCAAGATTTAAAATTACATTTCTAGACATTACATTTCTAGACAAACAATTAAGTGGACCTATGATCAAATTTTATCATCAAAGGGCTCACCCTTTTACATAATAAAATAATTGTTTTACATTTTTTGAAGAAAGTCCCCTCCCCTTCTGTCTTTATCACCACGACGGTAAAGATTGAAGGGGAAACACGCAGCCCTCTGGGATATTTACGTCACTTATCCTCGGTGGCTGCAGACTGCTTCTTCTGCACATGCCCGAGGTTGGGCACTATGTCATCAGGGGCATAAATAAAAAAGACTGACGTGTTGGACAAAAGCCTTGAAAAAAAGAAGAAAGTCAGGACCGTGCAGGATTTGCTGGGTGTGGGTTTGGGATAGAGAGCTTTTAACAAGTAAAGGTAAGTGATTTTTTTTTTCTAATGAAAGTTCCATCTTCCATGCAAGGTTTAAATATGTCCACATGCAGTGTCCACTGGATGTAACTGTGATGGATCACAAGAATACCAGACCTTATTTTTAGGCAATGAAATTGAAAGAGTTACAATTACATGCCAAAAATAAAAAATCTTATCCTGGCGTTAAAACTTAAGTCTTTATTCAGACAGATACTTTGTGTAGTTGAATGTAAAACAAATTTTATTTAGTTGTAATAAATATGTAACCAAATTAAATGCTTTATTTGTATTTAGCCTGGAGTCACAACTTAACATGCTAAAGTGTTAAAGCCTCCAATGTCACTTTTACAGAGGAAATGCCCAGGAATAAGGAGCGAGAGAAAAACAAATAAATCCATCGTCACATGAAAATGCAAAGCTCTCATATTAATGCAAAACTCATGCCTGCTTTGATGTGGCACAAAGGTTAACACATAAAGTGGATACTCAGAACAGAGGGGCTACAAGCTTCAGAGCTAGCTGGGAGGCCTTTGCCCCTATGAGCCCATGGCTTTGATGTTACAATAATTCGTAAGGAGGCTGAATAAACTAATCTCCAATTTCACAGGCACTAATAAACATACACCGGTGGTGTCACTAAAGGGACAAAACGGGGAACAAAGTCTTGTTCATATTCTATGTAATTACATAAACTCCAAAACTGGATAAAGCTTAAACAGCAATCAGTCCCTATAGAATTAAGTGCTTCCTCAATTCAGCAGATCACATGCCCTTTTTTCAACCTCTGATGCAAGTTACGTTACCCATGTTAGGAGCACTGTCCTAATCTGAACTTTAATACGTTCTATTTCTGTAACGGAACAAAAATTATTTGATTGTAATACTGCAACTATTGTATTTTCTTGTTATAGAAAATTTAAAAAAAACAAAATGTTTTTTAAAAAAATATATATGCGTCCGCATATGGGCAACAGTGTAATATTATTTGAGACTGGTGTCATTAGGACATATCACCATAATTATAAAAAGAAAAAGAAAAGATTTTACAAAATCTTCACACAAAAAAGTATATCTGTCCACACCCTAAAAAATACATTTAAAAATTAAAAGCTTGTGTAAAAAAATAAAAAAGTAAAATATTCCTGCAAAAATAATTTCTTTTTTTATGGGGGGTTCCCTCAAAAAAGTTTCCCCCCATTGCCCGTATAATTTTACAGACTGTTAAGACATTGGAAATGTATTGCTACTCCTTGTCTGAAAAAGAAAGATTGATGAGCACTTGACTTTTAAATGCATTTGGTACAGATCATCTAACGTCTATTGAATCAACACAAGTATTAGAAGTCACTGTCCATAGATCTGATTCTTGAAGAAAAAGCATTACATTTTTAGAAATATATAGAATAATAATAAACTCTTTACATGTTATGACAATCTATTATCAAATGACGTTACAGAAATAGGGTACTATAAACAACAATGTACCACACACAAGAAAAAGACTCTTTACATACCTGTTAAAAGTAATCTGTACTGAGGAATCCTTTGAACTGGTTTGAGTAAATAGTGCTTGAGAGCTAAGTTAGCACAACGAGGGCTCATCTGAAAGGAAAAGAGTTCAGTGTTTATACAGCTTTGTATTTCATTACTGTCAGAGTGTTCACTGCGGAGTTATTACTCTGTAATTGTATACCTCTCTTATTTATATTTCACACTACAATGTTATAGGTGCTTTGTACACCTAGTAAACTGCCACACAAAAAAGAAAGTCTCAGAAAACAAATACAATAACAAAATAATATACGTCTGTCCTGTCTATAAATGTTTTAAATTAGGAGGGAAGGTAAATGTATGTATTACCAGAGAGAAGCCAGAATTCCTGCTTTACATATATGACTGGGTAATGACTCAAACATTCCTAAAGTCACCGAATAATCATGACAAGGAAGGTTCCATATTCTCTTACTAATAGATTCTTTTGATAAAGTCTGACCAGGCCTGGGAAAGGCACCTTAATCATATTAAAGATACGGACCGGAAATGCAAGATATGCATGACCAAATAGAGCAGTTTTAATAAGAACAAAACAACAACAAAATCCATTTATAGATTTGTAATTTAACAATAGATAATAGAGAACAATAGAAAAAAAGATTTTAAGCTCACCATATGTTATGTTCAATATTTGTACAACCTCCTTCTATTTAAAGGGATTGATCAAGATTTCTGAACAGTAACAATTACAGGAGTCAATGCATAACCATTTTACTAAACAAATATCTCGGATACATATTACTATACTGTATGACAGCCTTTCAAATTGTTATTACCTCAAAGTCCTTAACAACTCCAGCAAATGCAGAATTCTTTTTGCACTGCTCGTCAAGTAAAGACACGTTCCGATCAAATTCACGAATGTAGGTAGAATACATTTTAAGGTACGGACCTTTCTTGACAAAAATATCAGCAATCTTCTGGTGTTCATTCCTACAAGCCAAGCATAATTTTGAATAAATAAATATATGTTCAGTATTGCTGCATTCTAGCACTGAGTTTTTGTATGTTTTACAATGAAAGTGGACCAATGCTTTGCCAAGCAAGAGGTTTATTGTAATGCCTACAGACTTTGACCTTGCTCCCCCCCCCCCAAATTTCTTTGGATGCTTGGACCCACTTTGTGCCTACACAGAGCGGTAGACTCTACTCTCTAATGAAACACTAGGAGCCTGCGCAGCCAATCAAAATACCCAAGTGATGTCACATAGGAGTAACAAAAGCGATTCACATGATTCTTCCTATTTATAAATAGTAAGTATATTTGCTGACTCCCGTAAGCCAGCAGTCAATTGGAATTGTGTGTAAGGGAAAGAAGGGTAAATTGATGATACGTGGCTTTATAGATTTAAATAATAAAATCCTGATCAGGTATTCTGAGCCTATGATTGCTCTAATGTAAAATTCTGTGCAATGCAATGAGTTTGTGAGTTCTATATACACAGTGGATGCACAGTACCATTGGGACATCCTCTCCTTTAGTTCCCGTAGTACGTCGCGGTTGAGTTCATACAGCTGTGGCAGGTAGTACAGGATTTGATTCAGGATCCTGTCCTCAATCACTGGCTTCCCGAGGTTTTTGGACGCTTGAGCCACAGCATAGCGGAAATCCTGCCAAAGTAAGGATAATGAAAGTTGCCAGATCATAATCACTTCCTCTACATGAAAAACACTGCAAGCTAAGCATTAACAGAAGTGTGTGAGTGATTTCTTTATAAAAAAAGGAAAGATCACCACTACACGATCAGCATTCTTATTATGAGAACAGTAATTGCTATGTATATAGGCTGTGGAGGTTAAAGATGAAAAGAATGTTAAGGCAAAATCCTCCCAAAACTAAAACAGCTTTTACTATACATAAATGAGTTGACATCTCCTTTGAATTTTTTTTTTATTGAGTACAAGAATTACAATACACAAATTGATTAAAAAAAAGACAAAAGACTAAATGTACTTAAGAGGAAATTTGGAGGCTAACCACTCACTCACAGAACAAGAATAATTATTGGCTGGCCTAACTGTACTTCCTGCAAAGGTATCCCAGTCAGTGACCTAAAGCACTCCAATTATGAAAAAGAGAATTAGACATTTCTATGTGGGAATATTACAAGTCCATTTGTTTCACTGGCAGTAATTGATTCCCACTAGGGAATGTTTGTGTTAGGAGATGCTCATCTGTCTGGGGACTCTGTGCTGTGGGCCATCGCAGTATGAAACACTGTTTGATCTGTCCAGCAATGTCATTTGCAGCAGCCAAGAAAACAGCAGCCCTCGCTTCCCTTTAGCTGTGAAGCCTGATGTATTTTTGGCATCTCCAGCACCTCTCTGTGGGGCTGTGCACAGCTGAAGGGGATTTCAGAAGCAATGGGCTCCTGATTCAGTCCTGCACTGCCATTGGCTGCTGGGACGTAATAGCCTCTCTGCCCCCAGGCACCAGGGCCTGTTGTAGTGTATAGCTGGGCTGATCTGTGCTGAATGAATTGTGGTTTTGTTTGACTTAATGTTGCTGACCCTGCCTGTTCTTGACCTATTGTTTATTTGCAGCCTGAACCGACCTTTTGCCTGAGACCCCAACTCTGCTTGTGTTTTCCCCTTGTGTACTTTGTTAGGTGGACAGATATTCCATGTATGACCTGCTCGGTATTCTGGACTTGGCTTTTGTTGGAATCTTGGTACTTCTTTATCTATGGGCTCCTGGCTTGGTGTCAGCCCATTCCCAGACACCATCTCTTGTGCAGTAAGTCCTGGAGGCCACTGAGTGCTGGGAGACACAACCAGTCTCCCAAGGCTGAGCGGGGTCTGCTATAGGTGAAGACTGCGGTAATATATTGGAGGACTGGTGTCTGGTGATTCCGGTGCTGACCAGGGACTTAGTTTGAGTGAATGTTAGAGTCCCTGTTTTACAAATAAAGCCCCCGTAAAACAGCTAAAAATCATTATAAAGTAGCCCCAGTCTTGCACAGTTGTACAGGTTCCTCTTCTGTACTGAAATTGCTTACTTCGATTTACCTGTGAGTTTTTCATAATGTGCATTAGTAGCTCAATAAGTCATTTAGAGCTGCATCTTTTTCTGGTATCAGCCCAGCATCATTTAACCATTTCCTCCCTAGTCTTACTGTCACTGGCCAACTTCTAATAATAATTGGATTCCACTTTATTCAACCATGGAGGCTAAGCTTCATATGATGACTTCCTGTTTTCAGGAAGCTATGTAAAGTACCTATATGGCCAATTGCACCAACCATTATCTGCCTGTATTGCAGAGAGAATTACAATGACTACTGAAGGTCACTGTGTCTAAAATACAGTATGTAATGAAATGTTTTATTTAATAATGTCAGTAATATGCTAATAAGAGAAGAAAGGATAAATATAAGAAGATTCATTTCAGCTTTAAGTAGTTTACAGATCATCAGTCATGATCATTGAGTGATATCCTACAGAACTGTACTGTTTAGAACTAATTTATCTCAGCAAAGCCAAAGAAAGTTTACACATGTGAGCGATCTCAGGGATTAAAGTAAACCCCTACTGCAGAGCTTAATACACACTATTTATACTGAGTAAAGTTCCTCCCTGTCTTTAAATGGACACTAACTACACACGATTCTATAAGTAATGTAAACAGATCCCAGTGATGTTCATATTAGAATACCATGGGAACATACTTGGGTTACTGGATTCTTTAAATAGAAATCAGCACCAACATACTTGTAGGATTGCTGAAAAAAGTAAGAGCAATGTGTAAAGTTTGAAATGCATCTCTAACCAATTTTAATGAATCCAGAACTAAGACTGAAGATGTAAAGTTTATGACTAGAGCTGTAAGACACACTTGGAATATATAAGGAACAGCTTGCATGTAACTTTATATCAGTGGCAGGCTCTGGGGAGAACATACGTGATT
Organism: Pyxicephalus adspersus; assembly: GCF_032062135.1. NCBI lineage: Eukaryota > Metazoa > Chordata > Amphibia > Anura > Pyxicephalidae > Pyxicephalus > Pyxicephalus adspersus. Next base: position 84,245,242 of record NC_092859.1, read on the forward strand.
TCTTTTGGATCTGTGCACTTTGCATACATTATCTGAAAATCAACAATTGAAAACTTGCGCAGACAAGTGTTCTGTTCTGCTTGTCCACACAACGCAGCTAGTGCACACAATCACCGTCAAGTGAGACTCTGACATGCTGGAGTATTACTCAAGGTGGCTTTGTTGGTTTAGGTTAAAACATGCAGGCTTATACTTTTAAGAGTATACAGCTACACTTATTGAAAGTACAAGCCATGAGTTCTGTGCTTGGCTTATATTCAATATACAAATGTTCATTTACTGCAGCAGATGTTCTCATCAATCACAATTACACTTCTCTGCTGCTTTGTAGTCTTACAACTCACCAAAATCAATGATGTAACCTGACTCTGGAAACAGAACTACAAATTAAACGACTTCAGCTTCCGAGCAGTAGACTGTGGCACAATTGTGTTCCTCTAATTGGAAATCCACACCAGGCAATACAGGACACAAAGAACACAGAAATGAATACCATATGATATAGAAAATATCTCCTAATGGAAGAAATCCCATGTAATGCATCATAAAGGTAAACATCACTACAGTATTCTAAAATAAAGCTAGAGTTTACAGAATTACTAGAAGTAAATACATCAATTCATATTAATATTTTCACAATAATATAATAAATAAGGGGAATGCAAAGTGAAAAAAAAAATATTAGGAAACTACAATGGCTGCACCAAAGAACCCCATCATTAATGTGGAACCCCATCCCATATGATTATAGGGAAGGTGAAATTAAGCATTTAGAACGAACGAGTGCAAAAGTCACTACACTATTCTGTTCCATATGGAGAGGGAAAGGGGGTGGACGATCAAGCAACACTTTGCTGTGTCCTCGATATAAAAGTAAAGTTGTCATTCACCCTCAGTCGTTCATTAATCTGCTTAGACAGATTGATAAGCAATATTGGTGGACCACTGTATACATGCTAGATGAGTATGCCCTTCGTCTCAGTTGACGATCCTCAATCGTACGCGTGTAACTACTGGGAGAGCATTTATTGTAGGATTTTCTTGCTGAGCATCCCGACTAAGAACAACAAACACTGTATAACCTGATACAAATCTGAAAACTTCCATCATAAACAAATCTTACTAATTGCTACTGTACTTGGCAAACAACAACTGTGGCAAACATATCAAATCAAACACAATAAGGGCTCTTTCATGCCGATGGTGGAAAACCGAGTCGGTCACTCCTGGACACATGGAAAACCACTTGCTGTGCAGATTGCCATTACCTGGCACTCAGCATCAAACACATTTATGTGAGTTTGCGGCTGCAGTTGCAGCTGAAATGTTATTCTTCCACCAGAGGAGGAAATGCACCTACATGGACAGGAGCAACTTTTCAACCTCTGGAACTATGCGGTGATCCACCAAAGCCATGAGTATAAATAGGTTCCCAACTGCTTCCATTCACTTGAGACTGTGGCAGAACTCTGCTGTCAACTGTGGGTCTAAAATGGCCCTAAGTGATCTAAATTTTATTTTACAGAATCTTGATTCTTTTGGACCTTTTCTGTTGACTACCATTTTTTATTGCCTTTTTTTTTGATAATTCTAACCAAATTTCATGGTATTCCAATAGTCATCCTATTCCCATAGAAAAACGTGTGTGGAATGAATGCAGGAATACTACAAGCTCGCTTCCATGTCTCAGCTTGCCTGCATTGTGCTAAGCTGTGTCTGGAGCATGGCAGAAGTCCCCCTCTTCCATAAGAGAGACTTTTATTACAATGGAGACACACATATTCAAAACACTCTGTATTAAAAAAAACCTTTCATGATATTTTGTTTTATTTTTTTGGTAAGAGAAGTTTAAAATTATCCATTCATTACGTTTTTTTTTTTTATTTTTACTTAAGAGGGGAGCGATTAAATGTTCCCAGCTTCCTGAAAAACAGGAAAGGTAAATGGCAAAGTACTCGTTAGTACTTGTTTCCTGCAAAAATGTATTGCGTCTGATCACACATGTATAACTATTCTACAGACTTTGTAGCTCCTCCCTCAAAACACTAATTCTATTACTTTGTACAATTATTACAATTACATTAAAGCCTATGTACAATACAATATACTTCCCACGCTTACACAATTCGATATAAGCTCCTTCATTTTTATTTCTAATTTTTAGGGTAGCTTGGGGAGCTGTCATCTGTTTCTATTTGTCATTGTTTATGAATAAATCTGATAATTTGAGATAATTGGGCTTATTTAATAAGGCAGTGCAAATCACAGGGATAATATGCAGACTTCAATAGGTCATTGCAACAAAAGCATTTCCTCAGTTTGTTATGGTTGAGGTGTTTGCTCTATAAATACTGTACAGTCGAAAATAGATTTGTCTCAGTGTCTAAAGTAAGGAAGGAAGCTTATATTCAAAGTTACTGGTCCTCATAAAGGGACCCTGTCAGGGAGATTGTGCAAAAAAGTGCAAAAGCTGCACCTTTTTAAGAAACCACTTCAAACTTGCCTGTCAGTTTTTTCTTGGTTCTATGGCTGACTTTTCTAGAGCTGCCCCGACTCTCTGGAATGGTCTTCCTGGTCCTATTCGGCACGACTTTTTTTCAGACTTGCCTACCCGTCTTCTTCTGTCTCTTAAAACCCTTGCTACTACCCACCACTCCATATCTCCTTTCCATTGTGTGAGACTTCCCCCCATATCCTAGATTGTAAGCTCTTCGGGGCAGGGTCCTCTCCTCCTCATGTGTCACTGTCTGTAATTGTCTGTCATTTGCTACCCATATTTAATGTACAGCGCTGTGTAATATGTTGGCGCTATATAAACCCTGTTTATTAATAATAATAATAATCCCACCCTGTTTGGAAGAATGTGTCCTCTCCTAGGTGCTGTAGTTCCCTCTGACAATCCTTAGTTTGATATTGTGCCCTGCATTGATTAGCAGGCCAAAGGGGCACTTGCAATTCCACCAGTTCAAAGTGACTAAAAGGATCGGTTCCTGGAGCTCTGCTACAGGAAAACATCCGCAACCTGGCCAGACATGAAGCCATTTTGTTCAGAGGGTACCGAATTGGAATTTGTCTCAACCCCAGACAGGGTCTAAAGTACTAATTTATAACTTATACCTTATAATTAAAAGAAGCAGACTGGAGTGCTGGCCCCATCACTCCAGGATATGCATTGGAGGACAGTTCACGTATAGATGTGTCTGGCTGCAAGAGGCAGAAAAGGTTTCTATTGTGGAAAAATGATGTTATACGTTAAATCCAGTTACAAATTGAGCTTAGCGGAGTCCATTACAGCACGACAACAGCCATTACAACAGAATTTAAATAGATCTGTTTCCTGCTGGTAACCCCTTTGGGGAGCTCACTTTCTGCACATGTAGTAGTCAGGTAGACAAATATATTAAGAAACAAAAGAGCTGTAACCATCCCCTAAATAATTTAAAACAGTGTTTTCTTTTTCTTTTCCTCATTAGATAAGAAGTAAGAAGGAAGTCTCCCTGATGAGCACATAGGCAGCTACTAATACATTTCTCCATCTACAAAATACTTTTAGGTCCCCTGCTACAATTACTATATCCACAGCTCGCAGTATTGGGTGTATTAGTGTGGTGGTCAGTAGGAAGAATGTCTCTTACATATTCATTGATGATCAGTAGGAAGAATGTCTACAGATAGACAAATAGATCATTGGTGTCAGGTAAACCGACCATTGCTCACCCCTAACAACCTCTGGTTGATGAACACTGCTGTAAGGAATAACTAAACCCTGACAGTTTTTTCTGTGTCTTATTAGAGGAATTTCCGGTCATTTTGTGTTCCAAAGAAAAAAACAGGAACCTAAAGGGAATCCCCCTAGAGAGAGACAAAAGGTGTCCAATTTAAAGATATTTCCCTTACAATCCTGACAATGGTTACCTGGATAAAAAAAGAGAGATAGTCCCACTAAATCCCTGTTTACAACCCTACCTACTCTATTCCCTCCAAAAAACAAACCAAACCAAAATTGACTAGGGTTCACTTTACTTACACCTTTTCAGTGGAAAGTGAATGACATAACAGAACTAAAACTAAAGGACGGGCATGGAGACAATACAGAGAACGCTACAAGTGAATGGTGGGAACAAGAATAAGACAAATAATACAATCTGCTGCTTTGCTGATCCTGGCAGTATTCTGATACTATAGACCTTTTACATAGGCCCCACAGAAATGCACCCCTTTATTTAGGGGGCGTAGGACTACACCATTTTCAGCTTGGAGTGTTGACTTTCACCTTAGCAGCTGCTCTAGGGGATTTAAAGCATTAAGGTTTTTGCTATATTTACAAGCACGCCATTTCCTTAGCAGTCCTGGATTTCCTCCTGATGTAATAGTAGTGATAAGCCAGCAGTAAACTCAACAACAGCTGTCTGCTCACATACCAAGTAAAGAGAGGACTAAAACTTCACATCACATTTCTCCACTTTAGACATTTACCCAACACTATGGCAATGGTTCCTCAAACTAAGCTTTTGTACTATTTCAATCAATGAATTAACAACAAAAGTCATTAAATGCATCTTTCCAGAGAAAAAAGAACAACCAAGTTTCCACTCTTTTACTGACTAAAAGAGTGGAAAAATAAAAGGCTGGAATAAAAGAATAAAAGGCTGGGAAAAGTTGTAGTCCTTAAAGACCGTGTAGCCTGCAGAAAAGTCCAGGACTGCTCTTGCTATTATTAGGCAGATGCGCAGATAAAACTGTTCACATATATATATACTTCAACTCCGAAAACTTTTTAGATGAATCTTCATTTTAGAGGAAAGAGCAATACAGGGGATACCACTGTTGTAAAAATGCTGGCTACCTGGCTAACCAAAGATCTTATTTTTAAGCCCAATTCAAGCCAAATAATATTTTTTTAGATAATGGAGGGAACGATTAGTTTTTCATTCCTATCCCATTTCCTTGAGTACCCTACAATAAGAACAACATATTTTAGCAATGTGATTAAAAAAAAAAAACTCACAAGGTTTTTGCTGTCTGTGCTTTGCTTTTCTGGTGATTACCATACCTTTCATTTCTTGCACAGACTTCAAAAGTCTGGAGGTAAGACAAAATCTCCTTAATGGAGGCCACAGACATAAATTATACCAATATGAATATTTTAGGTCTTCTCCGCTCTATTTTTTTGAGGAATTGGTCTTTAAACAAACCAACGAGAAGTCATGAGCCAAAACGTTTGCCAGATATACCATACTATCAGAGGCTAGGGTAAGCTAAACACAACTTTTCTTGTGAATGCTGGATATTTAATATTGTGTGTGAACGAGTGTATTCACACAAACTCTAAACTGTTGTGTGCAATCAAAGAGAATGAATGGAACACTGTGAACGACGGAGGAAAAAAAAACTGGATACTTACAATATGCAAAAGTTTAAGGACATCAACGAACCTGTTAATTAAAAAAGAAAAGTGAGATCTCAAAATAATATGAATGAATATAAAACGAGAAAATCTGAAAAATACCTACACTTTCTCGGAGCTCATGATCTCCTTTGCAATGTAATATACTTTTGTCTTCTGTCTGGGTCTCTTTTCCTGCATATAAAAAAGTTCATGTTTATATTGTATCAACATTTGGTCAGACCTCGTGCTATGCTTATCATTTAATATTCAATGACCTTCTTAATATATTATAATTTCACCAATCAGTACTCTCACTTTTATTTGCTTTAAGTATTCCTTTTTGTTGTATACTTGATGATATATGTTTGTACTTGTTCATTCCTTACAAAAAATGGTAGTTGCCTTATATTATATATTTCCGTATGTGATTTGATAGGTTAGTGAAAGGTTTAAACTTCTGGCATTATTTATCGGCTTCCTCTTACTTTCTGTTCCTCGGGACCAGGATAAGAAATGAGAATAACAGGTGTCATTTATACAAGACAAAGAAAGATAAAAAACTGTGATTGGGATAATAGCCATTCACCACTTTAATGAAAAGAAAACAAAAGTGTTGCCTATGCCTTCATTGTAGCATTTCCCCATCATTTCCTGTGTCTGTTACACCCCACTACTGGGACTTGAAATGAGGGGAACACCTCCCAAAGGATACAAAATATAGGCCAGAGGTTGGAACCTTCCTGACGCTATCTGGCTGTTGTCATTTGCCCACCAGAAGCCCTGAGCTATTTAATAAGCAGCATGTTATGGACACAATGGCTGCTACTCATCATCACAGAGAATGAAAGTATACCGCCAGCACACAGAGCCATGACAGTCTGACTTACAAAGGTGCTTTGATCTCTAGTAAGGGGGGAGGAGAAACACTTTGCTTCCAGGGGGGTCCTCAATCAGGTATCTAAGGATCCATGGCAATTATTCATTTTGCCCTCAAACACTGTAGTCCTGTTTTTTGGTTGCTATAGCATGGATATAAAATATTGCAAAATCACATATGCAAAGACAGCAAATGTTAAAAAAAAAACCCTTAAAGCTGACTAAAAAGGCCTCACGTAATGCCTATTTTACTGAGTAATACTTATTGTTGCATGCTATCAAAAAATTGCCATTTCCGAGATGAATGCTGAAAAGGGGAACAATCCTTGGTGTGAGCTTACAAAGCATGTGGGTTGTCTGGAACTGGGTCAGAGGTATGGATAACACAGCTGTCAGCTGCACAAGAATTTGTTTGTTAAATGTGTTCAATTTGAATATCCCTAATGATTTGTTTTCACTATGCATATTTATCTGCTAAAAGAAATGTTTGCAGATAATTAAAAAACTCCAATTACACACATTCAACAATTACACGCTTATCACACATGGGAAAAAAAACGAAATACTTTTAACCAAAAGTGATTTATTTGTATTTATATCACATTTTAGAAAGAGAATAATACAAAACTAGGTTTAAGAAGATATAGCTAACCAAACCCACAAACTGTACTGTAGCCTCTGCACAAACATTAAACAGGAAATATACATTTTCAGCAATTGGACAAATTGTTTTTGTAAAGTTCACAAGACAATAATTGTGATATACATGTCAACATTTTATTTTCCCACTGTTGTACATTTTTGGCTACATCATATATATATTTTGAATCTTCTTTCCAGCTCTGACCAGAAAGAAGCACTGGAATATGAGCATAATTGGCTAGGGAGTTGTTTAACATGAAAACTTGTCACCTTGCCCTCAAAGTTTGTGAGTCTGCTATTGCCAAGACATAATCTTTGGCCATGCAAACATTGTTATGACAGTAAAGCACTGTGATACATTACTAAACAGGAAGCAGAGAATGCCTATGTAATGAGCAAGCGGAGCTTCCTCCACTTACTATGAATATTCAAAACATATACTCATTGATTGGAATTCTTTGAATTGGAAAACTTTATCCTCTGGTATACTTGCCTAGATACAAATATTGTGCAAGGCTGTGCAGTACATTACATTACATTATGTACATATTGACACCATACAGAATGCTACACATAACCACTGACTTTCAGAACAATTCTGATGATTATAGCTAGGAAGCACTATAGAGTCCTCTTAATCTGTTTTGGCAATTAACCTGTTGTGGTATGTATATTATTGTGCAGTAAAATTGAACAGGTAAAACAAACTTTTTCAAAATGCATTTTTAAGCAGTATGCAAACAACACAATTAAAATAGCTGTAAGCCACTGCCTGCAGGTAATTTGGAACTCACACAAGGTAGGGTATAACTTATTTTAGACCATTTCTTGCATGGGTGGTGCAACCCACAGCAATAAACTCATCTCACTACTATACAGGTAGTCCCCGAGGACTCCTAGATAAAAACGGGGCTACCCTGCTCGCTCGTGTGCAGGACGGAGGCTTGAAGGGGGCGGTTTGCATGACTTGCAGAAGAAACCTTTTGCTCTACACAGCTGAGGTTGTGGTTGATCTTAAGAACTGAGCTGATCTGTAAGATCTTGTAACTCTTTAATGACCAAGACAAACTCTGCATTTATTTTTTTTTTTTTTGCATATCAAAGCACAGCTTGTTTCAGAAGATAATGAATGTATGGGCTCCATGAATTTTTTTTTTTTGTTTGTGATTAACTCACAGTGAAGATTTTAAACAGTAACTGACACCATGTTGCCTAATATTAGGTTGAGACGAACATCTGTCCTAAATGCATTTATTAAAATAATGTACCTGTTCCGACTTACATACAAATTTACCTTAAGAACAAACCTACAGCCTCTATCTGGTATGTAACTCAGGGACTACCTGTACTGATAATTTATAGATGGGATGTATGGATGTTACAGGCTGTGAATGTGCACACATTAAAGGAAATATTCAGCAAATACTCTGGATTGAGGGACACCAAGGTTGATATATGTCAGGTTAACAGTCATGTTTGGACTAAGGTTAGTGGTAGATTTGAACACTCACTGGCATCCTACAAATCTTAGGGACCCTAGCAATTACATTTTCCTGCTGAAGTTCCTCTTTTTACTGAGCACAGTGCATGGGAATCACACTCAAGGTGTTCACTACATAAGGAAAGTGAAATGCCGGGCAACATCATTTAGAAACTTGCCAAAGTTTCTCACAAAACGTTATGTAATCTAACAACAGCATCCACCTAATACAGGCAAATACATTAAAAAACAGTCTTTGTATGGGTGAACAGCAGAGCAACAATGAGTCCTGAGAACTTAAATTATTACTACATGTGCGGGTCTTCTATTGTGTTAGAAAAATCAGTGCAAGACTTTTTGCTAATTCTTCCCTTTTGGTTGAATGAAAGGGAATAAATTATAGACCACAGACATCTGTAGATAGAAGCTAAATGACAGCAGATGGACCAAAAGAGGAAGGAATCCCAATGTGTTAGGCAGATCCCTTAATATCCTCACTGCAAGATTTATGTGTGTATGCACCAATATTTCCAGAACAAGATACATGTGAATATAAATTAAACATTGATACCATACTAACTAAAATACGTACATTTACTAGCTAGAGCTAGAACATCCCAGATGCTTTATAAACCATATGTTTACATACCGATTTATATTCCAGATTCTCAAGATCTGCTTTGCTAGAGTCCGAGCTGAATTCATCCTCATCTGAGCTATTGATAATTTCCTCCTCATCGGAGAGGACCATGCCTATGTCATCTTCTTGATCTTCTTGGGATGCCTCACTACAATTAAACACAGAAACATTATTACATGACTGAATGACACATTCAAAGATAAATTAATATTAAGATCATATTAGTTAAAAGTTAAGAAACTGCTTGTTAATTAAATAGATTCTGAGAAGTCAGTTTACCTACCAATTGTATACATGAAAGTTATAAAAGCTTGCATTCTTTACAAAATCTATCAAATACCTTCCTAAATATAGTAACAGACTAATTATTCACCCTTTAACGCTAAAAAAGAAATACTACTAATGCAAAGACTTTGTACCATTTGAGATAACAGCTAAGAACTACTTATTTAGAATATACGTATTTGCACTAAACACTGGGGGTTTGGACTAGCACTGTGTCTGCACACATCTGCCACACAGATCAACGTGTGTTGTGTCCAAAGGCGACCAATGCACACAAAACTTTTTATCCGTTAGAAGAACGATGACCTCATCAACTATGCTCAAAATGCCACGATATGCATTTGAGCCTATTAAAGCAGAAACACATTTGTTACTAATTATATTTTATATATTGCAGATGTTTTATGATGGCTACTTTAAGCAGGGGATTCTGTCTCAATTGTTTATTGTCCATACTGACATTTTGCAGAAAATCATTTTTTTTAAATTATTTATTTGATAGCACACATAAATGAAAGTAGACATAAGCTAAATTATTTACATAGAAACACATCAGAAGTATTAAAGTAAAGTAAAACAGTGTGACAATCTTGAGAATGCGTTATCCTAAAAAAGATAAGTTCACCAACATGCAAGTCTGACATGGGCAGCCATATATTGACGTTCTTTAAACAATCTGTCTGGGTTTTACTGAAGCTCAAAAAAGTGATTAATTCCATGCTTACTGTGGTCTAGCTGCAAGGCTATGAGGAACTGAATGTTTATAAAGCAGCACAGGAAACTGCTATGTGACTTTATCCTGTTCAGACTATATTACACTTAGTAACCATTTGGAGCTGCCCGGACATACACAGATGTTTAGCAGTTTGTAAAATTCTTTTGCACACATGTTCAGACATACCGGACAAAATCATATTTGAGTTATTAGAAATGTATATTATCTATGTGTTATTTTATGTGATTGTCTATATTGAATAAACAGTCTAATGTAATTCCAATTTGTATGTGTTCCTGCTAAAAAAAAAACTTGTTTTTATTTCTAGCTTGCAGACACACACACAGTACAGCCATGTTTACCTAATACAAACTTTGCTTACAGCTCTGTAATGCTATATTGTGGTTGTACTTTGTTGTTTTCACAGCATTGCAATTTAACAATTTGGTGGAACGCTGGCTTTGCAGCCATGTGAAAGCAACTAAGCAGTAAGGACCATAGAAAATGAAAATTGAAGGTATACATCGATTTATTTCCATTTTTTTGATCTAATAGCAAATGATTTTGAGGAAATCCTTTCCAGGTTTGCTGCATCACCCAGGTTTTCCCATGATAGCTTTAATAAATCAGGCCCAATGTGTGCGTTTCATCAAGATTTACTAACCAACATGTCTGATCTCAAAATAACTAAGGAGGGGGAAAACAGCTGGTTACAATTGACTAGTAGTAGAATTTACCTTGGATTCACATGATCATTATTCTCTATACTATGAAATAAACAGGAAAAATCTATACAAGATGTCTGTGGTAAGAGCTAGAATTTAACATTGTGAATGGTGAACAAATACGGCTTGGCACTGAAACAACAAAAAGCCTATTGTGTTCTTTTCAACCACACATTCACAAACACAAGGAAAGCTATAAAGAAGGGGCCTAAAATTCAGATGGGAATCCTGAGCACAGAAATGCTTAGAGGTAATCGAGTACTATAAGTACTTTACTTTTATTCTAAGCTCTATAAAGACAACCATATACAAAAAAATGAATGCCATAAACAATTCAGTGCTGTGTAATATGTTGGCGCTATAAAAATCCTGTTTATTATTATTATTATTATTATTATTATTAATATTAATAATAACAACTCAAGTCTGTTCAATATTACACCCAAAACACTTTGCTTCACTGTAAAAACTAGTATACATATATAAGCCTAATAACTACACATCACTGTAACATTAGCTGAATAGAAGATGTCTAATCACTTATTAAGGAACTCTGTAGAATACAATTGAAGCACTGTTGGGTCAGCTATCCCAGTGTGTGTGTGTGTATATATATATATATATATATATATATATATACATACATATATATATATACACACAAAAAAACTAAAGCAATAAGCTAAAACAATCTTCTTACAGTGCAGATCAATCAGAACAAAATATTTTGTTGTGATTGAAGTTTACTGTTAAAGCTGAACACCAAGCCGATATTAAAAGCAACAATAAACTATGCAGACATGTATTTATAAAAAAAAAAATGCAACTAGAATAATTACCTTAATTTGTGTCCATGTCTTTATGTGGCACATATTTAAACATTAGCTATTCCATTAATGTGTAACCATTTCAATCAATGATACAAAATGATACAAAACTAACAGTCATTGGCTGTTCCAGAAATGATGAAAATGGAACCACCAGGAAGCGATGACAATGGATGATTATGGAGGAACAAGATCTAATATTTATATTATAGCTCAGTAAATAGTAACATGAGGGCAGTTCAGAGCTTTGGCTGCTGGAATTGCCATCAAGGGATTTGAAAAGTCCATGCTTTGGTGAAGAAAGACTTTTAATAGTATAGTTAAAAGGCAGTTGTCCAGGAGACATTCATCATGCCAGCTATTACAGCAGTAATATATAAACAAGGCAAATTTAAAATAATAAAAAAGGAGAAATGTGATCCCTGCTGCAGTATTTGTACCTATCTGTACTTTATCTAATTGACATAAATAAATGATACTTTACAAACTATGAAAATATTATAAAGATTTCCCCAATTTATTTTACAACATACCCCGAACACAAAACAGCTGCTGTAGGGCAAAACAGACTAATTTTCTGGTGTATTTGGCTAATTAGTTTTACGGAACATAACAGGATTACAATGCGGAAACTCTTTGCATGTGTATCCAATAAAATCTAATAGGGGTCCCAGAATAATGGATTTCTCCTTTACAGGACCAAATTATTGTTAAAACTGTAGCACATCCTTCATTAAGCAGATGTCTTCCAACTAATTTGTTTTTTTGTGCTTTAGATGTCAAATATTGACAGATTTTAGCCTTTTTAAGGATGAATATAAAGAAAAGGCCATATGGCAGGGCAATATCGTCTACAACTTAAAATTACACAAAAACAGATCATATAATGCCCATTATTCAAGCATTTAAGTTAAAAGGCCAAAAACATAAGTGTATGCTACCAGGCACAAAAAATAAATAAATAAAATACTATGATGAGGAATAATTTCTGCATGGCTTTAAATGCTGTACCATTCTACCGGTTGAGGAGATTTCTGCTTACATTCTGTGTTGAACGAGAAAAAAAATCTCTTAAACAGAGGTAAAAAATGGCAAACAAAAGTTAACAGAGACCCTAACATTTTAACCTTTTCCCACTAATAATGTATAAACACAAATATAGTTCTTCATTTTATTTTCCCCTCGAATGCAGTTTGCAATACTTAAGATAAATGATTGGTCGTTATTGGTTGATAATCTGCTAAAACTGAAATACTATTTCTAGTGTATTGAACTGGGTTCTGCTATAAAGTATTGTGTGTACAAGCAACTTTTTGGTTTTCATCATTTAATAATCTCCAACCATTAGCCTAAAATATTGCAAAAAGTATTTATTTCTTTAGCTGGTCCTATGCAAGTCACTAAAAGAAAGAAAAAAAAGTAAAATAAACCCAAAAAAGTGCCATAAAGGAACCACAAAAGTTTCTAAAACATTGGGCCTGATTTATTAAAGCTCTCCAAGGCTTGTACTAAAATGGAGCGAGACAATGTAGTTTTAATATTGCATGAAATAGATTTCCTAAAAAAGCTACGCACACAATGAATCCCCCATGGGCTGATGAGGTTAGGAGAAGAAGGAGAATGTAAATCCCCAAGCAAAGGCTGTGGAAAACATAGTTATCTTTGGAACTGTGTCAGCTGACAAAGCTTCCTGAATGGCATAGCAGAACATAAGCTGGCAGGCTAAGGAGACTTACAGTACAAGAGAACTCCAATAAAACGTGTCTTAGGTTAACACAAAGGAAAGACGATCAGGCAGAAGGGAGATAAAATCCTACAGAGTAGTATCATGGGCGAGGATCACATTTCTGCGTTTGATGAATGTCTTTTATCAGAATAGTGACATAGCAGTGACTAATTTCCTCTGTATAGTTTTGGGTATCATTACCATAAAGGTTGTGTTGGTCATATACAGGTAGACCGGCCAACAAATACCATTTATCTATTCTAATCTAAACTCCAAATGTCTCACCTAAATAAAATGTATTTGTATATTATCCTCTGATTATCATACCTTTATATTTGTTCCTGTGAAGTTTTGCTCCTGAGATATTTCCACCTTCTGCTTGTATACTTATTTCCAGTCTACAGGCAAAAAGTAGAATATCTCAGGATAACGATAACCGAGACACAAAGTAGCTAATCAATGACAGATGAAAAAATGAGAGCTGTTGTGTTCTATGAAGAGGAAGAAGGCACGCAAGCACCACAGAAAGGAACAGCAGATTGATGAACAATGTCAGGGGACTGCTGTACACATGCCAGATTTTCACCTGAGACTAACATAACTGTTCTACATTTAAAAAAAACATTTAAAGTCTGCAGCCACTGCCATTCCTTTAGCCCTTGAACTCTCCTGCTGTGCACGCTTCCTTTTAGGTTGAACTGTTTAACTTCTAAACACTCTCTCTAGGACACATCACCATGTTTTACCTTTTTGTGTAAAAATAAATTTGTATTAATTGTTCCCCCTGCAGTAGAATAGGAGATTCTAATGAGCCATTATTACAATACAATACTTTCCCCCCTTATTCACCCAGTACCATGCACACCTTCTAAGGCTACAAAAACCCTAGCAATGCTTCTCGTCCGATAATAGGCTCAGGGCCGATATCTGACGAGAATCTGGCGTGTGTACAGTGCCCATCGTCCGAACGACCGTCCTGGCGGATCCATGGACGACAAACAATCTTAATGGAAGTGAAGGGGAGAGAGCGCAGCGGGGTGCCGCTCTGTCGTTTTCCCCCTCCTCTCTTCATAGGGCAGAACAGTGCAGTATGTACAGCACTCATTCATGCATTGTGCAGCCGTTAGTCATTGGAAAGGATCGGGAAAGATCACACAAAAGAAACACCTCCTGTAACATCCAACTTAAGCAATGCTGCAGCCTATAAATGAGAAAAACAACAAACATCAAGCACACACAACGTTATTGCTATGAAAGCTGTGGAACATGGAGTTCAGTCTCTCGTTTTATAATGTGCACCAAGATGAAAACAAACAAGAAAACACATGTGGCCTGATTTATTAAAGCTCTCCAAAGGTAAAGAGAATTCACTTCTATCAATGAAGCTAGGTGATCCAGCAAACCTGGAGTGGATCTTACTCAAGATTCAAAACATTTGCTAGCCATTGCAGGTTTGCTGGATCACCCAGTTTTACAGATAAAAGCGTATTCTCTCCAGCTTTAATAAATCAAGCCCATTAAGTGGACAAGCACTTATTCTAGACCTAGACCAACAACAATTAAAGCACATTTTTTGTTAATGTGCGAGACCAATTGTAAGCAATGTCACAGATATTTGTAAAATTTTTAGTGGAAATAAAACTGTCTAAAGAAAAAAAATTATTCAATTTTAGGTAAGCAACAATATTAAATTAAGGATATCTAGACTAAAATTACCAATCACCTACATATGACAAATACTAGAATCAGATAAAAGCAAAAATGTAAGTGTAACACTTACCTGTGGCTTATGTGCAAGGCAGATGTAGAATGAACAGATTCAATTGGGTCTTCCACCTCATAAATAGTTGCATCACATTCATTTATATCTGAAACTAAAGTAAATGGCAGATTTTCATATTCCGGGATTTCTTCATAGTGACATATATTTTCATACTGTGGAATATCAGACTCTTTTATATCTGCTGCAGATGCCACCTCTGATTTCGTTGTTACAAAACTGTCATCTAAGGACTTTGAGGTGGGGTTATTTACAGTACTCTCATTCTTATTTTTATGTTTTTTCCTGGATAAAGGACTGAAGGAATCAGCAGAATGTGTTTTTGAAGGTTTTGTCTTCCTCTCTAAAGTTGGTGATGTTGAATGTCCAGTACAGGAAAATATATCAGAGGGGCTGCTGTCTCCTGACAAACTTCCACGGGATAGGAATTTCTGAAAGTCATTTTTTATGACGCAAACAGACAGTTTTAGGTTTAGGAACTTTTTTAATGTGCTCTTTTTAGGACTTTCATTTCTGTGGTTTTCTATTCTATTCATATCCACAGAAGACAAAGACTTTGCTCTTGGTTTGGTGAGTGGATTTGTACTGTCATTACTTATAGAATTTTTTAGTGATTCTGGGCTTCCTAAAAAAGGTAGGATTGGGTGCTCCAACTTCCATGATGGTTTTTCTGAAGTCTGTGATGGATTTTGGAAAGTTCCCCCATGCCCTAAAGTACTATAAGAAGAACTTCCGTCATTAGAACTGTGAAGTTTTTCCTCAGAAGCAGCTTTCTTAAGCAGACCAGCTGCTGGTAGGCTTAATCTTTGTGGTTTTTTTGGAGCAACTCTTGGTGAATTTGCTGCTGGTGGGTTAGATGTAAGGTGCTTTTCTACAGAAACATTCTTCACAAGCAGTTGCTGTTCATAAATTAGTTTCAGTTGTTTGGGTAAGCTCATTGAGAGTGAACTGCACCTTTTAAAATTGTTTTCATCCTCAGGTAAAGATTTACTTGCAGTTTCATTTACCACACCAGTTGAAGTCAATTCCGTACTTGAACTGACAACACTAGAATCAGACTTTAGAATATTCTGATACCTTAAATCTAAAGTATTAGGTATATTGTATTCATCATTAGAATTGTCAACTTCATTATGTCCCTGCTTAAGGGTTGCTTGTGAATTATCACTTAAAGTTTCCTGATCACAATTGTATTCTGAGGTGCCATCCACACAGTCCTGTCTTACAAGACACTGTGGTCGTAACTTCCTTGGTTTTGGAACTGGAAGGGATTTGTGTGGAGGTGGAGTTCGTGGTAGAAATTTAGTCTTTCTACTGTGCTCTGTTGATAATGACCCTTTGTCAAGTTGTATACCATTGCTTCCTTTTACATGATCAAGGGTTTCAAGCTCTGAATGAGTTATAACAACATCCTGACAAGGAGCAGAAGACTTATTTACTAATACATTATGGGTTTTTGTGTTACTAGTAAGTCCATCCATATTTGAAAGATGTATGTCACACTCACTGGATTCAGTTGAAGATGGAATAACATTGTGGCCTGTTGGCCTAATGCCTTTCTCAGAGTTTGCATTGTATCCATTGGCAAAAATATTATGAGTTAAAACATCTTTAACTTTGTCTTCTAAAATACTGGCCCTCAGAATGACTTGGTTTGCTTTAGCCAACTTGTCCTGTTGATTGCAAGGTTTCCATCTTGATCTTACACAAGGACCCGGTTGCCCACGTATTTTCTTATTTTCTAAGTTTTCTAGCTGTTCTATTACCTTTTGGGTTTTCTGAAAGGAATCCCCATTTTTAAGTTTGTGACCGCAGTCAAAATTGCAGGAACACGGTGAAATGATAAAGGTTAAGCTTTCCTTGTTAGCTGGGGTTTCATGTTGATAAATCACCTTTTCAGACTCAGCACCTTGGTGTTCATCATTGTTGATTCCATTTGATTTATTGTTGCTTTGTTTCTGCTCTTCAGAGATAGATGAACTTTGAAGGACCTTTGGCTTTGGAGCAATTGTTGGCTTTAATTTCTTTGAAGCCGGTGCTACTTTGGCTTGAACTAAATCTGGCTTAGGAGCAACTGGTGGTGGGCTAGGTTTCTGAACTGATACATGTTTCGGCTTTGGAGCTATTGGAGGCTTCTTGATATCTGTTAAAAAAATTTAAAACAGGTAAATACCATTTTTAAATAACTTACAAAACATGCTGGTATTAACTGTAATAACTGCGACAATGATGTACAACAGTTTACCTATAGAAACAACGTATTACAAATGGAATTGTATAGAATTATGCTACATGACTGTATCTAAAATCAGCAACTTCACCTATTTTACCATTATATGAGTTTTGTGTAATACTCTGCAGACAGAAAACATACAGCATCTTCAAGAGTCAATAGAAATGTGCTTTGGGAAGCCTGTGTATCTCATCTTTGTTTTCAGTATTATCATCACCTGCAATTTTTATAGGTATAAAAACTCATACAGTGTGACAGCTTGTCCATAGAGTCCCGAATTGACTAGCTGTATGCAGAAGATGTATATGTAATATAGGCCAGGGCCATTTACATTTAGAAAAATATTTTTTGCATAAAATTTAAAATTCTAGCAAGATCTATTGGGAAATTCTTCCATCATACCATGTTTTAGATGAAAATCATTCATGAATATCATGAAACTATCATTCTTCCTGAACTGGAAATACATAAAGTATTACAGGAAAAACATAAGTGTATTCAAATTTACACCAATCTCCTTCAGCCACTCCATGCAGGATCTTCTGAAATAATTCAAGTTTTAAAGAACCCCTACTAAAACCATTTTGTGGGGGGAAAACCTCCTAAACTGGTGGCCTTTGAAAAAAAGGCCTCCTACTCCTGCTAGCTAGAATAACACCGTTATAGACACCTTTGAACATCACTGAAGTCATGCAGCTGGCACCACCAAACGGTGTTAGACACAGAACAATGCAGGCATCATCAAAATGTGTGGTCAACTGGCCACTTTAAGGACCCCTAGAAAGCTCTAGAGGAATTGTGGGGTTCTACATAACCCAGGTAGAGAATGGCTGATCCAGAAACTAACTTCTCCAGGACAAGGAGAATATTTTCTAACAGCAATTTGTACATCAACTTTTCTGAGTTTAAGAGGCAGAAAGAACCCTTATTTGGTTTGTTTAGAAACGTATTATTTTCATCATATACAGGGGTTACAAGAAAAATATTGACAAATAGGAATTTTTTATGACTGGGAAGTGCAACAGTGCTTACATGCAAAATAAGTAAAAAGTTAGTCAGCTATGTTCCCTGTATGCCAAAAAAATCAATTTTTACTAAAACCAACCTTTAAAAATAAATTCCAGTATAAATAGAAACTACCCTTGCAATGATATTTTAAGTAACTTTTACCTGCCTCAATTCCTTGGCAGCCAGTGAGTGTCTCATTCCTCTGGTCAACATTGTTCCTACTCTACCATACAGTAAACCCAGCCTGTTACCAACTTGTAAGTTTGAATTAAAGTTGTTCCAGCAAAGAATACAGTTTGTGATGTTAATAAAATGCATATACTGCTTTTTGTGTACTATGAAAATTGAAATGGAGTTACTTTTTTTGATGGAGTTATTTT
>NC_092859.1:84264552-84294290 GCF_032062135.1 Pyxicephalus adspersus
CATATATATATATATATATATATATATATATATATATATATATACCAAATATGTACAAGGATTGCAAAATCATAATGTGCATTTTTTATTTCCAATAAATTCCAATTATATGTTTAATATAATATGTTTTATACTTTGCCAAAAATTACCTCCATAATATACAGATAAAATACATATGCGGGAGCTGTTTTAGCTGCCAACAGACAACTGTCCATCCAATCCCAAGTCACAAGACATGGCACAGTGAGGTGGATAACAGCAATTAGAGTTGAATAGGTCATCAGTTTGGTCTCTATGGTATTTTCCTTGTCGATAAATCTGCACACTGTACATCTGACTGACTCCAATTCCTATCCCCATTTACCAGTGTTACCAACTGCCACTTTATAGGGCATTAGAAACTAAAGATAAAGGTAGAACTAGATGAAGTTGTGTTTAGATGTCTCTTAGATTGTAAGCTATTTTGGGCAAGGTACTCTGCTCCTCCTGTGTCACTGTTACTATCCATCTGTATTTTGCAACCCCTATTTAATGAACAGCGCTACGTAATATTTTGGCACTATATAAATACAGCCTAACATTATTAAGTCTGGAGTATAGCTTTAATGTAAAAAAAACTCCCTGCAGGTTTATTTTTCCAGTTTTATACCTTACTAGCAATTACAAGCACACAACAGTGATACCAGCACACACAGGGATGTGTTGAGGGATTACCCAGGTCATCCAATCATCCAAAAAGTAGGTGAGGCCAGAACAAAACAGAACAAAGCAAATATTTGTTAAGTGTAAGCATAGATTACTTTACCAGTAATATCAAGTTGCTCCAACTGATTCATGGAAGCAAAAAAATAGGATTACACAGTTTATTATCAGCCTTTACCTGGACCAGATTAAAACATTTTTCACCCAATTGCAAATGGTTAAAAATGCATCAGGTTTCCTGGATCACCTAGATTCTCCCATGGCAGTCTATGTCCTCCAGTTTTTTACTAAACCAGGCTTGATGACAGGGCATCCAGCATTCCCTAAACCAGATTACAGACGGCCTTTGAATACTTTCCATTTAGTTGGTAAAACTTTCTACTTGTTCTATAGCAAGTAAAACTGCAATAATTGTATTGTACAAAATATAGAAATGATTTTGTGGTTTTTCAGAATTCCTTATAGTATATGGCATCTCAAAGAAATCACTTGCTTTAGACTGTAACCATTACCTGGAAATTAAAAAAACATAATACAAGCAATTCAAGGCACCTGCAATCCATACACAGATGCACTGTTATTTTGCACCATATGTTTCCTCAACAGTCAGAAAAGTGCCCCAGGAGCAGTAAAGAAATCATTGCAATACATATTAATTACTTTGCATTAGTCATCAGACTTGTCTTATTTATTATTCCAGTAAGAGTGTGTCATGTTTTGGTTTAATGTTAGAATCAGAACTGCTGCAGACAGGTATTGGCAGGATGTGTCGTTATTATACATCACACAGCCTTGCAGAATGTAATATCTGTAAAATGTATGCAATTTTATGGATTTGGATCAATTTTACTTCTGTAGGTTTACACAATTTTTATCTTCCACAAATCTGGCAAACTGATGATATCCAGATGATGTGGTGATATACAACAGTTTCTGGATTTATGCACATGTGGGCCAAGATGTATAGCATGATTCTAGCACGTGAATTTCTAAAACAGAAAATTCTACTAACGGTATTTCTCCCCATGTACTTTAGGCTATACAGACCTTATCAATTAACCCTGAGCACATTGCTAACGTTATGTCAAATGCCATACATTCTTTCAATTCTCCTTATTGGAAATGTTTCCAGTAAATGGTTGTGCTAGCCTTGGATCAGAAGATTGTAAAAGTTACCAAGAAAGCTTTGCTATATTGTTTCCTTGGTCCTCCTTTTCATATCTGTTACCAGGAAATCTTTGCTATATTGTTTCCTTGGTCCTCCTTTTCATATACGTTACCAGGAAATCTTTGCTATATTGTTTCATTGGTCCCCCTTTCCATATCTGTATCAGAATATCAGAGGTAGATAGTATTTAAATATGATCATTACTTTTGTATTTCTAAGTTAAAATTAACACATTTAAAAAAAATACATAGTTAAACCTTAATAAAATGTAATATAATATTATTACCACTCCTTTGATTTTATAGCTGCATTTTTTCCATATTTCAGGCTTTTTTGCTTTTACTTTGATTTAGATATCCTGCCAATAACACAATTACTGTCATAGGGTGGCTTCACTTCTTCTTCAAAAGAAAAAAAAAGGTGAACTGGGAATGGCTGAAAACATAGCTAGAGAGTTCAGTAAAGCAGCAAATTAGAGTACAGACATTTAGAACTAGGTGGATATCTGTCAGGATCAGCAGGCATTCATCAGTACTTGCAGTGTTAGATAGAATAATTGGCATTGTCAAAAAGTTTGGAAAGTATGTGTTTTTAATAATGGGAACCTTCAAACATACAAAAATCGCACTCATTAGTTTTCAGTTGTTACACAGAAAAACAAAAATACTTATAAGCAGGATTATGACCGAACATCTCATCACTTTCTCTATAGTTTTTGTTTTTTAAATAGTATGAAGCTCTCTTACTTCCTTCTCCACCCATCGTTGTACTGGTGTGATTGTGTATGCTATAATTAGGAATGTTTCTGGGCTTTCCGCTAACAAATAGTCAGTACTACCTTATGACAAATGTGTTCAGTGAAGGGTCACAGTGCCTGAGCAAAGGTGTGCAATGACTTGTCTCCAACTCTGCCTCAAACTTTGATATTTTACCTAATAGCTAGCTGTATATAATAGTGAAAAACCAAGAGCCAAAAATTTGGAGAACTTTGAAGCTGCTACCCTGACAACTTTAATCCTATTTACCAAACACAAGGGTAAAAAAGCATGGTTTAAGTTGTTTTTTAAATTATTATTATAAATAAGATGATTGGACCTATAAAATATTTATAGTGTCCACAACTTTGCTTCTGTTCATTTGTCAACCTGATTGCTATTAGAATTTGGCTGGGCTGTAGTAAGGCCCTGGCCCGGCATAATTGTAGCTCAGACACCAATCCTCCGATACATGGGCAATACGGTGGCTCAGAGGTTAGCACTCTGGCCCTTGCAGCGCTAGGTCCCTGGTTCAAATCTCGGCCAGGACACTATCTCCATGGAGTTTGCAGGTTTTCCCCGTGTTTGCGTGGGTTTCCTCAGCGTACTCCGGTTTCCTCCCACATTCTAAAAACATGCAGTTAGGTTAATTGGCTTCCCCCAAAAATTGACCTTAGACTATACCAAAGACATATGAGGGTAGGGACATTAGATTGTGAGCCCCTTTGAGGGACAGTTAGTGACATGACTGTGGACTTTGTACAGCGCTGTGTAATATGTCAAGCCCTGAGAGGGTAGTTGACCCATTCTAGGGTTTGGCGGAGGACCAGGAGCCCACAGATACAGATAAAGCCAAGAGGTAACTAACAACCATAATGTAAATCAGAGACAGGTCAGGGTCAGAGGTAATACACAGGTAACTTTGTTGATTCAGGAAGGCAGAAGAAGAAGAGATCTGAGTTCCAGGGAGGGGTTTGGTCCAGGCAGCAGGCAAAGAAGGTCAGATGAAGCAAAAGTGATAATGAATAGGCAGAAGATAAATGCACCCTTAGCAGTAAGAAGTTCAACCCAGCTAAAATGATAAACTTAAAAAAAACAACCCCTTTATAGAAGTTAAAAAAGATAACACTAGATAAGTCCATCTTGTCTAACGTACAGTCCTGCAGAGTAAAATGTAGATGTTGCAGTGTACTACTGGACCCAGGAGTCTGAGCAGCGAAAGATCTGGGGCCAGCCGTCCAACCACATTGATGGACAAGGAAGAGGAGAGTGAAATCTTACAAATGTATGCAAAATTCACAGAATTTGAAGTCTGCGGTCCCATTGCAGATTTTCCTTACACCCCCAGTTTGATAGAACTGTGACAACAAGTCAGTGGAAATATCTGAGTCATAGATCCAGAAAGTAGTATCCAAAAGTATTAGAAGAGCATACACCGAAACTTACATTTCATATACTATATAGATCTGTAAATTCAGTAATATATTGCATATCCAAAAGGCTAACATGTTTAAATCATAAATAACATCCATCTCCTCCTTTGGCAATGAAAACTCTGTGATGTACTTTGGTAGAAGACTATAGTAACTGTGTGGGCTGTGATCTCATGGCTTATTAATGATTTGGGCAGACAAAACACATCCCTGTCATGTAGGTGTATGTAATTTTCCACAAGGACAGAAAGGAGAAAAAAAAGCTGCAGGAAATGTTGTAGCTGTCAGATCGATTTTAATAAACTGTAATAAATACATAAACTCACATATAATCTGAACAATAATTTTAGACTGCTAAATGTAATGCCATTTCAAACCTTTAGTATTTTAGTCATATATAATTTGATGTATTTTTCAGACATTTTATTATAACTCGTAACAGTTATATACTCGTAACAGTTTGAACCACTTTATTAGTCTTCAGAGCATTTCTCCGCACTAGATCATTTCAACAACTTGTTAACAAACTTTAGACAAAAATCAAACTTTTTAGATAAAATTACTACAGCTTGGTAATGGCTCACGGACAAACTAAAGGCAGGCAGACCTCTCTCCCTGCTCTTATGATTCCTCAGTATTGAAGCATCCCCACTTGTTGGTTCTAACATACCAAGATACTCAGGGGACAGTTGCCCAGTATTTAGCCAGTGGCCCACACGTGCTTTTAATAAGGAAAATATGACAAAATCCTTCAGCTTTACCACTCCAACACTCATATGTCTCTCTTCCAGAAACACCATTTCACCCTGTGACCTTATAATATTACTAGCACCATGCTGGCCCCTAAGCTAAAGTTGTAGATTAGTTAAAAAAAGGCAGAAAGTGTTTATAGCATCCCTTATGGACAAAATATATAGAAGTACATTTTTTCTCAATAATAAAGCCAATAATTTACAGACATGTCAGTCCTAAAGGCAGGGTAGGTGCATATATTTTTAGATTTTAAACATGAGAAGTTCATTCTAAATACAGTGGTGTAACTGTAGAGAATTTGCTGTCTATTAAAAAAGGATGGATACTCATACTGGCCCCTAAAATCATCAAGTGTTACACATATGGTTAGTTCATAGAATACAGGAAAGGAATGTCATAGACGACAAATACATAAACTGCAGATTCATATGTGAACAAAGACACATTTGTTGGTAATCTTTCATGAAAAAATGCATGACAATCACACTTGTGCTAGGACTGAATAAACTCCCTCACATGTGTGTGAATTATGTCATTCTTGTCAATCAAGATGGCCAAAGACCCAACACCAGGAAAAAGATCTGATGAAGACGGCAGCACCTGCAGAGAAGAATTGTGATCAGGCACCAAGGTATTTTATTGCAGAGGGAACATCATCTGTCTCTTTTGCAATAAAGGACCAGCCTGGTCACAATTGTTTTAGTTTTCAGGTATAGTTCTAATTGATTTTTTAGTTCTCAACCTTTAGAAGCAATTACTGCAAACAAGAAATTCAAAGAGCTGTCAATAGGCCTTCACCTGTCAACAAGCACTTTCATAAAATGTTCAGAAAATCAAACATTACTTTTGTTAACAACCTTTTTTACTTGGGCAAACATTACTTTCTATCATACAGGTAAATAACATCTTGATATTGTAATTGGCATACTGTTTTTCAGTCTGCACTAAGACACAAGTATTATTACAGCTGACCCCACAACAGTTTGGTTTCTGATGACATAATCAACAGAGCTAATTTTTAGCTTTTGTCATGTGGGAACTCCAAAAGAAAATATGAACCTGAAAAAAAACATTACTTTTAATGCACAGAAAAATTGTGGACTAGGGTCCCTGATCATTGTCCTTGCCATACATGTCTACTAAACAATGTTATGACCTTACATCTATTTTTTGACCTTCTTTTACACCGCACATCTATTTATCACCTCTTTCAAAGCAGATTGTCAAAATAAGCTCTGAGTGGAATTAAAGTAGAATAAGGTTCCTCTCAGGTGTCAATGTCTTGCATTAGGCAGCAGGTGTGTGGAGTGGTTTCTAATAAGGCCAAAAGACAAATGTTTCACCAGAAGTCAAATTGTACAAACTCCAACATGCACAACCTAGCAGTTCACAAGTATGACATAGATATATATATATATATATATATATATATACACATACATATACATATATATATATATATATATATATATATATATATATACACAGGGTTCTCCCCAGGCACTTTTAGCTGGGCGCACCACCCGGCACTTTTCAGCACCCACCCGGCTGTTTATGGGTGGTTACCAAAGAGTTTGTTCACAATACAGGGGCTGCCACCCACCTAAAATTTCTTCCCACCCGGCTTAAAAAAGTTCTGGGTTGAGCACTGATATATGTGTACTTATTTTAAAAGATGCAATTTTACTTTGAGAGACTATATAAAAAAAATTACACTTAAATTAAGTAGAAATAACATTTATTCCAGCTATAAATTCAACTATAGTAAGCTATGGAAACAACAGCAAAGTTACTGGGGACACATCTAAAGGGTAAACAGATGATTAGGGATTTACTTGGGTTGAGTCAGGGCCATGATATCATCATAATGCCCAAGCATAATTGCCATGTCTGCCTATTTATAGCTGTATCTTCATACTAAACATTGCATATATTAAAGATTTTTTTTATCAATGAGTTGCATTTTTTAAATACAAAGCCAATGGTTGTGTATAAAGACTTACTGGATCAAAAATAAGTACAAAGCTAGTTATATCCCAAAACAATTACTTGTCCATCTTCTTTTTTTATGAGTTTATTCTAAAAAAAACTTTTTAGTTCTGAGGGTATAAACATGATGATAATCCTGATTATTTCTGCAGGTGATATATATATGATGAACAAGCAAACACTCTGCAAGCTGGAACAAAAATAACTAAGAGCAAGACTGCACTAGCCTAAAATGACTCACAACAAAGGATCTCTGTACAAACAATTTAGCACAGGAAATTACATTGGTAGCTAAAGGAATAAGTATCTTTGTTCATTCTAACTCGCTACCTTGAAAGAAGGAGAAGGGAGGAAGAATGGTTTCAGGAACAATAGCTAGGTAATGGGACATACAGGGAAAAAAAAACAACTTACCAATAACAGTATGCAAGGTGAACGTGAAACACACAACAATAAAAAGTGTGCATGGCTACAAAGAACTGCACATTGAGCATAGTTTAAAATGGCACATCTAATATGTGCCACTGTTCTTGTACCATCAGAAGTCTCTGGAATGACACTGCAATAGATGCACATAACCCTTCAGAATAGTAACAACCTCAGGTTCGGGTACATCCCATTCTTTCTCCCTATTCTAAATAGAACAGAGCTGACTGTACAACACCCATCAAGGGAAATTATCACAAATAATTATTTCCATAACACAAAATGAGTGTCTCCATTGGGCTCTAGATTCATGGTCTTGTGTGGGTAGAATGTGATGCAACCAAATATAAATGTACGTCTAATAATCTATATATCATGATCTGCAGGGCAGAGGTTCGAGTTCTTTTCACTACTCATTACTCTATCATGCATCCAAAGTATTAGCAGAGTTGTCTTTTTTTCCCAAAGCAATAATTTACACTTGTCATTTATTCAGTGCATCTCTAAAAATGTGAAATGGACAGATTGTGATGCTAATGTTCCTTAAAGTTAAAGCTTCTGAAAGTTAAGACCAAGGAAGAGCTGAGGGCAGGAAGACAGATAATAAAGTTTCCATAGGTTGCTCTTTTCCACAGTATTGTTCTTAACTAAGAGCTCTATCCTTAGGCAATATCCAGAAAGAATTTTATCTGGAAGCAGCTGGCTGAATTAGGTGAAGGGGTCAACATATATTTTTAGCTCTTGGTTACAAGAGGCAGGCATTTCCACTGTAACATTACAGTTTTCCTTTCTTGGCTCTCAGTTGGCCAACCAAACATTTCATATTTATCCATACTGTAAAAACTGTTACATGCATTAATATGTAGGTACACTGTAAGAATAATGTAATTCTGAATATAAAAATAAACACTATACTCTCTATTTTATTTCTATTGTGCCATTGAGATTTAGTAGAGCTTGCCTGGCTTTTAGACATTGTAAATAAACCAATACAAGAGAGCCAAAAGCAAATCAAAGCAAGATAATTTTGCCAAGTGTCGTATGAGAAACACATACCAGGCATAAAATGGGTACATGCTTGTATAGAACCTACACGACAATACATGGAGACTGTGCTTAGATAATACTAAAGGTCATCAAGGCAAGTTGATGGTTGCATAGTTGGAGGTTTGCATAGAAAAAATCACATTAAAATGTATGTGTTGAATTTTCATTATCTTACTTGTGGGAAGCAATCCTGACATCAAATGCAACTGATAAGCAAGAAAAGACCTGCTTCCCAATTATAGCTCCCAGAAACATCAATTATGGTTCAGTGAAGCCTATTCACAGACTAAATCCTTTTTACTGCTTACAGTGACAATGCAGACTTGTGTGTTAATGACAAGGTCCCAGGAAAGAACATTACTCATTGAACTAAAGTTGCTCATTTCCTTTCTTTGTGCCCTGGGCTAATGTGGATCTACCAAGGCACAAACATAATAATTAAAAAACTAAACTCTTGTCTTTTTACCTTCACCATAGGCAACATATATCAATGTTTTAAACTACTAAATCTTAGCACAATAAAATAACACAATAAAACATTGCAGAAAAGGCCAAATGGCATTTATCAAACAGCTTGGTGTACATAAGAAATAAATAGGTATAGATGATAAAGATTCTTCCGACATTTACATCTAACAAAGAGAAGACATGGGTTAATATTTTTGCAATATCAACTTTTCTTAAAAAGAGTAAAATCAGACGGGATTATATTGTAGAATCTCAAATCCGAAAATTTCCACCATGAAAAGACCCTAATTTTAAAATGATGTGCTACACCCAGATTTTCTTAACAAATATCATCAGATATTGGTCACAGCACAAAGCAATGAATCACCAACAATGTTTGATTAGCTTGGTTAATGCAGGCTAGACTATTGAAATTATTTTTGTTTTTTTTTTTGCTGCAGGTTTTCACATGTTTACAGTAGACTTATACTCATAAACCACTGATAATGATCCTTCCTACTTCTCAAAGCTTTCTGACACATATGTGCGTTTATTCAGCACAGTATATATAGATATTTTGGTTACGTGGGTGGATTGTAACTTGAACAATATAAATATGGTGACCAAGGAAAACACAACTTTGTTTTACAAAACATTTTAGAGTTAGCTTAAAGAGTTAGCTTTATATAAATTAAAAAGTCGTGTTTCATTGTGACCCAATTTTGCAATAGTTATACAAAAATATAGAATGATTAAAGCTGAAGTCCAAATGGATATGAATCCTACCAGCTATCACTTCTTTTTTAGACCCGTATAGCAGGTCCTTTATAGTCATTTGAGCTGAAAAAGACTTTAAGCTTTAGCACCACTATCTCTTGGCATATAAAGATTACTTTTCAGTGTATAGTATCCTCATGCAACATGCCAAATTCTATCATATCCACATAGATATCACCATATTACATGAAAGCCAAATACATTGCAGTTTTTAACCATTGTGCTAAATGATCCTATTACATGACCTGTTTACCCAGTTTAAAGCTACACAGCTTTGATGCAGGTAAAAAGTGAATGTTTTTCTAATATTACCAGTAACATAGTCTTCACAGCATTTCTGCTTTATTATAACATCTTCTACAGCAATCCATGAAGTTGCAAGAATCAATGCAGTGAGCTATATCAATCATCAATACTGCCAGTTGATTTAAGCTTCATGGAAGCAAACCTCACCACATCCAACCACAACAGGGAAAGCACATTCAACTGTAATTACCACATACCAATCCAGGTCACTGGCTTTACCAGTGATTACAATTTTTACCTTGCCCTACCCACATATTAAAAATAGTGTTAAAGGAAATGTCATAATTAACATTACCTCCAAAGATTATCTCTGTTAGTCCTAAACTAACTTTCTGTGCTCACAGGAAACTCTACGGTTTTGCTATGCATACTATATACTTACCAACCACTAGCTCACTATTATGTATACCCGTTGATGGTCTGCGGGGATTTTATACACACAAACATCTCCAGGGTTTACAGATAAGAGTCAGAAAAGGGAAAATACCCAATGAGCAGCTGTTCTCTGGGCAAAATGCCTTATTGTTGCCTGAGGTCAGAGGAAAGTGGCCACACTGGTTGGAGCTGATATTAGGAAACAGTAACTTGTTACAACCGAGGTATGCATCTCTGCACAACATGTCAAACCTTGAAGCAGATGGGCTACAGCAGCAGAAGACCCCACTGGGTGCCACTCCTGTCAGCTAAGAACAGGAACCTGAAGCTACAACTTAAACAGGCTTACTAAGATTGGACAGGACAAAATTGGAATAATGCTGCCTGGTTTGATGAATCTTGAATTTTGCTGTGACAACCAGAATTTGGCATTGACAACATTTAAATATAAATCCTATCCTGCCTTGTATCATCAATTGAGATTGGTGGTGATGTAATGGGGTGCGGGATACTTTCTTGGCACACTTTGGCCTCTTAATACCAACTGAGCATCTTTTGAAGTGAAACTAAAGTTCCACTTTGTACATTTGTGATCATGCAAGGATAAGAATTGTTGCTGACCATTTCCATTCCTTTATGATTGCAGTGTACCCCTCTTCCAGCAGGATAACATGCCATGTCACAAAGCTCAAATCACCTCAAACTGGTTTGAAGAATATGACAACAATGAACATGAATCCAAAAATGACCTCCACAATCACCAGATCTCAATCCAATACCTTTTGGAGATTGCAGGCCACTAAATGCACGGACTCCCCGCATGCGCAGGAAACTGTGTGTCATTTAAAGGGGAAGAAACTTCCCCCCAGAGTGACGTCATGATGACAGAACCCATCCACTCCAGAGACGAGACACAACCTGCCCACGGCCCTGAGCCTGCGATGTCTCTGGGAGACATGATCCGCGGCTCTGTCCAGTGCACCCCCCAAGCGGAATCCATCTCCTGACCCCGCTGCACCAGCCAGACCCCACTGAACACAAATCCAAAAATGGCCTCCACAATCACCAGATCTCAATCCAATACAGTGGTCGCCAACCTTTTGCAGGCCGCGGACCACTAAATGCACCAGTGGGCTGCAGACCAGTGGTTGGAGACCTCTGATCCAATAGATGTGGGATGTGGCTGACCAGGAGACTCACGTTATGAATGTGCAGTTGACAAATCTGCAGCAACTAAGTAATGCTATAATGTCAATATGGACCATAATCCATTTCTATTCAAAATAAATGTTTCCAGCACCTTGTTTAATCTAAAAGGAAATATTGGTAGTTCTGAAGGCAAAAAGAGTAACAACTTTGGTGGTGTTGCTTAAGTTGAATCCGAAGACAATGCCTATATACTGTGCATATCCAAGATCCAAAAGTTCCCTAGTCCTATAGAAAACATACAAATGTACTTGTAGACATGATAAGGTCCTTCCTCTTCCTCTGGAGTATTGTATGAACACTTTTATGATCGAACAGGCGAACGTGAAATCTGATGGTGCACTGTCAACTGCCTGATCCTAAACACTCCCACATAGTCAAATAACTGAGCCCTGTAACTAAATGGAATGTAAACAATTACATGGTTCTGTTATTTAACACTCTTCTGCATCCTCAGAAGCTGCGAGACATTGTACAAGGTCAGGACATGGGGAGAACCTGTCAAACATTAGGTGTAATTCTCAGATGGCTTGTCATTTTCAAGCCCAATGTTCAGACTCCATCAAAGTAAAGCTAAATAAGGAATGAATATTGTATAAATAAACCTGTTCAGTTACAAGGGATTGGTACAGGGGCATTTTGTGTAGATCTGCTTCTCTCACTAGAAATGTCTAGTGGAAGGTCAAACGATCTGAGAAGGGACACATAACTTAAAATTCATTTTAATGGAAAGTTGACTGCATCAAGCAGCTTGCTGAGTCTATAAAAAGCCCTAACATTTTTTTCTGAACTTTCTAAATCTATCCAAAGCTAAAAACATAGTTTTGGCTTGAATTCCATTTTAAGACTAAATATACAGGATACTGTACAAGTGATTGTGGTTCTTTTAAACATATACTATTCTATATTTTATCAGAGAAAACTTACATTCTACAATTGTAGCAGGAAAAATCTAAATATTGAAGATGAACAGAACTAATTATATGGATTGTGAATCAGGAAACACCTAACACCTAGGCACTGACCACATGAAGACATAAAACATTTAAAAGGAGCCAGCACATAATGTATGTGTACCCGTTCTCTACTCTTCTGCACAACAAGTATGCTGTCTGTGTACTTGTTGGGGAATTTCTGTCATTTCTGGTCCCAAAGAGAATCATTCTTTCTATATGTCCTAATGAGCGCTATCACTAATACAGGGAAGCCTTCCAATGAGGTTGCTTGTTCTGGTGACCTGTCACCTTTAACTTTGGAGAGATTATACCTAACTTCCTTTTGAGGTTGAGACAGGAAGTAAAGGAAATTTTCCTAATGGAACAAACATAGCAATATGTCAAATGTGTGTGATGATCATGGTTACTTCTTGGAAAATGTTCTTTGCTGCACTTTATACTGAAAGTAATAACCAATGCCTTTGTTTATTTCAAGTATCTAAGTATCATTATCATATTATAATATAGCGTAAGCGTATTTCTTTTGAACACAGTGACATTTGGCAGCACAGGCAGAATACAAGGTATTTCCATTTTTCTTTTCTTTTGGCTATTTTAAAAGTATGACATGGTCCCAAAACTTGATCTTTGTCCATGCACACCGGATCAATGTGGACTGCAAAAAAAGAATACTGACTATATGCCATTCACACAGGTACAGTCCTACCCTGAACCGGTTATCTAGTCCTATCTATACACACCATCCATCTCGGAGACATAATCATCTTCATCTGCATTTTTGTCTCATATGAAAACAGATCAACCTTTCCATAACAGTAAAGTCCTGAACAGAGATTCATCCAGAATGAATGAATCTTCAGTGAAGGGCAAAGCAAGGAGGACGTCACATGCCTGCACCATTTTACTTGTGACATAGTTATCCTCATATACAGTATGATATAAAATCTCAATGACATTGGTGCATCAATGTGTACTAGGAGATCTCAGCCATCTGCACATTGATGTGAAGTCAGGGCATATTTCTGTGATGTGGAAATGACTTGTAAGTAGAAAACTACAGCCTGGAATATGTAAAATAAACATCCTGTTGCTGGAGCAGAAGTTTGGCTACAAAGAGAAACTCTTCACCTTCTCAAAATATTCTTCATTCATAGCATAGACATGAACATTAATCATTTCCTTCCTATAGAACGCCTGCTCATCTTCACAATCAAAGTATCACTAAAGAGTACAGAAAAAGCCCAACAACAATATGGATATGGTGCAATAATAGGAAACTGATGTGCACTACTTATATACAAAACCCTAGCATGTGTTCGAAGACTAAATATAGAAGTCAAGAAAACTAAAAATACAGATTGACTTCTTCCCAGATACTAAGGGTGATCAGTTATAAAAACTTCTGTTTACGTTTTCCTATATACATCAGATGAACCACAAATTTTAAGCTATGTACACATTCCGGATAATTGTCACCCATCGTCTCTGTGTGTATGCCTCCAGCAGATTATTAAATGCCTGGCTGGGAGGTGACTGGTGTCACCTCTTATCCTGTGTGTGTACAGCGCTCATTCATTGCTGGACCACAAAAGATCTATTTCAGTGACAGAAATTTTACATAAATGTAGTAAATTATTGGACCGACGATCAAACCATTAGATTGTAAACCTCCTAGATTGTAAGCTCTTCGGGGCAGGGTCTTCCCCTCCTGTGTCACTGTCTGTATTTGTCTGTCATTTGCAACCCCTATTTAATGTACAGCGCTGCGTAATATGTTGGCGCTATATAAATCCTGTGTATTATTAATATATGTATAGACATGATTGTTCATTTATGTACAACATTCAATTATGAAATGTCCCAACCCTATAAATGTCATTTCACCGTACTGTTGTAGAATTGACACGCAGAACAAAGGTTTGCAATGATGACAACCTACTGCTAAGATTTTCTCTTCCTGGTGGACAATGGGTACATAAGTGATCACTATACATCATATGATATTGGTGGAAGAATCATTGATTTTGAGAGATATCATTAGATGATGCTATGGCATGGGTAATCAGTAATGTGTATAATGAGTACAGATCAGCACACACATCCTGCAGAAGTGCCAGGGGTACATAAGACAAAAGTTTGCTAAACTTGCACACTGGGGACTCCCCCTTCCCGCACAGCTGCCAAGGATCCTCCTTGCACATCCTTAGTACAGGAGAGTGGAAAATCCCCATCCCGGAGTGCAGATATGTTCTCCCCCCGGACACAACTCACCAGAACTCATGTTCTTTCTTCCATCAGACTTTTAATCCATGCTACTGCAGCCGGCCATGCATGAGTCGTACGATGTGTCCCAGCACTGCCCGCACTAGAAGAGGCTGCCTGCGGGAGCCGGAGAGACACCTCCCATTATAGGAAAGTGGGAGGAGAGAGGGCGTGACCAAGTGACGTCACAATCAAACAACCCTCCCCCTGTTCCAGTGTGATAGACTGCTGCACAAAGAATTTACTCACTGCTACTGATTTTTATTATTATTAATATTATTATTAATTTTATGATTATTAATAAACAGGATTTATATAGCACCAACATATTACGCAGCGCTGTACATTAAATAGGGGTTGCAAATGACAAACGACTACAGGCAGTGGAGGAGAGGACCGTGCCCCGAAGAGCTTGCAATCTAGGAGATGGGGGAATTAACACACAGTAGGAGGGGAGATGCTCTAGATGTAATGTCATTACTTATATCATAGGAAGCACTAATTATATCTGCCCCTCAATCATAAAGGGTATATTAACTTTGGGGGTCCATCATTATTATCTCAGATGTTAAACTCTTTGTTGTTTGAATTTTGCATTTTTGTTTTTATCTTTCTCATTGCAGTCATTCTCAATAGGTTGTCTGTAGAATATTAGGTAGTTGGTAGGGGTTCGTTCGTTCAAACTTTTGCTAATTGCCTTTCTAGCTCATGGTGTCTGCAGAGTTACCAGCTCAATACCAGCCAGTAGGATGACTCCAGTAAGCTATGCTGGGGTAATACATTCATCCATTCCTGGCACATGCAAGGGAAGCTGGAATTGCTGGAACCACTGCACATGCATAGCTCAGCTTTCATACATAGTACTGGCCAGCATAGTGGCTCAGAGGTTAGCACTCTGGCCTTTGCAGCAATAGGTCTCAGGTTCAAATGTAGGCCACGACTCTATCTGTATAGAGTGTGCACGTTCTCCCTGTGGGTTGCCTTCTACATCCCAAAAAACATGCAGTTGTGTTAATTGGCTTCCCCCCAAAATTTACCTTAGACCAGTTTTCCTTCTCATAGATATAAAACCTTTTCATATGGAAACAAAGAGGTTTTGCTTAACATTCAATCTGGAACACGCTTATAATAGAGAAATAGCACCGATTCTACAATTCCCTGCGTCAATAAACCAGTCCAATGCGGGGCTTAATGTTATGAGTGGCTGGAACTCCCTCTTCACTGAAAAAGCACTGCTACTACAATTCTGTGCGTCTATAAAACAGTCTAATGCGGGGCCACTGGTCTATAGGCAGAGAGGCCGCTGGTCTATAGACGCAAGTGATGGTGGTAACTGTGGTAGCGGAGCTTTTTTAATGCAGCGGCAGGCCAGCTGCAATTCATATTTAGAATTCCTTTGGGGACCAAAAAAATCCTTTGGGGGGCCAAATTTGGCCCTCAGGCCAGAGTTTAACATCCCTGCCTTAGACTGAATTAAGGACATGTGACTATGGTAGGGACATTAGATTGTGAGACCCTTTGAAGGACAGCTAGTGACATGAGTATGGACTTTGTACAGCTCTGTGTAATATGATGGCGCTATATAAATACTGTATAATAATAATTACTGACATGATCAAGCAGGTAAGATGTGTTAATACAGAAGGGACATTGCCTGTCTCCTTCTGAAATACCTATCTGCTGGATCATTTATTTTGTCAAGTGGGATTTTAATTTCACTTTTATCACCTTAATAGGGGCATTCTACCCCCCAACCCTAAATTAATTTATTTTATCAGGGGTTCGCTGAGATACAAAATTTATTTCAAAGTTCCTCTGGGGTAAAAACACTGAGAAAGGCTGAGCTATAGGTTGGCTTTTACTAAAAACGCTAGTTAAAGCGGACCTAAACAAAGAAAACAAAAAGTCACCAGGAAGTAGTGCTGACTGTAATAGGAGACATGCATTTTCTAAAAAGTAAATCCCTGGTGCCTTTTTTTTAAGCTTTACACTGTATGGCACATGTACCATGTACTGTAGCAGTGTAGCTGCACACAAAGCAGTCGCTGGAGAAGTGGCTATTCAATGGTTGAAGACAATCACCATCTTCTCGAAGGACTGATGCAGTGATGCAGTCCTGGACCAATATTTAATCATAGGGACAAGTATTTATGTGTTGCACACTTCTACAAATACATTTATCTATAGTCCAACCTGGTTAACAACTAACAATGCATTTGCAACTAATGTTGCATATAGATACAATGGGAGGATGTTGCTGCCATGTTACACAAAACATGTTAAAACCATTCAAGGTATGAACAGAAAAGTGTTATAGTAATACTATGAAACATAATGTGAGTAATAATGTTTTATAATCCACAAAGTGGACGTGCATGGCACAAACACATCCAGCAAACCCTTATAGAAAGTAAAGCTTTCCAATCATGAAAGAAGCTGGTTATATGCAGCAAAAGACTACACTAGTACTTTAAATAGGGGCATGAGCAAACTGCTGCTCAGTCTAGTAGACGGAATCCTCAATATCCATAAAATGAAGCACCCTTTGTCTGGAATAGTCTACCAATGTAGAGTCTGGTGGTGGTTATCAAGTATTATAATGCAACAGCAGATAAGACTGGGTTAATCGCAATATTCCCAGAGTTTGTAGAACTGGGTAAGCATAATAAAATAAATGATTGTTACTCAGAAATGATTAAAAGATGAACAAATTAGTTAAAATAAGGATAGGAAATAAATTAGAGATTTATGACTTCTAGTGTGGATTGGTTCTAGTTATGTATGTGTATGTTTGCAGAGTATACTTGATCATCGATCTGTCAGTTATATTTTCTCCCAGATCAGTTTGCTGGCAAGCCACTGATATTGTAATGCTTGGGCATCCAGCCCCTATAAGCATATATTTATATATATTATATACATATATATTTAATTTAATAGAATAGTCTTTGCATTTGTCTTCTGTCAAGAAAGTCTATCTTCTAGCAATTTTCTTGAACTTCTGGTTTTAAGTATTTATCCCGTTTAAGTTAATTAAATCTATTGAAGAAAATGTGGATTGGAGAGACATGTTGAAGCGAGCTGTTCTAATTTTGCAATAGATGTATCAGTCCATGTTTAGTAGACTGTGATTTGCAATGAACACAATAATAAAAATATAATATATTACATTTTTCCCTCCTTAAACTGCAATAGTTTTAATTTTTGCTGCATGTTCACCCAGTAATTCTGCAAATAAAATACAAATACCCGTCAATAGATGGCTACAGTCACTTTGCCAGTGTATTTATGGGGGGATAATGATTGCCACAAAAATGGATAATTAATGTTTTCCTGCATTCATATCCATAACATGTGTGATGGAAAGAAACTCAATTACAGAATAAGGAAAATATTTCTTTATGTCTTCCAGGTGAGCTAAAAAAAAATTAACAAGAACAATGATTTTCTGGCAAGATCAACATGCAGAGTGAACTAGTATCAAAAATCTCTAAATACTTTTCGCCATAGGGTACATATCTCTCCTATTCTTGCAAAACA
Source organism: Pyxicephalus adspersus (assembly GCF_032062135.1). Lineage (NCBI taxonomy): Eukaryota > Metazoa > Chordata > Amphibia > Anura > Pyxicephalidae > Pyxicephalus > Pyxicephalus adspersus. The sequence goes on from NC_092859.1 coordinate 84,282,695, forward strand.
TTCTTTTCACAATCATGTGGCACCCATTGCCTTTGTATAAATATCAGAGTCCTGCTCTATACATTGAGTGATAGCTAAAGTGATAGCATCCAAATATATAAATGGTAAAATTCAAGAAGAGGAAGCCTGCACCCAACCTCCATCAATAGAGAAGAAACCAATGTGGTTGTTGTAAATACAAGTAAAAAGTAAAAACATGTCAACTCTAAAATTAAAAATATTTCTTGATGTTTGAATGTTATTCCTTACTATTCTGTTTGATGAATTTAGGGTTTCATAGGTCTCCTCAAGTGGTCACACATGTATGCGAATAATAAAATGAACATTTGGCTCTGGTGAGTGATTTATGGGGATAAATGATGAAGAAGGAGGAGAAGCTACACGAAATAGCATCTGGGAAGAGTTTTTTTCTCCAAAACCTGTTGCTTACATGTCTAAATATCCAACTGTCTTCACTTATTCTTGTTGTGTAGCACAAAACATGAACGTCATGACTGATCATGTTTAATAATTGAAGAGAGGAGGGTACGCATATGAAAAATGTTACCGTATGTTTTATTGATTGTTGTTTTTACAACTGACTGGTGTATAGCTAGCCTTGTACAGTCACTGCTAATACCGGAAGTAGGGCCTAGTCCTAATAGATCATTTCTATGTGGAAACACGGGCTTTATTGCAATGCTTGACAATGTGCATAACATGCATGACTGCACCACATTGTGATAACTTCCTAATACAACCTTATATACACCTTGCCAACCATGGCAGCACAACTGCTGTGTATTGCATTGTTACAGTGCAGCCTGCATGATTTGTGGTGTAGTTTACTACAATTGTCAGCCCATTTAGGTTAACAGGCAGGCTGTCAATACAAAGCACACTAAGGCAAAGATGCAGCATACTGGCATTCAGGAAATAGGTTTATCCATATATACAGGTTTATTAAAACATAAAAAGGTATAATATATAATATATATAATATAATAATAATAATAATAAAACAGGATTTATATAGCGCCAACATATTATGCAGCGCTGTACAATAAATATCTAATGGAAATACCATGAACATATACCTCAAAAAGAATTGATTTTATTATGAATGTAATCCCGGTCACACAATTCTTTGTGAAGATACACTGGTGAGTAATGTTAAATCAATGCAATAATCTAGGCCACTAAGAGCTAGCAGAGCCCAGGCTGACATCTACTGATCCCCGGACGGCTCTCATTGGACGCCTTCCCCCGCTGCTCGCGGCCTGGACACTACGGCCGCGGTGATTTCTGGGAGATGTAGTCCTGATCCCCAGTCACGCTCAGTGGCGTTACAAGTGACGTCACTCGCTACAGACTCCATTTCCCAGTGTGCCGCTCGGGGTGGTATGGCGGACAGCAATGACTGCGGAGTTTGATGAAGAAGTGGTGTTTGAGGTTGGTGATAATAGCTGTTTTCCTCCGTTTACCTCCTGCATGTGGATGTATTATGTCTGATACTCTCTATGGTGCTTTGCAATGGTTGGGGCCGCTCGCTAAATGTCAAAATGACAGGCTGCTGGTGTCATTATTAGTGTATTGTGTCTAATGGTATGGGGCTTACATGTGATCGTATTCATTCATTAAGCCTGTCAGTGAATGTGTATATTGTATGCCTGTAGGAAGTCTTGGTGTAGGTAGCTGTAATGCTTATGTATGGGTGGTAACTCTTTCATTGCTGAACTTCTATAGTATAAAAATCAAAAGTAACAATATGATCTTTTTCTGCATGTATGTATATGTGTGTATGCATATATATATATATATATATATATATATATATATATAATCAGAGTGTATGATAAATATAAATATATGAAATCCTGCAGCTGTGCCTACCATGTGACATTTTGTATCTCTGCCCTAATTTGTTCTCAGTAATGTAGTTCAAAGTAAATTCCACTTTTTGCTAAGGATTTCCTATTGTCTAGATTTACTTATACTGCCTTAACAGAGGGAGAATCTCCTCTTAGTTGTCATTGGGACAAATGTAAAGTTTTTCCTTTATTCTGTGATGTTCAGATCTATAGGGAAGGGAGGGGAGGACAGGCAGGAGACACCCCGCTGCATCCTTACACATAGGAAATGATAGCTGTTATCCTTGGTTGGTTGTTTGGTGATCCTTCATGGCAGATCAATAAACAATATCATGAGATTGCTGTATACATGGCAGATTTTTGATCAGGACAGATCGTCCCAGGTGACAATTATCTATCATGTGTCCATAGCTTTGAGGCTGGTGACAAATAGAGAGGGGAAGCCCCCTCCTCTTTCCTATAATCATACCAAAATGTCAGTGTCTTATGATTCCTGAATCTGTATTATGAAATTTTAGAAAACGTAGCCCGCTATTTCTGACCTACGTCTGCAAATGCCAGTCGTTCTGCCTTAATTGTTATTCCACAGTATCTCTGACCAGGAATTGAAATGCGCAAATTTTGGATGCCACCTTGTGCCCACCCGTGTCTTCTCTGAGATGCTGAACTCTCATGAGAATCAAAATTACCATACTTACAGTAATGATCTGTTTTCTTTTAACAACTTAAAAAATAGTTTTCCTTTGGTCATTTTTTTATGCTTTTATGGATCAGCTGATTTGGATACAGTAGCCTTAGTGGGAGTCCCTATAAACGTAAATACTAATGCAAATGGTCATTATGTTTGTGTTTTATATTAGAATTAGAAATATGGTATTAATAAATGCAATATAGGTGGATTCAGTAAGTAGAACATTGGTTTTTCAGTATTAGAAATTTTATACAGGTAGTAGTCTTGAATTTTAAGTGTTAGAATCCAAAGAAAAAAAAATACGCAAACTTGTGAAGACGCAGACTCAGAAGTGCAAAATTTTGGGGTATTACTGTAGTAAGTGAATAAAGAGGAAGTAAACTCAAAAATGCCTAAAACAAAAAAAATAATACACTTACCTTCAAACTCACAGCGCATTTTATTGGTCCAGAGGTCTCTTCGATTGGGTCCCACGTTGTCCCCGTATCCGTCCCTAAGCCGGCGCTGTCTTCGCCTCTTTACTCTGGTTCTTCTTCCTACATCACCTGACGCAGATCGAGACCTAGACATCTAAAGCCGTATACACATGTGCAATAATAGTCGTTGGAAAGGATCTTTCACGATCCTTTCCAACGACTGTTATTGCACGATGCATGAACAAGTGCTGTACATACAGCATATGTACAATGCAGAGGGGAGGGGGAGAACGATGGAGCAGCACCCCGCTGTGCGCTCTCTCCTTTCCCTTGCATTAAGATTGTTAGTCCTCCATCCTCCGTGGATCTGCCAGGACGGACGACTGGCGCTGTACACACGCTAGATTGTTGCCCGATATCAGCCGAGAACTGTTGGACATGTGTACGTAGCTTAAGCAACCGAGAATTGGGGGGTGGGGGGATGCACCCCTTTTTTTTTTTTTAAAGGGTGTTGCACTTAAAAACGAACAGAATTTTTTACCTTGCATAAAAGGGTTGTTTACCCTTTTATGTAAAGTGAAATTTCTAAGTTTAGGTACGCTTAAAGTACTGCTCTCTGCTGCAACCTATCAATTGCGCAAACATTGGTTCATTTAGAACCAGCATAGCAGTTGGGGCTGCAAGGTGCCAGCCACCAGGAGCCACCCAGGAACCACTGTTCCCTCTTCCTATCTGAATTTAACATAAACAACCCTAAACAGAATAGAAAAGGTTTGGAATGTTTGCTAGGTTTTAATGCTATTTGCACCCCTTTTTGGAAGATACCCCATTACTAAGAGGAACTTCCTTTAAAAGTCTCTGTCATCACCCCATACTTTTACATCTGAGCACTGCCACCCTGTTTTGAAATAGTCTACTTACGGTGGTTTACAGTCATTTTATTAGTGCTGTAAAAATCCCCAATTCTGGTGCAAATTCTCTCAAAGCTCAGGTTCCCTGCGGGTTATATTCCTAGTCACTACGCCATTGTCTCTCACCATGTAATTAGGTGGGTTTGGTTGTATTGTGCATCCCAATCACAACTGGTGACAAATTCTTGGCTGCTGGGGATGCTTTAGCATCAGATATATAATGGCAGTGACTCAAAAACCAAAATTTAGCTGTTGATGCGCCAGAAATACACTGTCATTAAAGAATATGTAAGTGGCCATTGGTGACCTGGTTCTAGAAGGATACAGCTTGCCTGCTTGGTGTTCTGATCCACTGCCTTCAATATTTTCTGAATCACTGACCCAGTTTTGAGTATGGAGCTCTGTTGTTCAGCCAATTATCACAGATTATCTTCATATTGTTATACATGTAAAACAATTACAGCCAAAATACCTACAGACCAAAGAAAAAAAAAAAAAAGAAATAACTAAATACTTCCAATTACGTATTAAACAGACCAAGGAGGAGCAAATACAAGAAGTTGGTTTCCAGACAGAACTTCTACTTATGCTATCAGGGCATGCACAGGCCAGTCTATCACCTGGGGAGCAGATACTACAGAAGTTGTTGAAGGACTAACATTTTCTTAGACATTATTACTGGAAGCAGATGCATATGCTATGACTTGATGGCATCTCAGGGCACTTTTAAGGCAGGGTTAAATCTAGGGTTATTCCTACAGGCAATACTTTCAGTTGAAGGTTCTAGTTCTGCTGGCTTATGAGTTTGTCTATCATAATAAAAGGTTGGTAAGATTAATGCTTGGCTTTAAGCTCCAACATGACCCAGAAGTGTCAAGAGTTCAACCCAGAAATGTTTTTGGGTGAGAAATAATTGTATGTGGGTGGCAGCCCCTGTTTTGTGATCCAAAAACAGCTGGGTGGTTACTGAAAAGTGACAGGTGGTGCGCCCAGCTAAAAGGGGCTGGGGGAACACTGGTGTCAGAGTGTTCCTGTCAGAATGGCCAAGCATTCATCCATGACTGGATTATCATGGGGGCTGCTTCAGGTGTGTGCAGCCCCCACTATGTGGCTTCACTTCATACCTGCAAAGTTTACCCCCATCTTCCCTATTAACTCATAGGATAGTCCAACAGAACTGACATTTAGGTCTTTGGTAGATTCTAGGTCAATAAACCTCCTCATTAGTAAAACGCTGGTTGGGTCAGAACTTGTTGTTAAGCATTGCCCTACAATTCCCTATTGCCAGTTATTATAGGGGGCAGTTTCTCTTACCAGTAGGAATGTAGAGGTAGTAAGAAGCAGGCAAGGGTCAGCTCCAGAAAGAATTTTTACAGATTTGCCTGTCCGCATAGCCAGAGATATGTCTGTGACAGGAGGGTTTGGAGGCTTTCACACTTTTCCCCCTTTTCCAGTAACATAGTTTCTTTATCTAGTCTCTGTATTGGTGTAAAGTTACTTATTTTCATGTTGTCTACAAAACTACTTTAACTTTTGTTTTCATAATGGACACAACAAAAGTGACAATCCAGTTTATATGACAACATCAGCTTTGTTCCTCTAACATTCAGCTGTGTATCCTAGATCTGTCAGTGTGTGTAGAATGGTAACAGATTGAATGAAATAATTCCTTGCACACAATGTTTCGTTGTGAATGTGTAGTTTTCTTTTCTCACTCTGCATTAACACAGTTAAATAAAAATGTGACACTACCCAGTGAGGTAAACACAGCCTGCAGATCTAGGCCAGAACTCAGATGAGTGGAAATTTGAACGTGCGTAGTAGTTTCCCCATTGTGTAAAGGTAGATATTTAGACAGCTGCTTAGAGGTCTCAGCAAGTGGGCATCAGCAAAGCATTCCATTTCCTCCTGGATTTTATAAACAGGATTCATTTTGTAGTCTGGCCAAATAAGTTACATTTCTTTCATTTCTGTTTCTGCTGTATCTTAACTTTATATACAAAAGTATAGCAACAATATACTGAAATAGTAGAGGGCTATAGAATGGACATCCACCTAATAACTATTATCATAGGATTACTGTAATCCTTTAGACAGACACACAACAGTTTTACTACTTTTTACATGATATTCCATAGTTTCTGGCATTGCACCGTACAGTCCAGTAGAAATGTTTTTTGTTCTTACTTTATGGAGATCATTAAATTCTAACATTTATAAAAAATTTACTCCAAGTCTGCAACAAAAGAAGCCTCAAAGCAACCTGCATCTACTGTGCTGTCTGTATAGGTAAGCCATAGTGTTCTAGGAACTTTTTTTTATGTATCAAATGTTTATTGATAAAATAGATGGTGTTCAATGAAATATTTATTTTTTATTTAGATACAGGTAAAAAATATAAAATAAATTCAACCCAATACTATTTTAATTTTTTTAAATAAATATTTTTATTAAAGTTTTTAACATATATATTAAACAATAAGAGAAAGGTAGGTGCAAAACATGTCAGAACATAACAAACATCATGAAATGCATACAAAACCACAGGAACAAAAATACACCTGTGTTTTTGTAACCCTTCGTATCAATTATATCAATGCACAATCAGTACTTATCTAGCATCAAGTAAAACAAATGAGCATTCTTAAATAAACGCCTTTGCAAAATCAAAAAAAAAGAAAGAAAAAAGTAGAATAGACGAGAACAGGAAGAAGTCCAAAGTCTTACTTGGGGAAACAACTAGTGCAGCCAACCGTACTTAAGGTTCAGATGAGCAACTATAGAATACCGGTAGCATTTCCTGATCCCATTATTATTTACTTTTAATGTTCTGACTTTTTTACCTGTTGGTTCTATGCCTTTTTAATACATCTGGATTGAAAAAGAGTTCACCAAAAACAGATAAGAAACTCCTTGGCCCCAATGGCCGACTTTTCCAGGTGGCACAGTGAGTTCACTATGCTGCTGTGAGTTCCAAATCTGGTGAAAATTCACTTCAGGTCATTGCAGGGGTGCGAGCTCCTAAAGCTACGTACACACGTCAGATTTTTATAATATTTTATAATCGGCATCGGCCAATTATCGGGCGAAAATCTGCCGTGTGTACAGTCGGTGTCGTCCATCGTCCGGACGACCGACCTGCCGGATCCACGGACGATGGACGACAGCCGATCCTAATGAAAGGGAAGGGGAGAGCGGGCAGCAGGGTGCCGCTCCGTCGCTCTCCCCTCTCCATAGAGCAGAACTGTGTTGTATGTACAGCACCGTTCATGCATCGTGCACTCCCTTGTCGTTGGAAAGGATCGTGAAAGATCCTTTCCAACGACAAAAATTGGCAGTGTGTACGCAGCTTAACTCTTTCCTGAAAGCACAGTAATGTCACTGTGCCATCCGCATGCATCAGAGACTCGGGCTGAGGTAAATAAGTGGAGGGTGATTGGGATTTTAGGCAATTTGCATAGGGGAGCAGGGGACTGTCCTTGAACATCTTCCTTAAACAAGTGTCTTTAAATTTCTTGTACTGTACATCTTGTGGTATGTTGTGTAACACAGTGACAGAGTGGTTGATTCATAGACATGGTATTGTTAGCCAGGTGACTTTCTTCCATAGGAAATTCCACTCTGGGAAAGTAGTATTTGTATCAGCAGATGTGTCATACTGATTCCTTATAAATCACCTCTTACCAGATTGAAGATCATCTAGGTTATAAATTGCACCGCGCAGACAGAGCACCCTAGAAATATTTTAGCTGCTGAGTAAGCTAAGGTATAGACATGCAACACATTACCAAGTGATTTTGTCAGACTTTGTGAAGATGTGGTAAAGGAAATCAATATGACTCATGCTACGTCCAGTTGATTATTACCTGATAAACCTGGTCATACTTAGACAGGTTTGTGCCCAGTTTCCTTAGACACCTCAATGCTTTGTATGTATGGTGGTCATTATTTAGGGTGTTGGTGTCTGCTTTAAGAGTAATACTAACAGCAGTGGTGTACCATAGGGTAACCTCTTATATACACTATACATAAGATTTCTGTAACATTGTAACATGCACCTGTTTAGACAGGTCAACCAGTCCTCAACTGCACCGAATGCCTGGTTATCATTGAAGCATTTCAAGTTCCATTTTGTACAGGTGTTTTCCTGAAGTGTTGTAATGGTTTTTCAGAAGTCTCATGCAGCTTTATAGAATTGAATATGACCACTTTTAAATGGAACGATATTGGTGAACAGGCACGTTGTTCGTTGCATAAAAGATGGGCACATTTGTTAATTACTCACTTGTCCTATCGCTGTTGCTGGCCCTGGTCTTCAGTTTGTCCCCGGTCTTCAGTTTGTCCCCATCCAGGTCTAGAAGGAGTGATGGAACTTCTGCGATTGCACATAGGAGGTCCATTCATTCTCAGCATACCAGGGGTATGTTAGGATGCCTAGCTCTTACACTGAGCTGAGCATCATCCCTTTGCAGAAGGGACTTCTCCTGGCTTTACTGCGATAATGAACCTGCCATGTCAGTTTTTACTTATTTCAACTTAATTCTACTTTAAACAATTTTTCAAGTGGTTGACATGCATTACCCAGTGAATTGGAGTATGACAGCAGGAGAGCTGCATTGCAGCCAGGGCAAGCCAAGCGTGGAAAAAAATCACAAACGCAGTCAATCGTATGCAGAAAAATACTGCCTAGTGGTTGAATGTGAGCATCCAGGAGTGGTTACCATTGCATCTGTCAGGGGCCCATGACACTATGAAGACATCTGCCCCGCAGGAACACAGACAGCAATTATTAGCGTGCAGAGGTTGCAGCCCTTACCTTGTGCTCTATAAAATGTGTTTTTATCTGTATTCCCTGCTGGAAAAAGTTTACCACTAATCTAAGAATGTCAATAAAATGTACTATAAAAACAGTTCAGGATTGCTAAGTGGTATAGTGTTTTGCAGCCTGAAAACTTGGTGACAGCTGATCCAGTGAAATATTTTAATATCATTTTAACACATCATTACCTTAATCACAAGAACGTAAAGGTAGCCAGCTCATGGCAAGATGAAATCTGTAGGTAATATATGTAATTAATGATTCCCTAGAAAATAGTGGACTTTGGATAAAGAAAATGCTTTATACAGATGCAAAGTTTTTCTGAACACAAAGGAGCCAGCGATTAAATAATGTCTGCATTTTTACAGCTGATATTAAGTCAGCATTTGTATGTGTTAGTCCATTCCAGGAAAGTACAGAAATTTGTTTTATTGTATTTTATTAATTTATAATTCTACCAAGCTGCTGACTTTCTGTTGTTTCTGCTTGAGTATTCACCTTTATGCATAGACACTTTCCAATCAACATTTGTTTTTCAGAATTCACCACTGTACCAGTACTTGCAAGATTTGGGACACACAGATTTTGAAATATGTCTAGCGGCAACACCAGAGGAGCGTCTGCCAGAGAATGGAAGTCGAGGACTGGGCAACAAAACTACAGAGGTGTGCTTGATACCATGTGTTTGTTGTCCATCAGAGACCTTTTGTGAAGTTGCAATAATTCTACATTTATTTGTACCCATAATGGCCATGAATCATCTTCTTTTGTTTGTGGCTAAGCCTACACAAACCACTGAATATAAAGTTGAATTTGGGAGTTGTAAGATTTCTACAGCCCTCCCAGACAGTACAGCGAGTTTGGTGAGCTGGCTTTCAGTAATGATGTCACCTCTCTGGATGTGATTGGACAATGAAGGAGCAGCAGATCACAGCAGAACACACCCTCCTGCTATTCCTATTATCAGCATGTTTTCTGTCCTTGCATGTAAATCACATCATTGGTTCCTAGTGCTCACAGTCTGACTTATACTGTACAGGGCATTATAAGGAGCTAAAAGCCAGAGGGACTTCACACTGGCTGCATTTCAAAATTTAATTTGGAAATTACAATGAATACAAAATCATATCTTCATTGATGTCTTATTGTTTTTACCGGCCTGGAGTTCGGCTTCAGTGTATTTTTAATTTCTGAGATCTGGACACTTTAGAGTTAGGTCTTTAAAATCCATAATATTTTTATTTAATAGTATTTAATATTAGGTCTTAATTTAAGTCTTTAATAGTCCATAATTTTTTTAGGTAAATAAACAGTGACAATGGAGTATTGTATGCATGTGTTTTGTAGGTTAGGAGGAGTAATATTGTCAGGGTAAGTGTTGTAAAATTCAATAATATATTTTTCCTTTATTCGGTCAAATGATTGTTTTGTATTACAAAACATAAACCCTATGAAGAATTTCTCTGTGTTTCTGCCTTCAGCCAGGCATATACAAGAGAGTGCTTGCTTTTCTGCGAAGCTGGAACCCGTTTATTTCAGAAAAGAAAAAAGATGAAAGAGTCCATTTGTTGGTAAGTTATTGTTTGTGATTACCTCCCATATTGCCTGTTTTTACCTATGGCAAAACTAAAACTACAGTATACCAGATTTGGTGGCTGCATTTGTTGCATTTCTATGAACATTTTTATCAAGTACAGAAAGTTATTTTATTCGTGTAAACTTCTTATCTCGTCATACCCCATATAATGGGGATAAACAGAATGCTTAGCAACAGCCCCCATTGATACAGTGGATAAACGAAGGTAGTAATTTAAGGATAAAGGAAATTCCTAGGGGCCATATTCAGAGACTAGTCAGCTGCAATATATATTATTATTTTGTTGTTGGGTTTAGATGCATAATGTTTGAACACATTCGTCCTTTGAAATCTTAATTTCTGTTCCACATACCGTTGTGCTGCCTGACCTCATTCATTGTGTGTAAAGCTCACCCGGATAAAAACCTTGCCTTGCTTATGCTAATATGGAAAATTGCAAGACTTGCGCCAATAACGGGGCTTTATTTTGTTTGTTTTACTGAAGAATAAATTCTAGTCCATCAGCTGCCAGTTTCTGACTGTTAGTTGCCTATTCATCCCATACATCAGCAGTCCCCACTGGTGGTCCGCGGCTCTGGCGGGTGCATCCCCCAAGCAGGGTTCTTCTTCTGACCCCGCTGGGAAGCGCACCCGCCAGAGTCACTGACCATGTCTCCTGTATGCATCCCAGGGTCAGGTTGTTCTGCTATCATGACGTCACCCTGGGGGAAGTTTCTTTCCCTTTGAGTGACACACAGTTTCATGCGCCACGACAGCCTTGACTAAGGGCCCTATTCTTTAACAACTGTTTGTTACAGGGCCGGTGGCGACTGATTTTTGTATTTGAGTTGTAACATACTTTTTACATCACTTTGGGATTCTTCTGAGATTATTCAGAATTGGTTGCATGTGCATTTCCTTCCTTCACCTGCATTGATCTGCTATTGCGTTTCCATAGACTTCTAAAGGGAGATAAGTAGTTCTCACTTAAACCAAAGCTCCTCTCTACAGAACATCATACTGGTCTGCAAGTTGGCTTATACCCATAAAGCAAATCTGTTTGTCATTTTTGGCTAAATATGCTCACTACCAAACAGTTTTACTGACCCAGGGGATTCTGGATTTTCTAGGTCACTGGCCTGGAATACAACTACAGATATGAGAAGTTATATTTATCTGTATACTTGTTTTAAGTCACTGATGATTACGGCTACGTAACTAGCAAGTAAAGAAACACTCACATTTTGGATGGATTTTCCTTATGTAAGAGGCTCTTCCTCTATAAACAGTACAGTGGTAAATAGGTTCCTGAAGTGTTAGCTGAAAAGTGTAG
>NC_092859.1:84295432-84322812 GCF_032062135.1 Pyxicephalus adspersus
TCGTTTCCAACGACTTTCCTCGTTCGTCGGCGTCGTTGGTTACTTTTTTTACGAACGATTTTTGCCCAATCGATCGTTCGTCGTTCGTTCGTCATTCGTTTTGAACGATAAAAATTGGAAGTGTGTACGCACCTGGTCATAGACAATGAAATCTCATCATTTGGAACAAGCAGACCTCCAGTCTTCCTAACATGCACATTTGCTGTTCTATTCTTTCTTATTCTGATAGAAAAAATGGTACAAATTCATTGTGTTGCTTGTTTCCTAATGTGATTGTCTAAATGCCATACAATGTAAAATGTGATTGTATATAAATGGTACTTTTCACCACAGTACCGATTCCACCAATGCTAGTTTTTTACTTACTAAGTTTTGATCCCTCTAAGTAAGATCCTTACTAAGTTTAGATTACTTGCAGCACTTTATGTAAAGCTGGGTTATATTGTTGAGCTGTATTGATATCTACATTTTTATAAAATCTTCCAGACACAAATCAACTTGTTTTTTTTTCTTCTGTGATCTTCTCACCATATTAGAAAGTGTGTCAGGTTTGAAAGCTTTTCATTATATGAATGGCATCATTGAAAACCCAAACTTCATCCCGTCAGTTGGATGACTGCGTATCCTTGGCACTGATTGTAATTCTAGACTTCTGGCTAAAATTGGTGACGGTGGCTTAGTTTTGTGAGATGCAAATGACTGTCAGTACTGTTGCTGGAGCTGTACATTCCTGAGCTCTCCTCTGCCCTAGAAAGTTTCTTGGCCTCAACTAGCACTGTTTTAATATGTGTAAACATAAATTGCATTCTTGGCTCCTGCAGATGTCTCCCATTAGAAGCCCACCTACACTCAATATTGACCACTGAGAAGCCACAATTAGTTCATGTCATTCCCTGCATCTATGCATATTCCTTTTTACAATGTGTATGTCTTACATAACTTATCCCTTTACACTTTGAATTCAGTATTCCTAAACATAAGACATAGATTCTTCATACTGAGGTTAATGTACACCTTTTTGGTAATAAGATCTCCAGTTTTGTTTTATTTTTTGTGTATTTTTTTTTACCCTTCCTGAATGTGAACAACTCCAGCTATGAAAATAAGGCCAAAAGAGCTTCACCACAGAAATGTTTCCCTTGTGGTAGCCCCATTCCCGCTATCCCTGTTCTTGCAGAAACATCCACAGTTTGGTGCTGTTGCACAGTACAGCTCTATTGTACTTCTGGCACCCCAGCAGTGATAGAAGGGGAACGTTGTCTGGATGTAAAGTATAACTATTTTGGTCTCATTTCCATAGCTTGGAGGAGTTTTTCATTTCAAAACGTGGAAAATTGTTTACATTGCCCTGTTTGTATTTATGAGTAAATCTATTTTTATCTGCATTTCAAAAGGTAAATTCTAACAGTACAGTCATAAGAAAGAACAATATTAAAATAGAGCATAGTAAAAACACATATGATAAAAAAAATAATAATACAGGGAGGGTTAGGAAGCTAGGGATTGGAATCAAGTCTGTGGACAAGTGAGGGGGGTGGAGTACATCAGCCATCCTGTTTGTATTTAAAGTTGAGCCCCATACAGGAGATGACATAGAGATCAGCAGGAGTGCTGTGGGGGCCAAGAGACTTTAACAGTTGTTCAGCAGTGGGGCAGCAGAAGAGGTTAGCATTCCATTTCTACTTCACAGGTATAGCATTCATCCTATTCATATTTATTTAGGCATGACAAAAGATAGTTATCGCTAGATGTATGTTTTCATTTACTCATTCTCTTCAGTGTTTGTGTTCATGCAAATTTGTGTAGAAATTATTACACCTGTTCCTCTGTTAATAAGCTAACAATAAAGCGTTAAGAGCTATCTGTTTTTCTTTCCTCCACCCTGTTAGGATATTGGATTCCGACTTGATAGCCTGCGAGCAATTTTGTTGCAGGAAGTCCTGATACAGGAGGATGTGGAACTGATTGAGTTGCTCGACCCTGGAATCCTGTCTGCTGGTCAGACCCAGAATCAACAAAAGGGGCATCTTCCAACACTGCGCTCCCTAGCAACGCCTAATATTTGGTACAGTCCAGCAAGTGAAATTACTTCTTTAAAACCTGTTTTGTTTATTTTCAATAGGATATAGTAAATAAATATTTAGTACATTACATAGCTATTAAAAGATGCTGGTGATCTGGAAAACCTTTTTAAAGAACCAGACAAAAAAGAACTACAGGAGCCATAATTCCCGAGTTGTTTGGGTTCTGAGCCAGTGATTCTTTCTTTGTTTTTTATTTAGCAAGTCATTGATCAGGAACAAGCATACTAAAAGGTACATGTTTCTTTACACAATGCTGTTTGCTGTAAGCGTTTTATAGAAAGGGAAATGTCTTCCCAAATTAAGGAAAACTCTATCTGTGATGGTTATCGCCAGAATAGTTGTCCTCATTCGGAGATTTCCTCTTTATTCTCCTCTTTATTGCTCCAGTGATTCAAATGATTTATCTGCAATTGGTAATATTTAATAAATAGGAAATAGTATAGAAAGGTAACAATACAAAATACTATGACATCTGAATAGAAAACCCAGGACATAAACATTTTATGTAATGTCTGTATCTGTAAGAGATAGTTAGTGCTTCTGTCAAGTGGTTGCAACACAATTTAGCGTAGTTTTTAAATCAAGATTGTCTTTGTTGGACACATCATTCTCTGGTAGATTCTTTTGATGTTTACAGGAAGTCAAGGTACCCTGCACAATAGCTAAATCACCATTAAGCAATCATAATAGGGAAAGCAAAGATGCCACATTTCCTTCACTTTAATACTTACGCACACCATCCCTTCATTTGTTATCTTTTGTTTTTTTTTACCAATGATCACTTTTTTGGTTACTTTTTTCTATAAACGATACTATTAAAATAATGTTGGTGTTGGAAGTAAAGGACTGTTAGAAGTTGCAGAAAAACGGGCTGAGCTTTTTGTAGAATGCCTTACTCTTGAAATAAATTTTGTACAAATTGTGTAAACTAAAGAATTCTGTACAAACAAAGAAAGTTATTTTTACAAGTTTACCATATTTGGGAATCACTAAAAGAAGCCCAACAGAATAGATTTTGAAAATGCATTGTGCCAATTCACAAAAACTTATATATATATATATATATATATATATATATATATATATTTAAAAAAAATCTATTTATATATATATTTTAATTTTTTTTTCAATCTTTTCTATATCAGTGTTGACAAATGGATATATTTACAACTTTTATCCTTGCATGCCATAATAATTCTAACATAGTTATTCTAATATCTTGTTATGCATTGTAGGTAGTTCTGGTCTGAACCCTAATTGATTTCTTTCATTGCACAGGGAGATGTCTGTATTGTTTGCTTTCCTCAGCGCTTTGGCTGCACTGAAGTCCTGGCACTTCTCTTCCTTATTCATCTGGGGGCCCAGCCTTCTTTTCTTTGCCATTTTTGCCGTCCTGCGAGTGCTGAGAACATGGAGCGCAGCCAGACTACAGGTCAAGCTGAAAAAGTACTGTGGCCAGTTGGAGATGACCGTAGCAAACAGCCGAGCCTTCACCAACCTTGTGAGAAAATCCTTGCGCCTGATCCAGGAGACTGAAGTCATTTCTCGAGGTTTCACCCTGTAAGTGTTTTTTCATTACATGCATTGCAGAATGTTTTCTATTGCATTGCAGGCTGTTTAGCAATATTCAGGAAAAGACAAATTCGTATAAATTTCAAAAGCCCAACACATTTAAGAACCAGCACGGAACAAGGAACATGTCATCATTTGAACACAATAAAGTGCCATACATACATTTATGGCTCAATAACTGCCTATCATCTGCTATTTATTTAGCCCTGACAATATAGGATGTAATATTGGCACACTGTTTTAGTGTTGTCATTGTGCTTCTGCTATAGATCAAGTTCTAGGACTTGGATAACTAAATGAAAACAGATTATCCACCTAAAGCTAAACCTTTGTGGTGGTTGTTTAACCTCCCTGGCAGTATCCCCAAGTGTGGCTCGGGGTTAATTTTCAGTACTAAAAGTGGTAACCCCAAACCAAACTTGGGATGGAATTGTAAGGGAGTTTTAAAGCTTACTTGGTCCCGACGTGCCTGCGGCAACCTCCAGCGATGCTCGGCATCTGCGTTTCCTGCCAATGCTTGCCCTGGATCTGCGTCCCTGGCGTGTGAACATTTGGGACGCAAGGCCAGGGGACCCATATGCCGGGTGGGCATGGGACGTGTGGCTGGGGCGGAGGGGGTATGGACAAGGCAGGAATTTAAATGTACCGCTTTGACATTTTAAAAATACTTATCATTTAGACATTTTACCCTCCAGCCTCCCCATTGGGCAGAGAATTAGCATCATCACCACTGTCTGACCTAGGAAGCATTAAGTACTGTTGCCTGACGTTCCACATTTATTACATCTAGGTCCCACATGGATACAAATAAATAAATAAATAGCATGAGGAAAGAAAAAGAGGGGCTTTTCCTGTGGCAAGTCAAAGAAAAAACTATTTATTAAGTACACATTACAGAGTCAAAGGTACTCCATGCAGTAACATTGTATATTGGTGCAAGTACAGTAACAAAAGTCAGGCATAAGTTCCAATAAAGTGAAATCGGAGAATGCTTCTTTTAAATTGTTTGTCTTTAATGCTATAAAACCTCACCCCTATTGGGTATTTGGTACACACATGTACAAGTTTATGATTCCTGAAATGTACACATTATACAAATATTTACTGATGTATTGGGACAAATGATGATGGTAATTTAACTGCATAGCTTAGGTTATTCATTGAAACATCTTCACTGTTTATTAAGCTTGCTGTAAAGTTAAATTATGCAACAAGTTTTCAGATTACTTATTTAGCATGTTTTATAGCTTTTAAATTATGTGCTAAAAAGAATGGATCTGTAGCCTTAGCCATGCTGTTTTTTCTTCCTTTATGGAATTTATTCCTCACACCTACTTCTATAGGAACTGATTTTAATAAATATGTATACAGTTGTCCATGAACATAACACTGAATGTTAGAAATGTAATATATTTGTATTTTCTGTTCTTACAATAAACAGTAGTATGTTGAAAACATAATATATGTGGCGTAAGTGGTTTGGGACATCTGTACAGATGTATCACATTTTACTTTTCAAGTTTGCTTGACAGGGTCAGTGCTGCTTGCCCATATGATAAGGTTGGACAACATACTAGCCAGCATCTCCTTGGGTTGCGTAAAGCTGTCTACAGAACTGTCAGGACCAACTTCCGAGTTTCCCGACTGGCAACACTATACATGCTTAAACAATATCCTTTCCAATATTAGATGTTAAGATGGTTTAATAAATAATTTGCTAACATATCTTGTATGATGAGCTTTAATATGTTAAATTCAATTAAATGTTTTCAATTAAATGATGGATTCTATTTCTTAATCAACAGTAAGTGGGTGGGTGAGGTTACATTTTGGCTTACATATGGGGTATACCCATAATCACTGGTCCAGTGGTTTGGAAAGTATTGTCCTTTTGTAGATTTCTAGTAATGAATGATGATGGAATAACTGGGATTTATTTTTTTTATGACCCAGGCAAGATGAAACCTGATGGTTTAGTCATAAATGAGTGATCTAACGCATGGCTGGTCTTAATCTTACACACCCCCCATCTTCACAATTTACTTTCACTTTCTGTTGTGTTTCAAATTTCCCCCAATGGGATTTGGGTGGCAAGGAAAACAGACCTTCCCTGCTCTCTATCCGAAGTGTGGAAAAAGCATTAGGGAATAATTAATACTTGGATTTGAAACCAGATTATGCTGAGAAACTGTTGCAGAGAACAAGGCCACTACATTTACTGGTATCAGCAATCATTAAGTGTTGTTCCAAGAATTGCTGGGCTAATGGTGTTAATATTTAATGCTTTAATTACTATATCCTATGCACTAACTTCTCAGGTAAATTAACATTTTGAAGGCTGAATCCGAGCCAAAAAAGGGAATTTTAGGGGTTCTTTTGGGGTAGGGTATTCTTGAAAACTTATTCTTATTATTCTTATTCTAGATTTTATGAAAAGGACTATAACAAAAGGAAAGACAGAAAACAAATGACACATTTGTACAATTTAAAACATATTTAATGTTATTTCAACTTGTTTTCAATATTCCCTTTTTGGAGGGCTTCTTCCAGCTCCTATATCTGAATGTGTCTTGTAATCTAGTAAAGGTTGGGGACATCTGCCACAGACAGAATCTAGATGTCCTTTAAAACACATTTTTTAATTCCGGAAACCTACAGGTAGTCCCCGGGTTACATACAAGATAGGGACTGTAGATTTGCTGTTAAGTTGAATTTGTATGTAAGTGGCAACAGTTACATTATTTAATAAATGCAATTAGGACAGATGTTTGTCTCAACATATAATATTAGGCAGCGTGGTGTCAGCTACTGTATAAAATCCTCACTGTGAGATACTCACATACAAAGCAAAAATAAAAAAAACTTTATGGCGCCAAGGCAAGGCATTCAATAACTTCTGGAGCAAGTTGTGCTTCGATATGCAAAAAGAAACAACTGCAGAGTTTGTCTTGGTCAATAAAGAGTTACAAGAGTTCGCAGAACAGCAAAAGACATTGCAAATGACTGCAAGTCATGAGAACTGCCCCTCCGCCCCATGAAGCCTCTGTCCTGCACACAAACAAGCAGGGAAGGCCCCGTTCGTATTTCAGATGTCTGTAACTTGGAGACTACCTGTTTATGCTTTTTTTGCCATGGCTTTACATTATGTATGGTGCAAATAATAATGCTTGCCTAAGTAAAAAATAAAAAAGTAGCCAAACTGTGGAGTAAATTATATTTATGAATTATATGCAACTTTAAAAAAAAAAAAAACTCCTGCCTATGTGGCATTTATACACACATTTTACTTAACTGCAACTAAACCTATCCCTTGAACTCTGAGATAGACAATGTGACTAACTACATCTGCGTTGTTCCTTTGAAAGACCTGGGCATGGGATTAAGTGAAGATCAGGTGTCTGAGGAGGAGACTCACAACCTCACAGATGGCTTTAGCCTCCCAGCTTTGAAGGTAGGCTCAGCACTATAATTGTTTTATGTTTGTGTCACTGAGATAGATATTCAGTAAGATAGAAATTATACCAACAGCCTCCTTTTCATTGTCTCACTTTCTTGTTACAACAGGACATTTAACAGGACAGGACAGGGTGTTTAAATATGACGGTGCAGTGCAATAGATCTAACAGGCTTAGTCAGACAGCCCCTGCACCCCACATCTTTCTAAGGATACTTCTGCTATGGGGGGGGGGAGACAAAGTCCTGGAGTGAGAAAGCAGAAAGCTCATTTTCAGAGAAAAAAAAAGATTTTAAGGTATTAAAAAAATAATTTACAAACAACATGCAGAGATATGGGACCCTACAGGGAGGGAAAAGGTTCAAGACTTTACAATGGTCACATGACAAAGTAATTTTGCTGCCATGAATTATTTTCAAACTATTGACTTTGTCTTGACAGGTTCTGTTTCAGCTCTGGATAGGCCAGAGTTCAGAGTTTTTTCGGCGCCTTGCCCTACTGCTGTCTCCTGAGAATGCTTTCCAAGGTCCAATCAAATACCCAGAACTGCTTCCACACTACATTTGGTGTGATGTGGTTCAGGATCTACCTCACACACAGGCTACTTGCCTGACAGAACTGAAACGTAGTTATGAGTTTTACCGCTACTTCGAAACACAACACCAGTCCAGTGCTGAACGCACAAACAGGAGAAAAAGGGAGACTGGAGAGCTGAACAGTCTTCATGGGGCTGTACGCAGTCTTCAACTACATCTAAAAGCACTACTGAATGAGTAAGTATTAGTGAAAACCCTGTAATGTAGTTGTGCTTTTGTAATAAATGTCACCATACACATATACTGTGTGAGTATACCAATAGTACTGTGCAAACTGCTTTAGGCATTTTGAAAAAAAAAAGTTCACTGATCAAGAACATTTCCTGAAGTAAACAGGAAAAAAATACATAAATAATTGATGCCCACCCTTTAACCCAACAGCAATTTTCATCTGTACACCAGCATTCATTTTTGGAGGTACTTGAATGGTAAATTGCTTCAAGCATCATGAAGAACTTTGCATAATTCCACCACAGATTTTGCTACTCTTCATTGTCTTTGCAAATGTTTCCAGACTGGTTTATTGAGGTTGAGATCTGGGTGCTATTTCATTGTTCTCTCTTTTTTATAGTTCCTTGATTTTTGTTTTACTTCAAAAGCTTTTTTTTTTATTATTATTAATAATATTGTTATACAGTATTTATATAGCACCAACATGTTACACAGCGCTTTACAAAGTCCATAGGCATATCATTAGCCGTCTTTCAAAGGGGCTCACAATCTAATGCCCTTCCCATAGTCATAAGTCATAGTCTAAAGTCAATTTTAGGGGGGAGCCAATTAACCTAACTGCATGTTTTTGAAAAGAAAAGAGTACCCAGAGGAAAAAAAAAAAGAAAAGAATACCCAGAGCAAACCCACGCAAACTCTATGCAAATAGTGTCCTAGCCAAGATTCGAACCTGGGAACCTAGCACTGCAAAGGCAAGAGTGTTAACCCCTGAGCCACTGTGCTTTATGACCACATGTTTGATCATTGTTGTGCTTCAGGGACCACTCACACATCTGCCTGTTGGTAATGTAAAGTGGAAAATCTGTTTATATTTCGATACAGTGAAGATTTAATCAATTTTGGCTAAATCACCATTTTTGTCTGCAAAATGGACATTCATCAATGTATTGTTTCCACACATTTTTTTTGTCCAGAATGTAAAGTCCTTGTAGCTGCCATCCGAAACAAATAGGCAGCCCCACAATTCTAATTACAGGTTGACATTCAAAAATCCGTCCATCGATAATACGGTTCCTTCAGATTTCACGCATTGATTTTGGAGCGTGTTTTCTAATTTACCGTGTTGGCACGCCATTGTTTTCTGGAGGTGCCATTTATGTTTTGATGGCGCTGTTCAGCAGAATCAGCTGTCTTGCTTGCACGCGATAACAGGCATTCCTGCTCATTCCTTCTCATTTTATCATTTATTTGCTGCTGTATAGCCCCATTATGGATCCAGCAAAGAAAATAGGTGGTGTAAAACGTAAACATTGTGCGTTGTTGATCGCAAAGAAAGTCATTTTTTGGCATATCCAGCACTTGGATCTGTATGTTGCCGGATTTTGAATGTCAACCTGTACTATTGTAAACTCTGTGGCTGACTCTACATGTGACAATTAGTTTCATGGGACCAACTAATAGTTATCATTCAGTGTTTATAAAATATTATAATTTATTTGTATTGCAACATAAAAGCAGCAAGAGAAGATGGCATATCACCATTTGTATCTTTCATCTCCAGAGTGATTATACTCGAGGATGAACTAGAAAAGCTTTCATCCTCTAAGGAATCCCAAAGCATGACAGCTGAAGCTTCACTCATCCTTGAAGAAAAACTGAGGCTGATACAGCCACACGTGCAGGCCAGTAATACATGCTGGGAGGAGGCATTATGTCAGGTGGAGAGGATGGTTCGGAGACCCCCAGCTATAAAAGGTATAATACCTCTGGTACTGAAATTATTTTTTTCTTTAATACAGGGCACCATTATTGCTGTCTACAAATACATACTATTCATAGTCACATGCTGACCATGTGTCTGTTTTTAAATGGTGGAAATTTAATTTGTTCAAAGTGGCCAACATTATTCATTCATTTCAACCATGAAAAAATGATTTGTATGCCCCATGCTGCATAAATACTTTTTTATTTTAACAGATTTTTGTGTTTTTTTATTTCAAGTTTATTATTAAATGTATTAAATATTGGACATATTTTGGTGAGTTGTGCCTAAGAAAATATAGCCTACAATGTAAAATAAATTTACATGCAAAAAAAAATGTAACGCTTTTTGCATGGAATTTTGGACGGAATAGGAATGCTAGGGCGGTTATTACCTTTAATTCTTACTGATAAGTCATTCCTTTCTGCTAACCTGTCACTTTTCTTTCAGGAATTGGAAGCCTATGTGGAAGACATTGCTGTAGACAATGAATTTAGCAGGGAGGATGTCTTCTTATTTACCCCAGAAGAAAGGGAAAGACAGAAGCGAGAAAGAGAGGAGTCTAAGAGAGTTCTACAAGAGCTAAAGGCTGTATTAGGCTTAAAAGCATCAGAAGCAGAAAGACAAAAATGGAAGCAGCTGCTTTTTAGTGATCATGGTGTGTATTCTCCTCAAAATACCCCTTATGTATTCACACACACAGGTATTGTGTATATGGTTATTATAAGGGTTGGATATTTTCTGGAAGGGTTGGATACTCTGTCAAGTTAAATTCCTATCTATGATCATACTGTGGAGGTTTTTCTTCATTGAGAACAAGTGGACAGACTCTCTCCAAAGAGAACACATACAGCAAAAAGATAATGATTACTTTAGTAAAGCAGAGAGAGCACTCTGTCAGGTATTACTTTTTGTTTCAAAAAAAGAACAACCATTCCACATTTATGGATGAGACTGCTTTGCTTATTTTAATGTCATTCTTTACCAAAAATATTGTGACTTTGTGGCCTGATATAGTGATTAGGTACTTTTGAAGCTTAACATTAAATATTGTTAAAGATAAGACATAATCATAGGCATTGAAAACTGAAATAGATTCCAGATTTCTGCCCTGATACTTCTTTTCTTCATTGAGTAATAGTATTTACACCTTAATTAGGAAACGTAAAAAAACATGTCTATGAAACTAAACAGAATGGCAATCCAGAAGTTCCTTAAAAATCACATATGGTCTTTGAATGTCTAATTCACATCATCTGCAACATATCTTTTTTTAGCTTTAATTTGAGTTTTCAATTACAGGATTCTAATTAGTTAATAGAATAACTGGGAAGTAAGGAGAGATTTTCAGAATAGAGAATCACCCCACCCAATCCAGATTTTGGCTAGAGTTGTGCTTATGATGATAAAAATGACTTGGACACCGATAGATCAAGACTAAGCTTCTTGTATGTGTACAATAATAGTAGTCCACTGTGGAGGCATAGTATAACTACTTTTTAACATCTATGTTACACAATGCTGTCAGAAACATGAATGTCTATTGGGAGGAGGGAGGATCCAATTCCACTCCTCCCTCCCTATAGGAGTCTTGTTAAAAATGATCAGGTCTGGCCTTATGTCTGTGGTCAGCTTTACTCTTAATGAATGCCTTGAAAACACATTTCCTCTACTTAACATCAGGGGTGTGGAGAATGGTTGGAAGCCATTATTGTGTACCTGAAGTCAGTCCGCAAAAATATATCAACTCCACAGCTCTGGTATACATCATAAAGGCCCAAGTAGTATTGCCATTGGAACACCAAATAATAGTGGCTCCATACTTATTACACTATTGGTTGTGAGAAATAACTGGGGAATTTTCAGGATAAATAGAGATAATTCAGCAGATTGGTGACTATTCTGAATAGAAGTTGTGTTTGATATATAATTGGCCTTTTATTTATTTTTAGTCCTAGCTCATTGTTCCTTGCTCATGGACAACCTTTTCACACTTCCTAGACCTGTCATTGTGGCGTCATTCTAGCAGCCCCCTAGCCCTAGGAAACTAGGACAGCATAATTATAACAATTAAGATTAACATTAGAAGAATAAAAACCTGCAATCTAATTGAAGATATTTCTTTTATTTTAAGCTGCAGTGAAGCCTTTGCTAGATGAGAAGGCTTTGGATCTTTCCAAATCCACTGAAGACCCAGAACCTGAAGCCCAGTATGACGACAAGACACAAAGCATTCATGGAGACGTGACACAATTAAATGGCACTGAGCCTATTCATAAAGAAGCCACTACTCATGAGACACCAGAGTTACCTGATAATGACTACATAAATAATGAGATGGACTCGTTTCGTTTGCTTGAAAAGCCTGTATTAACCAGTAGCAAGGAGATTGCAGAGCCTCAGTGTCCTGAACCTAGGACTGTGCTACCTGCCTCCATTAAAGAAAGGCTGGCTCGGATCCATCAGTCATCAGATTTACACTTTGCTTCTGGGGTAGCCGCACAAGTGGCTGCACGGTCACTTACCTTTACATTTTTTCAGGAGCAGACTTTTGGAGATGAGTGGGATGATGATGATGATGATGATGATGATGATGATACCACTGATTGTAGGGATACTCATGTTGAAGATGAAAGAAGTCATGACAGGAGTTCAGAACATAAGGAATAACCACACTTATAGGCTTGACATGCCTTTAGGTTACTGTCTGTGAGAAAGCCAGAATGTGCCCAGGGTGCAGCTACAGACTAGAATGAACACAAGGTGATTTAACGTCCTCTGTGCCTGGAAAGCCTGCAGTGTCTCTCTCCGTGAGCCCCCTCCAGGCTGCTTCTCCATGTTATACAGTTTAGTGTTTTTACAGTTACTACTCTTCAGTCCAGCCTCTAAACTGGAGGAGTTTTTCCTCTAGTTCACTGGCAGCTGTCTACAGTACGTAAGAATTGTACAAACCAATGCAGCTGCCTAATATTTATTTGATTATCTCATTATTTAATGTTATTTATTCAAGATTTTTCATTTTGTTCCAAAACAATAATTCTGTGCTCTCTTCTTCTGCTGTCACGCTTTCTAGACATTATGATGATTTGTTTTAGAAATCCAGAAAAAAATGCTTGGTGTGCTGTCAGTGCCACCTTGGATCTATCTGTCCAGTATATACTGGCTAATGATGTTGTTCCTTTGTGACTATATTTCTTAAAATGTTCTACTGATCTGAGCTTAGAATGTTTTTTTTAATAAAAAAAAGTAAAATTATGATTTTAGCTCTTTTGCTCTTTTTGACATATACATACACATGATTGGTGTACAGGTTTCCATTCCTTAACTTAGCAAATTTATTGTATGAAGGACAACCACAGGATACAATGATAAAGATACAAAGCACAACACCACACCTCATCCAGCTGAGAATGTCATAGAAATCAAAACCCCACTAGAAAATACATGAAATGCAATACCTACCTATCCACCCTATAACCCCCGTCCAAAATAAGTTACTTAGATGCCACTCCAAGGACTGTGGTATCACTTTACACACAACCTACCCCCCAACTTCTTGATTAAATGTCCACATCTGTGGACAACTCCATATTGCTGGTAGACAGAAGCTAGTCCACCTTTCAGACAATTTTCTTATCTGGGTCCTCAGAATGAAAAAGTTTCAGAACCCCTGCTGTAAGAAGCTGCCTTAATTCTTGCAGCTTGTATCCCATAACAAACCAAGGCACACAAAGCCAAGGTTTACCAGATTGCCCAGAACTTTAGTAAAATCAGCCATTAAAGAGTAGAAAATAATTTACTTACGAGGAGCCCACTTGGGATCAGGCATATCACAGTATCACAATGGCTGTCCATTATCTGTTTGCAGCAGCACTTTACCTCTTCTGGCCAACCTGAGGGAAGTGATATGGCTTAGATATAGCTCCTTGAAACTATCTGTGAACAGAACCTGCTCATGGCGGGATTCTGGTTAACAGAGCCCAGTATGGAGGTGTAAGCAAATCTAATTGTTAACAGAAATTGCGCCTGGGGTTGTCAACAAATCTCCTGTAGCTTTTAGCAAACTATTAACTGTACAGAGCTGTATTGATGCCATAGCACTCCCATTAGGCTGTTCAAAAGAGGTTGGAGGGCTTTTGCAAACAATGATGCTGTTCTGGACTCCCGACATATTACTGTGAAAAGCTGGTCCCCAAGTGGGCTGCTTGTTGCTCAGTGCAAAACGTTTTAATTTTTAGTGGTCGAATGAATTAATATTCTGTGTATTTGTTATGCCCTTGTTTGTGTTTTGTTGGTGACTACACAGAGTTATTTATCCCTCCATTATTAGCAGGAAGGCAATCTATCCAAGCTCATCCATTATTTGCTGCAAGGCCATAGGCCAAAGACATATCTTTTTTTAAAGAGGTATGAAATGTTTGACACATTGAGCCTATTACAGATGTTCCTGTGGCTTCTGCTGTGCCGGAGGTAAATTTGCTGCTTTATTTTCATTATTGTTTTGCATTTCATTAATGTGTTTTCTAGAAAAACTTCACTTTTTATCTGTCCCATTTCTTTTCTGATTAATACTGATTTACCTACCCCCAGAGACATGGCACATACACAGAGATGGCACATACAAACTCCATATAGACCCTGGTAAAATTTGATCCTGGGGCCCCAGTGCTATCCATCATTTGCATTGTTTATTGTGAAGAGAACCATTTCATATTTTGTTTACAATTCACACTAAAGAAATGATCAGCTGTAAGGCTGATGCTTTAAATCATAGTGCAAACATTATGCAGGGCTTCATTTCTGTCTCCCTGAAACTATTTGGAAGGTTATTTTATCCTCACATGCTGCAGGGGTTCACATGATCTCACTATATAAATGAGGCATTTCCTGGCCTTTATATGTACTAACAATAGTACTAGTGTTTAGGACTAGGTTTATTGGGATCCCTAGGATGTAAACTAGTAGCAATACATCTAAGATATGACAGTGCTAAAAGCTGTTTGTAGACGTAAATTCTTTTCTCTAATTGCAGTTCCCCTCCACTGTAAATTGTATATAATGGCCTCTCTTGTTTTAACGACACAGACATCAGTTTACCAAATAATACATGTTGATTTTATATCTATGCAGAGCAATGTGTGCCTAAAAAAAAAACTGTCATCTCCTCATGAAGATTATATTGAAAATAAACTTTTGTAGGAGTATTAATATTTTACAATCCCATTGTAATTCCCTAGTATATATAAAGACACATTTCTGTTTTCTCTCTTATTTCTTCTCTTCCCTCAGCAAATTTTATTTTGCTACAACTAAAAAAGATGTTGGTAAATATCTCTTTATGTGCAGTTTAACACTGTTCCTGTTTACAGCTCAGAACAATGATTTTGAGTCATTCTTTGCCAGGGCTTTGAAGCACTCTTTATTGTAAATAGGAACCTGGCCAGATTTGCCTTGGATTTCTGCAGTCCTACTTACAGACAGTCCCAGATAAATTGACCCAGCACGGAATCTTTAACTCCTCCTTTCTTGTCTAATCTAGTTCCCCCAGTAAAAAGAAGAAAAATGCAGTGGTTGGCATACTTGAATGGAAGGAAATATTTATGCTGGGGTTGTATAAGGTGAACTCATTTAGTAAGACTAATTAATAGCCTCAGACTGTCTCATGGCTTGCACTATTCTTTCTAGACAACACTGCAGCAAACAATGTGGGGAACATAAATTTAGTGTCCTGTCTTTATAATTATACCACTAATCTGTGGTTTAGTAAAATATATGCCAATAGGGATTTCATTGTTATATAAAGCTTGGCAGCTAATCTATTGCATGATTTTTCTTTACATACTCCATATCTGAGAGAAGAGAACTTAACTAAAACGACAAGACATACCTTTATAACCCACATAGCCTTTTGGATATAGTGACACTCCAAGAAAAAAATGACAAATCTTAGTCCAACCCAAATCACTGCTGTTCTTGTGGCAGATAGCTTTGTGTCATTTAATGTTGTGGTGGCTCTTACTCCTCCCTGTATGTTGTCCAGTGTGGAAGCTTCTGACTACTTAAATAAAATGTTAGGAGAGTGGACTGCTTGAGGCAAATCTGCTACTTTTGGCATCTTAAGTGGCATTAGCCTGTGTAGCCACCGGTCAGGTCACATGGAGATAACATTTCTTTGTTATAAGAAACCAGCTGCTAAAAGCTCTATTTTAAGATGTGTAATTATGTAATATATATTTTGGAATAGATTGCTCTTTTTTCATTCCATGTATTATTTCCCTTGGATGATGGTGTTTTTTTTGCTCTGGTGCATTTGTTAGGCTTGCTACTATGTAGCAATGGGATGCCGATGACTTAGTATAAAACCTATGCCAAAATAAATATGGGTGCCTCCATTGCTACCTATCTTGAAAGAAACATGGGTGCTTACATTACTGCCCAATAGGCTCATCCCATGTCTACAGACCTGTGACAAGCATGTAGTCAACAAAGTGTGACAAAGTTTCAAAATATTATTTAGTTCTATGACTTGTAGGCTCAACACAGCAAACATCTTGACACCTGCATATGGTAAGGAATTCTACTATTAAAGCTTAAAATACCTGAAAGTTTACTATGCTTTAATTGTTAAAAAATCAATTCCAGACCACACGTAAAACAAATAGACTCAGCTATTAAGTTATAATAAAAAAATCGCTCTCTGAATGTTCCAAATAAAAAAAATAACTCCCAGAGAACCTAAAATCCTCAGTGAGAGATACCATGTGCTGCTCCATTCATTTGTCTTTTCCAATAAACATCCAAACTGTACATCCAAATGTTTACTTTAACTTGTACATTTATTTCACACACCAGTAGGTCCTAGTTGAATTCTCACTGCTAAATGTGTGCTGCTCTGAGATGACATTGATCTTTAAAATATACTTGTGTTAATCCTTCCCTGCAGTGAGTGGCAAGATCACTTAGAAGGCCAACTGAACGCAAAATTAAACAAGACTCATTTTTAAAGCAATCATGTTGATTAGTAAATACGTGTAAATCACAAATATTACCTTTAGAGATGAACAAATTGAATAACCCATTGTGCTGTGCATCTCTCCACACAGCTCTGACCTCTTTGGTTATTCATTTTCCTGTTAACAGATTGAGGTCTTATGATTGGCTGCTCTACTGTTATTATTAAACAGTATTTATATAGTGCCAACATATTATACAGCGCTGTACATTAAAGGGGGGGTTGTAGTGAAGTGGTTAAGTACATGCAGGATCTCTCACACCAGCAGTCCCTCTGCAAACATACAGAAACCCCAGTACACTAACAAGCCGTCCATCACCACACAGGACACCCCCCACCAGCAATCCTTTGTCACTACATAGGACCTCCTGGTCAGCACACAGGTAAGACCAGATAAATTATATCAACACCTATCCATGAATATAGGCATTCCTGAAAACTCTTCCCTGACCAACTGATCTTACATTAAAAAGCAGTCAATAGATCCCAAAGATTTAGGCAATTTAAAACTTGTCTTGAAAAGTCAAAGTTGACATAAACCTTCAGCTGCATAAACATTTGGACCCACATTTTATTTTACATACGGTGTTTAATGAAGATAACCCATGCATTTTCTTCATTATAAGCTAATTGGAATTTTCTGAGGATTGAGATTGCTTTGCATTAACATCACTTATTGTGTAGCTTCTATAAGTAGTAATTGCCAATTCCACTAATTTACCAGGCAGCTTGTCATGAGAAAACAAAAGAGAAGTTAATCTTATGGTTTATGATTCAGCAAACTATGATCACGTATTTCACAAGCTTCTAAGGACATCAGCGACTAAATTCTTCGAGCTAATCAAAAAAGATGCTATAAATATTCACATTGTGTAATATTCTTCTTCTCGAATGATCTGACAATATTTGGAGATGGAAGTCATGTTTTACTATATTTACTCATTACTTAAAATAGAAATGCTTTTTTTACACATTTTACATATATTATGGAGAACGATAAATGAAATAATATAAAGAACTCTAGGTAGATATAAATTATATATATAGTCTTATTAGTCATTTTTACTGTATTCCTGTCTCTCAGAATCAACAGAAAATGGGAAAATTCCCCATTAGACAGGAAAATGCTTTGGAAGATTTCCACCAATTTCAGTGCTAACTGTAGTTGGAAGAAATGGAATGGCCAAATCTCTCAAGCAACTGCCGGAGACACCATTAAAAACATTCTTGCCAATCTCTATTCCAAAAAGAATGTTTTATTTAATGCTGAGTTTTTGCTAAATCTAAATAATATAAAATGACATTTTTTATCAATACTGTAAATATTTTCGTATTTTACATCTACACTGAGTGCATGATGCAATGATTTTAGACAACCCACCAATATATGGGATTTGAATATTACAACATAGTCAAGTCACATTGATGAAGTGTTTTACTAATACATCCTGGTTAGTAAAGTCTTATGACTGAGCATAATACGTCATGTCTTACTGCATGGCATGATGAGTGATCACACTTCCATTGAATGCAGAATGTTAAATTTTTTACAGTAAATGTTTCAGTGGAAAAAAAAAACACTTCTACATATTTCCAGTATATTGTTTCAGAATAAGATTTACATACAGAAATGGCTGGAGTCATAAAAACATCAAGTTCTTCACACATCCCTGTACATGGGTCCCGAGTGTCTAGGTATCTTGCCTCCTGGTTTATTCAATAATAATCTGTGAGCTGCGTTTCCTATACTGTATTGATAGATGAAAAGTTCACATGTCTTTTATTACTGTAAACAAACAAAATTACATTATTACTGGTTTTGTTCACTCTATCCACTTTTGTATCACCTTCACAAAGCTTTGCATTCTCACCCACCACAACTTAGCATTTACCCTTTCTGACCACAACGTATAATTATTCTCTCTACATCTTGCGTTCTGTCATTAATCCCAGACCAGGTCAATGGCAGAGGGACCTCCATAATCTAAATGTCCCTGGCCATAGCACACCATTTGTATGCAAATCATACTCAAGTCTACCTTTCCACCTTTGGTTTGTCCTGTCCTGGATAAAGTTTCATGCTGTCTATCTGCCATCACATTATAGGTACTAAAACTGGGCCTGGATAAATGCCAAAACAACTGTAAATAACAAGCCTTCTCCCCATGCCACAGGCATGCTTCCTTGTTATCACCTTTATATCTGCACTCTCCTTCAGCCCCCAAATATAGAACATTACCCAAAGTACACTCCCTTTATATCCTTAGATACCACCAAGACAACTTCTGGTAAACACTTTCACTATTTCTCAACTACTTATATCTGGTATTCTACTAACTAGACATTGGCCTCTACAATCACTTGTGAATGGTGCAGCAAGACAAGACCATCTATTCTTCTGTGTTCTCCTCATCTGCTGTGCCTCTCTGTAAAGCTACGTACACACGTCAGATTTTTATCGCCCGATAATCGGCATCGGCCAATTATCGGGCGAAAATCTGCCGTGTGTACAGTCGGTGTCGTCCATCGTCCGGACGACCGACCTGCCGGATCCACGGACGATGGACGACAGCCGATCGTAATGAAAGTGAAGGGGAGAGCGCGCAGCAGGGTGCCGCTCCGTCGCTCTCCCCCTCCCCTCTCCATAGAGCATGAACGGTGCTGTATGTACAGCACCGTTCATGCATCGTGCACTCCCTTGTCGTTGGAAAGGATCGTGAAAGATCCTTTCCAACGACAAAAATTGGAAGTGTGTACGCAGCTTTAATCTCTCTCCAATTTGAAATTCTTTGAAGTTCTTTCGTAAAAATTACTCCATAGCCCTTACCCAATTATTTTTCCTACGATACACATAAATACACCCCTGCCCACTCTCCCCCTGCTTCCAGCAACTTGTTAATGACCTCCTAAACCATAACCATTTACAATACATGGCTCCAGAAGGCTTTCTTTTGAGTGAGATCAGAAAGGTTACAACCAGTAAGCTAGCACATTTCTATTATAATAACGTTGATCATTGTACTATGACAATCTATAATGTTGTCTAAGGCCTCCTGTTAGGTATTCCCAATTATTGCATAGTACTATAAATATGGATAGCTTTAAACCCCTTACCCTTTTCTGCATCCTAAAATACATGATTTTGTTGTGTCAAGCATTTCTTCCTGTAAACACATTTATTAATCAGGCTGTAATAGCTGAATGCTGCAATATTATGATTTTGTGTCTATAGCTGAAGGTGAATAATAAACCAAATCTAGCTCAGGTCAGAGCAGGTAAAAGCAATTATTCTTTTTTATAATCAGGTCAAGTATGCATCAGAAATAAGTCATCAACATTTTTCAAGAACCCAGCCTAGGATTAGTTGAATATACTAAGGGCAGGAGTGAAGTTTAAACAGGCATGCTGGCATGAACTACAATGTGGTTTTCACAGACACCATGAAAACATACAGTACTGGTATAAACAAACACAGAGGACGTCAGGGCTAAAATAGAAGCGACATGTAACAAATTAAAGGATCCCAACTTTTAGATTGTATGTGATTTTTAACTAGACGACATGAACAAGGTCTGAGCTACACTAAACATCAATGAGAGAGAAAAAGCCTCTGACATCATTATCACTGGGACTGGAAATCATGCAAATATATCTAAAACTATGTACAGACATAGGAAAAAATGTCATTTTACAAGAACTAATATTACAAAGGACTGAATAGTGCACAACTACGTATATGCAGTAACCATACGATGATTAACAGACCATGCCAGACAACTGTACAGACAGAAGGTGTGATTGGTAAGAGATTGGGTAGTGACTATGTCACTTCCTTTCCCCATAAATGTGCATGAGTCCTTAAGCTTGCAATCATTTGCTGATCTGTGTTTCCTCTGGTGTGCACACACTAGATAACACAAACTATTAAAAAAAAAAAGGGTGCAGCACCGCCTCTTAAAGTCTTGATCGCTGTGGAGCCTTTGTCACACATCCCGGGAGACCCTGGGGGCATTTTTTCCACCAGGGTGAAAGAGATGCCAATCTCACGCATTTGCTGTAAGATCGGCTCTCTTTTTTTTCCCCCCTTCACAGCAGCTACATCACCTAATCTCGCAGCTGCGCAGTGCGAGATCAGGTGACATAGCAAGAAGTCAAGAAGAAGACGGAAGAGAAGACCTCCTCCGCGCCGGGTCTTAGGAAGACAAATGCATTATTAAAGCGGAACTAAACTTAAAAAAAAATCATACCTACCTCTGTTTTCCCAGATCCCTTGACTGAAACTTTCCTCAACTAGGTCCCACGCCATCCTGAAATTCTCCTTCGTCCTGGTGCAGTGGAAGCACTGGGCGCCGCCATTTTTAGCCTTCTTCTAGCTATGACACCCAATCTTGCACTTCACAGGTGTTTTGATTGGGTGATGCAGCCTGCTGTAAAGTAGTAAAATGCGAGAACGAGAGCAAGCGCAGAAGGAGCACCCAGGAGCCTCCCGGGATGCGTGACGTATGTATCCTGGGGGGCTTTGCACTTACATGCAGTCTTAATCGCCACGACGATCAAGACAGAAAGGGGAGGTGCTTCAACCTTTTTTTTTTTTCAAGGGTGTTGCGGTTAAAAAAAAAAGATATATTTTTACTTTATATAAAAGGGATGTAAAGTAAAACATTTGAGTTTAGGTCCGCCTTAGGCATGTCAACATACATATGTTATTTAATTTAATAGCATGATTGTATTGTTGTACAAATATCATTTGTTAACTGTGATTATTTTATTGATTTTTCTTTAAAATTGTATATTACTACACAATAATATTATTACACACTATTTATATATAAAGCCATACTGTATAAAATAAATATTGATACATACTTCTCGGAGGCCCATGACCAGTATTCGCGCATTGACCATGTTTTTGTTCAGTCCCGTATGCTCCCCAATATTCTGGGGGCCCGGATTCTGTCTACACCCTGGTCTGACCATGACCCATTGGCAATACATCTTTCGGGCATCTTTTCTTCTTTTTTTCTCCATAATGGGGTTGCAATTTTGGTTTACTCATTGTTCAAACCACTGTTGTATATGGTTTTCTCCTTGTCACTTTGAACACTGAGGTCGTCAAGAATATGTTTGTACCCTGCTGACCCTAGTTTTGATAATTTTGTATCATCTCGTTTATTTTTTTTGTTGAAATACATGTACCTATTTTTGTGAAAATTCAATAAAAATATTGAAATATAAAATAAATATTGTTTTAAGTTATTATTGGTATTGTTGGTGGCCATAAAGCGTGGTTCCTTTTTCATTTATGGTACACACAAAATCATTCCAGCAATCCCATGAATTTTACAGTTCCAATTTTACACAGAAAATATTACTTTATGTAGAGAGATGAAATTACCCAAACTTAAAGTCGCTGGGTAAATGGTTTCCTGTCAGATAATCACTCCTAGTTTTCACTAATTGCTTCTGAAGATCTTTTATTGATCTGCTATAACCATTAAAAATGTAGTTGGCAAACATCAGCTTTCCACATATATACATCTAGAAAGAAAGATACAGAATACCATTAATCATTATACAATAGTGCACATGTCACCTGTTTTTACAATAATTTGTAAAATAAATAGCTAAAATATGAAATAAACTTTAACATTTTTTAACAATATTTTTAGTCTTCTTACATATATAGCCTTCAGTTAAATAATACCTAGTGATCCAGCAATGAATGTTCCTAATTATGATAATCATGTATATTACATATATGATGCAATGCACAGGACTAAAGAAGTTCAAATGGGCACAATGTACTTCTAAGAAGTAGTAAATGAGCTTTAAAAATCCATCACTGACCTATCTAGCTCTTGTACTTTGTAATTTTTTCCCAAATCCTCTGGGTTTTGGTCCAGTCAAGTTTTAATTTCTAAAACCTTGGACAAAATTGCTGTGTGTTTACATCAGAAGGCTGAAGGACTGTCAAGTGCAAAAAAAAGTAAGAGGAGAAAAGCTAGGATTTCCGTTCCTCTGTTGTAAAGATGAATTTCTCAACACTGCTCATACCTACAGATATAAGTGAGCACATGTTTACTGCTTGCCCAGTAAAGTAAATTCAATGTTCTCTACCTGTGTAGTAATAACAATTTGATTATAAAGCATTGTCTCTTTGTACCACTCTCTTGATCTTTTTGTGTCTACATGCTAGTTACAGTTAGGTAATCTCTATAGTGGGCTTTTCCAATCTACATGAACCACTCAATATACAAAGTGGTAACGGTTCATCAGCTGTACCCAGTAAAACTACAAACTACATTTGTAGAGAATGCAGATCAGATACATAACAAATATAATGAAAATTACTGACAATGATTAGGATTATAAAGAATTGCTAGTATAACTGTTGTGTACTAAAATATGTGAAGGACGAGCCAATCCCTGCCTACCACAGTCTCTAAATATTATTTTCCTAAACTAGAGAATGAATAGGAAGAAGAGGATTTGCTCTCCAGGTAATAATTACCAAATTTGCTCTTACCATTTATATACTGGGGGGGTCAGAAAACAAAAGGACAAAGCACAAAGCCAAACTTTGCACATTAATTATTATAAAAAGAATTCCTAATTATATTTAGACTGCAGGAAAAATTTTATTTATGGATAATGGGGAAAGCACAAAGTCATTTTATAATATTTATTTGCTTCAATAAATTCCTTTTATGGTTAAGTAGAAAAACAATTTAATGAACTTTATGCACCTAAATCACTGTAAAAGCAAGTCTCTTTAAATAATTGTTCAGCAAATGTTGTTGGTGCCTTTTCTAATACACTAGAACAGTAAAATGTGTTAGAATGTAGGCCAGCACAGCTAAATTCTCCTCATCTGTGTACAGTAAATATTGTTGTCAGTCAGTTTCTTAGGCAGCAATACCAAACATGACATCATTTATTAAAGAAAGTATTTCTAATAATTTGTTTGGGAGTAATTACAAATTGCTCAGGGTGCCAGACATTAACTGTTTAACCTACATTTGTTCGGTCACTCTGTGGTAAAGTTCAACTGTGAAGAATAGATTCATAGTGCTGTCTTCTTAAATACAAAAAAAAGTTGGCAATATAATGTACAGGAAATACAGCATGCCCTTTCCTTATGTGACAGTGACCTGGGAGCTTCATTCTTCTAGAATGATATTAGTAAAGACATACTGCCACCCAGTGGACAATATAATGAACGCCTTACAAAACTACAGCATCTGAAACTTATCAAAATAAATATCCACGCTACCACTGCTAATATTGGTTCCTAAAAATGCAGTTTGCCTGGTTTGAATGTTGGTCCTAAAACTTCATCACTTAAAAAATTGCTAACACACTTAGAACAAGATAGCAGATCATTTGAATCAAACTTAGATGCATGCAGGGGTGGACATGAGGAGGTGAAAAGTGTGTAACAAAGGGTAACAGGTACCCCAAGACAGTTCAAAAGGGGGCCCCAAGTCAGTTTTGCACAGGGACCAACTGTTGACCACATCCACCACTGGCTTAACAGGTTTTTTTTTAACGTAGCAAATGAAATGTGTTACTCTATTCACATGTGTTTAATAATTAAATGATTATGAGTCAATTATAAAAAAAACTCCAATTTCTCTAACCCTTGTGATATCAGTAATTGTGAATAAGTTATTCATAGACCATACCAGAATCATTCCAGGTGATGCATTGTGCCGCTGAACAAGCAAAGGTTCCTTGTGACCAGTGTACATATTGCAAGTGTTGATATCATACTTCAAGAGGCGGAAGGAATCTAGTCGGCTCTGTAATACAAGATAACAAGTTTCTAACTGTTTCAATTTAAAGAACATTTTTGGAGACAGAACATCTGGTCAACAGTAGAGTATTTCCATCAAATAATTTTCAAGGGAGAAAGCATGCGCTGAACATATTTAAGAGAAAAAGCACCAGGAAAAGTATTAAATGTATCTAAATATAATATAGCACCTCTAATCAGATACAATCATACAATTATAATCTACAATACCACTAGAAATAAAACAATATTTGGGCCAAATGAGGGTTTTTACCTTTTCTATCTTTAATGTCAGAGAGGAACACAATTACGCCAATTAAATCATAAAAAAGGAAGTTTGTGTGCAGGATTGTTGCACTTTACCTTGAAACAAAGACCATGACTATCAGTTGGATATTCATGAAAAGTATTGCTTCTAATAACTTCATCAACAGCTCCTCTCCTGATTATCAGTACTTTAATTAAAGGTGGTGCTATTGTTCAGGTCGGACCATTTCTATTCTGGGGCCAAACTGCCTCTTGTCCAACAAGAACCAAGAGGACAAAAAAAAGTGGCGATGTGGAATGTGAGTGTAGTGGAGGATGAACAAATCCTGCAGGCCAAACAAAAAGGAATGCTGAACCAGATTTTGAAGTTGAATGATGGACAACTTTGCCAATAGAGAGGAAATTGAGCACAATTAAGCAAGATATTCCTAACCAACTTTCTAAACTAATTATTTTCTAAAAATGCTAAATAGGAAACTTTGTGCACTTTTTATATGCACTGGTAGACTCAGCTATTTAGGCAACTTAAAAAGACAGTTAGCAATTGTTTATGATGTCTTTTGAATCCAGAGATCCAATTTAAATGGGTCTAATATTTTACATGCCCCCTAAAACGTCTTAAAAGCACTACAGTGTCTCTATACACACCTGCATGCATGGCATACTCCTGTATCTGTTCTTCTTTTCATACAACTGATCAAGCACATCTGGTTTGTGATGTTCTTCGGTATCAAGGGATGACGCAACATATACAACAATGATTTGCTCTGAAGATACCAACTTATTGTTAACAAGCTGGTCAAACTCGAGGTCTGTGACACAGGGGACCTGGTGGTTACTACACCTACATATGCTGCCTTCCTCGCCCAGCAGACTTTTCTGTAAGACCACAGGGCAGGTGTAATGTGATGTGTGCCATAGCTTTTCAGATTCTTGTTCAAGACTACAGAAAGGAACTGATTGTGCTGTTTCAGGTCTAACAAAAGGAAAAAAGAAGGCAAATAGGTATTCAGTTGGGGTGCACAAATAAAGAAATGACACGCTAATCCATCAATATAAAAGAGATGAGAATGGTATTTTTTGACATCTATGATGAATGGTGGGTATTTTGTCACACAGTGCTTATATATAACTCCCATAGCTACATTCATTCATTTATGAACAATAAAATCCCTATAGCAACGACAGCAATTCAAACTCACTCCATGAATAGTTGTTTTTTAAAGCCCTCTGAAAACACTTTTCACTGTAGCATTTTTATTTATTTGAATTACCATTTAGTCAAGCTAAACTCATCCATATTGTGCTTCTGAAACCATGCAACAAAATGTACAGGACCTAAATATATGCAATGTAGCACTATAGGTTCTCATGCAATCAGTAAATGTAAGAATTAAGCAGCAAAAATGTCTATAGTTTCCATGTATGGTTTCTCCAAGAACTGCTTTGTTGCATGGTTTCTGAAGCACAATACCCAATTCCACGACAATATCCAGATACTTTGCATGTCAACATTATGCCTGTGGAAGCCTGTTTAGGCAAAGCATGTCAGGAAAAACTGAAATGACAGCAACCAACTACTGAATATCCATATACTAAAAAAATGTGCTAATAGTATCTGTATAGGGTGTATAGTTCAAGTACTAAGTTCCGTGTAATTTAAGCTTTTGTTGCCTTTTTGTCATATCGCAAAGTAAACCATTTTTCCATGCCAAAAAGCCCTCTCTCCTCTATCCCTAATTTTTTTTTATTAAAAAAGGAGCAAACTGATGTAGGTATGCAGAGATGCCTTTATTTATGAAGAAGCCTCCAAAAAACTACCCACCACAGCCAAATCCCAAGCAATATGAGTGCTTCATCATTATACACAATGTTTCCGCACTTATTAGTGGTAAAGCTTGGCCCACTACCTAATTCTTGTGTATTTTTGTAAGGCAATGAGGTTGCCTTTCATGGTATTGGGCAAATAGGAGTGCTAGCATTCACCTTTAGCAACAATCTCTGACAGTAGCTGAAAGTGTCAGAGTTCTACGTGTCAGAACCAGTCATTTAGCTGCTGCAGAAAGATTTGGTAGGCAGCTTTAGGAATGTCCAGGCACCTTAGGTTTAGGGAACCCCCTAATACTTGACAGATACTTGACAATAGAGATGTGTCCGTGACTAAATACTGCATAGTAAATAATAATTTTTTTTTTTTTTTTAGTTATGACTTAGAGAAAGATTAGGACATTTTTGGAGCATTCATACAGAAGTTCAGACACTTCTAATAGTCCACACATTCTGTAGTGTTAAGTAGTGATGAAATAATACCATTACTTACCCTGACTTACTGACAATATTTAAAACAGATTCATTTTTGTTAAAGCTTGCACTAGCAGATGTTCGCTCTTTTCTAGTGCTTGACAATGAAGAAGGTCTGAAGCAAAAAGACACAGATGCATTAATTACAGTATATTCAAGTTGTGCAAATATACAATAAAATGGATAGTTGTATGTATACTGTCAAGACATAATTAATGACTATGCTTTATGTTCACTATACCATTACAGCAAACACTATTACACACAAACTATATACATTACACAAGTAAAATTGTAAAATATAGATAATATTGGCACCATTGGAACACCACTGCAGTTTCCATTTCCATGTACATTAAAAAGGAA
>NC_092859.1:84323069-84537659 GCF_032062135.1 Pyxicephalus adspersus
TATATATATATATATATATATATATATATATATATATATATATATATATATATACTTCTATACCTGGGGGAAGCAGAGCTCAGGGATGTATCCCAGTGCATGTTATGTGGATGGGCAGGAGCTGACAGGAAGCGTCCATGTAGATGAGAACCTTCTTTGCTTGGTACATTCCTCTCATTTGTTTCTGTGACAAGCTGGGTCTTTGGCACAGGTATAGTTACTGGGAAAGAAGCAGCAGATTGGACTTTCCTTTTCCGAGATGTCTTGGGAGGTGCATCAGACATTCTTTGTATGTGAGGTGAATCAAGTCCTGTGAAATCACACTAATGTTATTAACAAAATTTTAACATTTTGAAGACCTCATAAAGGTCTTATGTAGAATACCTTTAATCTGTTATCACAAAAGACATTTGTCATCCTCATCCTAATACAAGGGGGGACCAGGAGATCAACTCTTGGGTTTCCCCTGAGCTTGCAGCAGTGCTACCATTAGGCAAAGGAACAGGGACTTTATGGATCAACCTGAAATTTTATCACTTATCACTCCAGTGTTACACTTTTTTACCAACAAAACAAATACATTTTACCTTTCGTGAAAATACACCTGTTGGAATGCAAATCTTAACCTCCACAGCGACTCAGCAGTACTAATATTGCATGTATTTTTCTGTATTCATGTTACCAGAGAAAGGATTGTTACAGTAAAAAATAAATTCTGTAAAAGTGTATTTATTCATTGAGTGTTAAGGAATGCGTTTCTGTTTCAGAGCAAAATAGTCAGAACTTACCAGAAGCCAGTCTATAATGTTCCATCCAATCCTCTGCAATATTTCTGATCTTTCTCTGAAACCTCCGAAGCTCTGTGGCTGCATTTAGATCATTTGCAGGGCTGATATAGTCCTCAGGAATTTCAAGAGTCCTAACCAGTTCTGATAAAATCGTCTGAATTATAAAATATAAATAGGTGTACACATCTTGTGATAAAAGGCACAAGAATATCTTAACCAATAATTTCACATCACCTTATCTACTTAAATTGCATGCATAAATAAGAAAGTGTATGGGTACATCATTGCAAAGTTACCATTTTGCTATGCTGTATCTAATTAATGCAAGAAATACACAAATAATAACATTTTATTGCTACTACTGCACTTTTGACAACAGCTGGTCCAAGTAAATGAAATCCTATAGTGTAAATATGTATAGTATATGTTAGAAACATTAAATTAAATGGTTTACTGGCGCATAAACCAATTTTAGTTACCTGGTACTAGAACATTTTGGTTCTAAATAAATAAACAGTGATAAGAATTACAATTTGTCAATGGCTGATATTGTCTTCAAAGAAACATAGATAACATAGATAGAAATTCATAAGATTTTATGAAACCATGCTGGGCCTGTATTTTATTCTGTCCACTTGGCTTCTTTGTCATGAGATATATATGAGCTGTTATGTTACAGCTTCCAGCCTGAATTTGTTTAGGGTTAGTTTTAGGGTTTTGTTTTAGGGTTTGTTTTAGGGTTTAGGGTTTATTAAAGAATGTTATAAATCTCTCATGCTACCCTTTTCTCATTTATCAACAACAAAACAAATAAAAAATACAATGCTGTGGACAAAAGTTGTGTTTTCACGTGTAGTTTGTATTACATGGACTATTGATTGCATATAAGAAGAATAGATTTTTAGAACAATAGTTGTAATTTAGAATGTATGAGACATGAGCACACAGTAATATTTTACTTTGTGAATACAAAGAAACACTGCATAGATGAGGGTTATGTGAGGGTCATGGCTTGACTGCTCTTAGTTGTGCAACAATTTGTGTTTTTTAGAAAGTTAGCCATATAAAACAGTTTTCAGTGTAGTTACTGAGAACTGTAGAGATAAAATATAAGCACCTGGAATAAGCATTGATTGCAATATAAAGGCTGAGGCATAGACTTTCTGAACAACCACTGTGTAGCACTGCAAAGTAGGAAGGAAATGTAATGTGCGAAAATGGCTGCCCCCATGTAAAATAATTACTAGTACACAGAAAAATTATTTTTGATAAATATTAACACATACCATGATATAAACTAATGTATTTGACTTTTGTCTAAAATGGGACTGTCATTTTACTTTGACTGTTACACTTGGTGGTTATAATATAATGGATTTTAGTCAATACTTTTAACCAAGTGCTATTAACACTTTCTAAGCACACTTAGGATTTCCAAGGCTATATGTAACTTGGTACCATGGTATAAAAATGTTGCATCGTCAAACATTGATTATACTTACAGTTCTCTTTGTACTTTTCTTTAAATCTTTCTCCTTTGCCTTTTTTCTGTTCACCTTGGCCATTTCTTTGGCAGTTCTTGAGGAAAAATGTTCATTTGTCAAAAGCTGACCCTTAAAAAAATGAGGATAAATTGGTGTCTAAACATTTATAACCAAAAGAAGGCTAAAAAATGTTTGTCTATACCAATTGAACTACTCCTCATCATTTAATAAAATCTATGCAGAGCTGCGCAATTGGAAGTCCTTGCCACTCTTACCCTTTGGCAGAATACAACTAGTCAATATGATAAGCTTTGCTAGACTACTTTACCCCCTGCAAACTCTTCTACTACTACTCAAACATGCAGATGTTAAACAACTAAACAAGCCCATGTTCTGTTTCTTCTGGTAAGTCAAGAAACCACAAATTTTGTTACAAACATTTTATCTGAGGATGACCGAGGGTGGCTTGGACATATCCAACATTAGGGTGTACATCCTGGCTTATTTGTATTGATTGGTTAAAGGCCACCTCAGTCTTTACGGATTTTCACCTAGACTCAGCCTATGGTACCTCCTGGCAACCAGTACAAATCCTTCACTGTCCTATATCTCAATTACTGACACACATACACAGCAGCATCCTGTTCCGAAACACTATTTTAACGTGGAGAGCCTGCAGTTTCTCCATTCATTTCCAGGCATCTGACCATCAAACATAACCCAGCCTTTCCACAAGGAGAGGATTATATTGGATACACCCCCTGGACCCCCTGCTCTTCCTATTCAATCATTGGGGAACATCCCTATCCCCAAAGGAAGCTGCACACAAGCAGTGGATCCACACAGAGTGATTATGCATCAAAAGATTTCGCCCACGCCACCTGATATCACTATGCTATCTAACGACCTAATCAGTTTGATGTATCTAGAATGCCTGAAGGTAGACCTAGAGATTGACTCTGAAGGTCGGGCTGACCATTTGTTCACCTGTTGGTTCTACCTTCCTCTCTCCCTTAAATATAGCGCATGTTATGCCATAGAAACCCTGCGGGGCAAGATCCCATATTAGTATATTTGCGTCCCACTGATACAATCTCTTTTTCTTGTACCAGTCGAGTCAATACAAATTTTGACCCCAACGAGACTAATGCTCCCCATGTTTACTCATCTTCCACCTCTTCTTACTATCCTCCCACCGATCTGTCCCACCCCCCTATTACCCTTCCCTCACTTTCCTCTCTCTGCTCTTTTACCAATTCCCTCTTAAAATGGAAAATTGCAAATGCATATGTGAAATGTGTACCTGTTCATTTTACTGCATTTAATAAAAAGTTTTTGGTGTTGGTCTTTGGATGAGCTTACCAGATTTTCAGGCTGTGGAGGAGGGATGTCTTGAAGTGGTGAAAGAGATAAACGTATCATCTCTTGCTGCCATTTGTAAGTCAAACTAATGGCAAACTGTCCAGCAATCTTCATGGAGAGGTATTCATTGACCTACAGAAAAGCAAGAAACTCCATTTCAATTTCTCTAGACAAATTATTGTACATAAAAAGAGCTTATGTCTAAGAAACTGCATTTCTAACTTTAACCTTTTAAACACCAGGCCTGATTTAATAAAGCTCCCCAAGACTGGAAAAGGTAGATTATCATAGAAGATCCTGGGTGATATTGCAAACATTAAACTGAATTCCTAAACTCATTTGCTATTATTTGGCAAAAAAATTTAAATCCTGTACTTTTTCCACTCCAGGTTTGCTGGATGTTCATCCATGATAGTCTATCCTCTCCAGTCTTAGGCAGCTTTGATAAATCAGACCCAATGTCTGGTGGACATGTATTATGTTGGAAAGAGAGGGAAAAGACATATTTCTATAAAAATACATTGCATTCAGTAGGGTTATCTTAAGATACATGCATGTAACAACTTCATCTAACTCTGGCAGGTACTCACTTTTCCATAAAATCATGATAAAATATACATATACTATAATGAAGGCAATTTAAAGACACAGTTTCAAGGTATTCCAGAGAACTTAAGGCAGGCCTATCACCACAATTTTTACTTTATACAGAAGGGTAGATAAGCTTTCTATAAAAAGTGAAAAAGTGTTTGTTGTTTTTTTCAATAAACGCCTTTTTTTAAAGCTCCTTGCATGCGCAGTGAGATCAGCACTTTTTTTTTTACAAATACAGTGGCATTTGTCACCCGATCCCAGTGCGCGTGCGAGTTTGGGTGACGTAGGCAAAAGAAGAACAACGAAGATGGCGTCACCCTGTGCTTCCTCTGCGCCGTATGTATTAGTTATGTAAAAGACCTTACAAGAGCAATCAGCAGATTGTGTGGGGAAGTGTTTGTGTATTCTAATGGGCAGGGCCATCTCTAGCCATTTTAGTGTCCTCGGCAAGCCATTACAGCAACTGCAACCCTTTATATGCTTCCAAGACATAGCAATTACTAAAAAAAAGAGCTGTGCCCACCTTTTCTAAAAGAGCTGTGCTTACCCACCTACTTATGCCTATAGTAGCAGCGTCCTAGCTGACAACTTATATTTCTATGCCCTGAAACAGCCCTGATAAGGGTATGTAATTTTATTTAAAAATTTAAGGACTAGTGTTATCGAAACAGCTAGTGTGTTAAAAAAATTTTCTCTTTTATCCACAACACATAAAAATTATCTTTCACTATCAATATAATCATTATCGCTAAAGTGTACCTGTAATGTAATAGGGTCAGGTAATTTTCCTTTCTTTGGCCAGTCCCATTCTTTTATTGCTTCTCCTTCTTTGTCAGTCACAACTCCACCAGTCTGATTGTAATGCAATAAATAACAGTTGCTAGAAAACAGAATAAATGTAATTAAATGAAATGACCTAAATTTAATAAAATACTGTCTGTGGCAAAAATACTTTACATTATTTTATTTTGTGAGCTGAAATAACGTTTTTTATAGCTTTTTAAGGTATTAAGTTATAGCTAACCTATTTTTTAAATTTTCTTTTAAAATG
Organism: Pyxicephalus adspersus; assembly: GCF_032062135.1. NCBI lineage: Eukaryota > Metazoa > Chordata > Amphibia > Anura > Pyxicephalidae > Pyxicephalus > Pyxicephalus adspersus. The sequence continues at coordinate 84,328,349 of NC_092859.1, forward strand.
CAATGAAATTAGTATGCATTAGTAAGTAACAACATCCAGCTGTCAGTAGAAAGGTATAAGAAAAAGTGGTGGTTGTCATTGTTGAGGTTCCTATTAAAAATATACGTTTCCTAATTTAAATAGGGTCAAGTTTGCATTTTCCGGCTATTTTTAAAGCAATATCTCATTTGAAATGTGGAACTAGGACTAAGGCTACGTACACACGTCATATGATTCCCGACTAATTATCGCTTCAGGTCTAGCATCGGATGAGATTGTGACGCAAGTACAGCACTCAGATGTCGTTCATGAATCCATACCGGTCAATCCATGAACGACGGACAATCACAATACAAGTGAAGAGGGAAGAGCGCAGTGGGTGCCGCTCGCTTGTCCCCCACCCCCTTTATAGAGCAGAACAGCACTGTATGTACATAACTCGTTCATGAATCTTTCAGTGTTTTGTTGTGAAAGATCCTTTCCAACGACAAAAGTCCAATGTGTGTACGTAGCCTTAGGTTAAATTAGGTAACTTATAAAGGTTGATGTGGGCCACACCCCCACAATTCCTTTCTACCAATTTTTTAATAAGTCAGTCCCACTATGTGAAAATGGTAGTTCTAGGTAATGATATATATCACAGTTCTAATTTGTTATGTTTGCAAGCAATGTAGCTATGAGAATATTAAAGACTTTCATATGATTTACTAGTGAGGCCATGCATAAAAAATAGCACTAACCTGTCGGGAAAAAAAACGCTGCCATGCCCAAATGGGGTGAATGTACCTAGAATGTCCTGCTCTGGAGAGAAGATGTTGGTATAAATTCCTCCATATGACAGTCCTGAGTAACTTTGACACACAGCCAATTGCCCAGTTGGATAAATATACAGTGAGTTAAGAGAATGTTTGATCAAACTTGACTTGTGAGATACAGTACACACAGTATAATAACAAAACAATCCTCAAATGATATGCCTCTTCCTGAAGATAAACTGAGCTAGATTTATATGTCATCTTCCCCACCAAGCCAACTGCCTTGTGGTGACGTAGCCCCACCTAAAAACTGGAAATCCTTATGGAAATGTATTAAATGTTAAAGGGGGATCCATTAAAGAACAGTATGGAAAGGAATCTCCTGAAGCATCAAGACAGATTCATTCTGTCGGATCTCTTTGAGTCTGAATCAGGATCAACAGTTCTAGCACCTGCTAGGACAAGTACTCATTTATAGCAAGTGTCACCTTCCCTGGTCATCAGACTGCCTCCTTTTTAACACAGGGCCCATCCATCAGACATATTGCTGAAATGCTATTCTCACATTTTTTAAGCTGTTACCTCACAGGTTCTAACAGGATAACTCACATTACATTACATTCACATTACAATACATTACAATAGTAGTAGGGGAATGTCCATACTAATTTTCTCTGTTTCCAAAACTATGTCCAAAACTTAACCTAAATATTTTTACCTAAATAACCTAAATATTTGGAAATAACCTAAATATTTGGAAATACATTTCCAGCACTTTTAGAAACAATAATGGGAATCCAATCTATTTACTATTAACCCCTCTAACATAAATGGTCTACAAATCCAGGAGGTTTATGTAGAATTGCACCTGTTTCAGAATGAAGAAATACAAACAGGGGTGATATAAAAAATGCCTTGTGGCAGACCTGTGTTACTCATCCCAGCAAGTCAAAAATCTTTTGAACTTAAATACTGCCAGGAATTATGTGTTATGATCATGTAGATAATAGGTTAAAGTTTCAATGTTTTTCTTAGAGGATACTAAACCATTGAGGAGCCATCTGTCAGAGCATAATAAAGCTTTTTCAGAGATGGATTTTCCTGCTTGATCTCTGGTATATGTGGTTTCCCATTAATCAGCACAAATGCAGGAGGTTTATTGCTTTTCTTTTGCTTCAATACAGGATCCCTTTTGGTACCATCATAATGTCTGAGAATAAGTGGCTTATTAAGGCCTTTCTCATTTAAATTTGATAATTGTTTATTTCTGTAAACATAAAAATTAAAGAAAGATTATCTTTGAACAGCAGAAAATGCAAGACATTGTTATACTTGGTGTCAGATTGCTCCCCTTGTAAAGCAACAAATAACTTTTTTTTCACAGTCCCCAGTCATATTCTATTGTTCATATATGTCATATAACAAAACACAGTTGATAAAATCATGGCTATGGCCAAAATACAATTCATAAATCAGCAATACATATAACAGTAGGTCTATACTATCTCTGCATTGCAAAACATTAAAAACGTCACAGTGTGCATAGATTGTAATACTTAACCTGCATTACTGGTATTATTTAAAACATCTGTTTTACTGAAAAGTACACCTATCATTACAAAAATATAGAGGCAGTCATTACTATAAAAAGGCTAGTTGCTAGAAATTGGTTTGGTTCAGTTCGGAGTCACTAACCCAGTACAACACATGGTAAATGGAAAGCATTAAGAAATAAGAAATCTTTAAAATAGGATTAAAGTCTCAGGAAGTATTATGCTAAAGCATTAGTATGAAAGATGAGCAAAATACATTTTTAGAAAGCAATGGCTGCCTCCATATTTTTCTCACAATACTATAGTAAAGAAATCACTAATCTTCTTATACTGAAGTCAAATGCTTGCTAACAGCTAGCACTGCCATTTAGATTTGTATTCAGAACCCCTAGAAAGAAGCTGAAAGGTGCTTTGCATGCTTTGTAAATGCTTACTGAATCTGAATCATTTGAGGCAAACAATTTATTAGCTCAATTCACTGAGCCATAGTAATAATCATATATCTTATTATTTTGTAGCAATAAGGGCAAAACATAAAATCTTATAAAGGTAAAGACCAAACCGATGGTAGTTTTCTGCTATTTCAGAGTAAAATATACATGTTAAAACCAAGTCACCTTGATAATAATTTTTGTTAGTGGTAACATACATATTTTCAGGTACATCCGTAAAATGTATTTGCATAAACCTGCATGAGAACAGCATAGTATACATTTAGCAGCTCCTAATGAGGTAAGTAAAGTAGGTATTTTTTCTACAGTATATATACCCTAGTGCAACACATAAACAGAATAATTCATTGTCACGTCCATACATTTGAATTTGTGCAAGCTGCAGTCTCTCCACTGCCCAGGTAAATAAACCTCTCCACTCCATTTCTTCAGATTTAGAATCCTTTGTTTCAAAAATCCATCCTTAACAAAACAGATGTATGTCAGTTTATTGGTTACACATCATGCACATCTACAAAAAGAAATTTAAAAACTAAGGACCTCATAAAAGACTTACATTTCAATGCTTGTCTACTTCTGAATGTTCCGTGGGTCAGCCTTAATGATAGTTGTGTACATATGTTTATTGGAACTTAGTGAAAACAGTTTAATACATCAGTTGATGTTATAAAACGTGAACTTGTTTACCTGAAACAATATGCTCTTGTGATTAGGTAAACCCTGTCAGATGCAACAACTTTGTTCTGGACCACCCCCCAAACTACACTGCATCTAAGCAATGTAGCCAGGTCCAAGATCCACCCAACCTTTAAAATGGATAATGCAGAAATAAAATTATTAGATCAGTTTTACTTCACTGTTTTCTCAAACTGTAAGGATGTTTTGTGGTAGAGTGACAGCGCTGTTTCAAAATGCTTTTGCAGTCTAAACTCCACAGTGCAGAAATTAAAGAAGATAGTTATATGTAAATTGCATATATTTTTAAATTATATATATATTTTTTTTTAATAATATTTTAAATAAATACAAAATCAAGTATTAAGTTGTTATATTTATATTATTCCCCTCTAATTGAAACCTGAGTTTTTCATTTTTACCTTTATCTTCAGATACTTTTGACATAGAGAAACTGATAGTGACTGGCACATGTGCTGCAAGATTCTGAGGAGCTACAAAGAGAAAAAATATACATGTTTAAGACAAGCAACACAAAAAATGTACCTCTCAGAAATTGTTTCTTTCCTGGGATAAATGTGGATATTATACTTGTTTACTTCTCATGCTGAAAATGTTTATTGTCTGGCTGTGATGCTAAACCTAGCTAATAACCATAATAAAAATGAATGTACTGTACTTGTTTAAAAACCAATACAACCCTGCATTCATTTGTGTCTTTTTTATTTCTCAAATCAACTTTACAGTAACAAAAAAACAGCATAACAGCCTTTCATTTCCAGTAACAGCAGTAATTGTTAATTTTATCCAGTTTTTAATTTTTTACCTTAATTTGTCAATTAATTTCTTATGTATTTAGTTTCTATGGACTGTTAAAATTTTTTATAAAGTGACTGAAACCAAATGAATTAAACACTTATCATGAAAAGAAAGCAAACAGAACCAAATGAAATGTTTGCTTTGTGATGACAAACTCACATCTGTTTCCTGCAGGCCTGGACTGCGCAAATTCTTGGCCTGTTTTCCCTTTGCTGTGCTCTAGAATGGTGGTATTAGCTTTATTTTTAATATTCTTTATATTTGCAGTCTCGGGAAGTGCAGTGCTTGCTCCTGGTGCTTTGTATTCACTCTCCTCAGGGGCAATACTTGTGTCTGCAGTCATCTTCTTGGAGGATTGGCAATTTTTCTTTGTATATACTGTACCCTCGATAAGCTCCTGCCAGCTGTAGTTCAGCACATTCACCACACCCTGAGGGAAAATGATCTCATATTGGGAGAAAAAATTCAATAGTTTTCCAAGCTCATACAATAATGTTGGAGCAACATATTTATATTCATCAAAGGGGTTCATTAAGTTTTCATCATCGGTGATTACATGACTGAGTTTCTGGTTAGTGTTCTCCACACCATTCTTTGGTAAAGTAGAGCTGCCAATTTCTGGTAATACTGTAAATTTTTCTTTGAGCATTTTTTCATCCTTAGCTAGTGTAGTTTGCTTTCTTTCGGCTTGACCTCCTTTTTTATTCCTGTTCAGGCTAAACACAAAGCAAAACACATATATTGTATAACCACAAAACAGGTTAGTGCATAGTCCAAATATCAGACCCATTTGAAGCATTAAGAAATTCTATGTGCACTGCAGGTAATGTTTAGACCACCAAGTAATACGGCACCGACATCTTACTTAGGCTTCATACACACGTCAGATGATTCTCGCCCGATAATCACCTTGCGGCTGATATCGGACGAGAATCTGGCATGTGTTCAGCACTTGGCGGATCCATGAATGACCATAATGAAAATAAAGGGGAGAGAGCGCAGCAGAGTGTTGCTCCATTTGTTCTCCCCCCTCCAGAACGGTGATGTATGTAAAATGATCCGTCATGCATCGTTTGTCGTTTGTCGTTGGAAAGGATCATGAAAGATAACAGTCTAATAAATCGTGGGATAACAGTCTAATAAATAACAAGTAGATGCTTTTAGTTTCAAACCCTTGCCCATAAACGACTAATTTTCAAAAGAGGATTTAAATCAGGTGAAGATGTTGAAAAATTTAGTGACAATTACAATATTTAAGTATAAAACTGGTAGTTGATGATCTACAGTAACTAATGATATTGGTCAAAAATACAATGATCTGTATACAATCTTAGAAATCCTATCTGTACAAACAACCATTTGGAGCAGATGCTAATTACAGGCTCGCTTATTATCCATAGTTTAAAATGGTAACTAACTCTCTATTAAAAAAGTTGTTCCCTATTTAAAAACCTGTCCATGTATGGCCAGTCTCCATGTGCATATAGTCATTAATCCAGAAAGCTTGCATAACTGAAGAGTGGGCATTTGACCTGTCAAAGTACTTGATCGACTCTCCCTCAGTTATAGTGCTCACTCTCCTGATTTAAGCTCACTAGCTATTTGTTAACAAATGTTTTCAATCCTGGACCAGATCCAACCCAGGTTTGCTGGATCACCCAGCTTCACTGAGAAAAGTGTATCCTCTCTAGACTTTAATAAATCAGGCCCATAGTGTGCATACTTTCAGTGAGATGTAATGGATTTTTTTACACACCCAGGTTCAATGATGAAACAGTGTCTTTTCCAGCCTTGGAGAGCTTTTTTTAAAGCAGATAGTGATTAGCCCCATTAAAATATAACAATTTGGTAGCAATTTAACCAAATCTACCTGAAGACCTGAACACTTTTTTTTTCTTTAAAAATGCCCTGAATTATTATATTAATATAATAAATATATATATATATATATATATATAAAACTGTTATAAGACAGCAGGTACCATGAGGTTTGGTGACACATTTAGTATGCCAGTCTGGACCTCAATTTCTTCCATGACTTCCAAGATTTCTAGAATGTCAAGACATTGGGATGTCCCCCATTCCCTTCATTCAACAATGGCTACAACTATAAATAGGTCGCAAAAGCATGTACTATCAATATTAATATGTTGATGAATGCCTTCCCCTCTAAGATGACAATGTTTGCATATACAATTAGACAGGGTGTCATGAGCAATGAGGACCAGAGAATGAAACTAAAGATATGTAGTGGCATCTGTTGTTTTTTTTTCCTTTAAGAACTTTTTCTACTTTGCTATGAGAACAGGTTTGCTTTAACATGCCTATTATTTTAAAGCAGGGGTCCCCAACACCCGGTCCGTCTGACGGGTGGGGCGCGACTCTGGCTGGTGCACCCACCAGAGGGGTCAGAAGGAGGACCCCACATGGGGGGATGCACTGGCCAGAGCCACGGACCATGTCTCCTGGAGGCATCGCAGGCTCAGGGCGGTGGGCAGGTTGTGTCTCTGGAAACAACCCACCCACTCTCCCATCGCTGACTCAGACCTGGGATGGGAGAGTGGGCGGCTTCTGGCATCATGACATCACTCTGGGGGGAAGTTTTTTCCCCTTTGAGTGACACACGGCTCCCTGCGCATGGGCGGTCCGGAGTCTGTGCATTTAGTGGTCCACGAGCTCCAAAAGGTTGGGGACCACGGTTTTAAAGGGAAACCACAGAAACTCTAAGGTAATTTGTTGTGGCTTTCCCATTTCCTGTTTTCTATTTTCATGCCTGTGAGATGCAGATTTTCCCTCTAGTGGATGTCAGTATGAAAAGCAATTTGATTTGTATAAGTTTTGGAGATAACTAAAAGCGATACTTTACCTGTTAATGAAATTGGCAAGTCGTGGATTAATGTTCAAGTACTTCATATCAGAAGGTAACTCTTCTTGCATCTTCCTACTTCGCTTAACTGCTCTGGTTTTCAGCTAATACAAAGAGAAACATTTTTCTTCCATATTATGGGAAAGCAGAGAAAAAAACAAGTACCCACAATTTACCTCAGCAATTCACCTACTGTTAAACATAAGAGGACCCCATAAGGTGTTTATTTATAAAGAAGTGAATCTGACATTTACTGAAACATTCCCTGGTAGAGAATCAATTACTACCATTGAAACACATGGACTTGAAAGATTCTACGCCAAGAAATGTTTGAGGGAATGTCAGATTTACTCCTTTATAAATGGACCCCATAGTGTTAATACATATTGAGTTGTTTTTTGGTCTATGCTTCATAAATCACTTGCACTTTTTATAGAAGACATGCACACATATACACATATAGGCATTCTGATTACCTTAGGAATTATTTTATTTATTATTAACAGTTATCAGGTTTAGATATGAGCATATACGTTTAGCAATTATAAGTAATGAATACCCATTCTTCTGGTACAGGTAACTATTTTCAATTCAGTTTTTTGTTTTATATAGCACAGTTTTTTACACATAAATGCTATATGCTAACTCAGGTTTAGGGCTTAAATTCCAATCTGTTTTTTTTTCCCTAAGGTGTCATTTTAACCTAAACCACCTTGATCCACTGGATAATGTTTTGCTTTTAACAACTGATTTGCTGTTGAAACCCTCACACTTACCCAATCACTTAACACCTAACCCCCTGTAGCTGGCCAGCTAAAACCTGTCCTAGGTTATTAGTGCAGCATATTCTGTATACACCTAAACCTGCCAACAGCCCCACTATACAGCTCATATGCTCATATGTTTAAGCTAGACACAGAGTTATCACTGTATTTTATGATTGTGAATGTTTATAACAGTTATATATGCATTTTGTTAATATAGACAGAAAAGGGAAATATACCTTTAAGAGGCATTATCTAGCTAGAAGATAAGCCAATCACAGTGAGTCTTACACTATGCAGAGGCCTCAACCAATCACAACCAGCCTTACACTGTGTTCCATGGGGAAATTTCCTAGCAAACCATGCTGTATTCAGCGTGCTAACAGAGAGAGAGAGAGAACAGAGACAGAGAGAGAGAGAACAGAGAGAGAGAGAGAGAGAACAGCAAGAGTTCCAGCCAGAGAGTTCCATAAGAGTAGACAAAAGGCCAAAAAGTTCCACCATTATCACCATTATCAACATCATTATCAACATTATTAGCAGCATTATTACCAGCATCATAAACATCATAAACAACAGCATTATTATCTTCAGCATCAGTATCATTACCATCACCAGTATCAGTATTATTATCATTATCATCAAAACTTCAACCATCATTTTGTGATACTTTATTCAACACATGTTTGTACATAGACTTACTGCTGCAGAATCAACATTGTTATATGAAGAAAGTTGAAGTTAATAAAGAAGTTATCTAAAGTATTCGGTGTGCTCTTTAAACCTACTACTTTTATGGAACGGTATTAGAGGAATTATAGAGTAAAGACAGTCTGATCGGACTAAAGAGAAACAGAAATCATAATTTTTCTAATGCCACAGCGCACAAGGCACCTCATGGTGCTGCGCCTGCCACACCCCCTATCCTCAACAATATGCCAACCACTAACCTAATATCTAATTTTAAATTTGCTCTGAATCACTATACTAACAATATTCAGTGCTGAAAGAATCCCACCAAAAGTTTTTGTGGGCCCCCTTCCCACCCCTGGTCCAGAATCTGTTGGATTCTCTACAATGACTTTTCTCTACTACTGTCTTCTATACATCAGATGATATGATTGTCAAAAAAAAAGCTTACCTGATCATAGAAGTATACCGGTCCTGTTCGCAGCATTGATGCCATTATTTCTCTTTTTTTCTGGTAAATAAGAAAACATTCCATAAATTATTATTATATTTGTCACTACTTAGACATTTAAGTCACCTTTGGCTAACACTGCCCCTGTATGCTACTGATATCATACATTACAGCTAGGGTCCTAATCTAAAGATAACAGCTTTGGTATCTAAACCTCTAAAACAAGATACCAATACTAGTTTCCATATTTCTATACTGATCATTTTTGTTTTAAGAATACCTGCAACAAAAACTTTTTTCTCAGATAGCAAAGGTGAGGATTAGAATCACTGTACATTTTCAATGTTTTTGTGCTTTTACTGCAGACAGGGACAGAAAATGAGGTGAATCCAAGCTGATAGTTTTTATCACAACAGAAACTGGGGGAATATTTCCTGATTAGGTGACAGTTATTTTATTATCGATATTATTATCATGTATTTGTATCAAGCAGACATAATATGTAGGCAACAGTAGTGTCTTGTCACTTACGCAGAGATTTCCTCTCCTTTTCTTTATTGTATATAAAAAGGAAGCAAACAAATACCTCACCCAAAGTGTATATATGGCAATAAAACTTGACAATTATCCTAATTTCTTCTTCAATCCAACAATAAAGTTTTAGAAAGCACAAGAAGTGCTGGCCAGCAACAATTCCCATTAATCATCAATAAACAGTAGAGGACAATAGCTATTAGCCAGATTGTTTGGGGCAAAATGACTTACATTAATGTACAAAAACTCATATATATATATATATATAAATATATATATATATATATATATATATATATATATATATAAAATGGTAAATTATTCAAATAATGGCAAATTATTCAAAATTGTCATCTGTGACCCCTACTTATGGTACTGTGCTGAATAAATGAAAGATAATCAAAATAAAAAAGGTAATGACAGGTAAACAAAGCAAAATATTTCAATGTGAATGATATTTTGTATTGACATTTCTGCCCTCCTTGCCATAAAAACAGCAGTGAAGCTTCACTGCTGTTTTATTGGCATTTAAATCAATTTACATCTTCATGTGATATACTGTACATTTACCATCACAAGCGGTTACTTTGTACTAATATACAATCATTACAGGGTATGTGGAGAAGTGCAGACAAATGTGCATTAAGTTAGTTTTCCGCAGAAAGTGTATATTTAAATAAATAAATGACAACTGCATTTTTTTTGTCATTATTTCTATAAGTAAAGTAATTATTGTGTACAAAATAACAAATACAAGGTAAAATTTTAGGAATCTGATATTAATCTTATGAATAATTAGGACATTTTAATTTTTTCAGCAAGCTATATACTAGACATAGTTGACTGGCTTGCTTGTTTGATGTGTCACAGTAACAAAGCTAACTGAGACGAGTTGTCATTGGATCCATTGTATATCCAATGTATATCTATCATAATGTGTGTTTTATCAAGTTACAATTAGGAGAGAAATAAGAAAATAAATCATTAATAGCACAATGTTTTTTTTCTTGTTCCTAATAAATATATCACTTACACTGAGAAGGTGAATTGGTTACAAGTTGCAGAGGTGAGTGGGTCAGTGGAGGAAGTAGGGCTCCTGCTTTCAGTGTTGTGTACTGGAGAGTTTGAAGGCCGGTTGCCTGGTTACCATTCTTGTAGCTGTGGATTTGGTTTCTGCAGTACATGCAGGGGGTTGTTTTCTACAGCTATTAGTATAGAGACAACATAAAGGTATATTATTAGAAACAATAAGGGAAAAAATTATTTCACCAGTGAAAAGTTAAAAGACTTACTTTTTAGTACATATATACAAGTATGTTCACAGTGGAGTAACGACATATTGTTCAATTGTATATAATAAAAAAAAGAAAATTAATCATCTTTCCCTCAAATAAAAAAAGTTCCCAAATGACAGCAATGCTTTGACGAACGATTGCAGCACCAGCCATACAAAAAACACACAGAAATGTGCAGGAGTTACAGCATTATGGTCAGGCAGGTAGGTAGGTAGGTTTATTCTATTGCCAAAGGGATATCGTCTGTCGCTTCTGCAATAAAATAAACCCACCCGCCTGATTACATTTTTTTAACATCTTCATCTAGGATTTTCATTTATCTTCACCAGGCTGGAATGTGTGTCGGAGTTCTTTCATTCCTGGCAGCCAGCTATGCTGGTATCACGTATTGAGCTGCACATGTGCAGCTCAATGAACACTAAAGCATTGCAAACAGCCAGGTTTATCTGTTTATTTTCAGACATCGCTTGTCCATTCTGCCATAAAGAACCGCGCTGCTCACAATTTTTTTAATTTTTTTTACATTTAGTTACATTTTAAAGTTTGTAAGTATTAAAATTAAAAGCATGATCTATACCTCTCTACCTCTCTTCAATATATGTAATTTTCATATATGCATATGAAAACATAATATGAAATTGCCCATGTTTTTTTTTTAATGCTATACATACAGAAAAATATCTGTTAATCCAACCAGAAATTCATGGAGCTCCTAATTTCCTTCAATCTGCTCCTGGTAAATTAGGATTTCAAGCAGGGTAAAGAGGCCAGCCGAGCTACAGAACACCTCCCAAATGGTGGGAGTGGAAAATGGAAATGGAGAGGAGTTCTATAATTCTGGAATGACAATGCCATGCATACAATGGATGCGGGCTGTCACTCTAGGACAGGACATGTCTTATTAGAGTTAGTGGGTGGAAAAATAAAAGGAGAAAAGACCTCAGCTTGGGAAGGGTTTTTACAAATGTAATTGTTTTATTTTTTCCCAGTTAGGCTTTGTGTCTTAGCTTTAGTTACACTTCAATTGTTAAAGCAGAACTAAACCCACAATACTCACCTGTTCCCAATGCAGGGTGCTGCCATCTTCTTCCCTTCTTAAAAACAAACTTTGGCCATTTTGAATGGCTGGGCTGGGATGACGTAGCTCCCACATGGGAGTTCATTCATTCCTAGTGAAAAAAATTGACTTTGTACAGCACTGCATAATATGATGGCGCTAAATACTGTGTAATAATATTAATTCCTGGCACACTGTAAATTTGTGTACTGTTTACATTGCATTGGTTATTTGTAAATGCTTATGTAAAGGAATAATAACGATAGGATATAAAGCCTGTGTGCATTTGAATTTTTTGTAGGACCTCATTATTTATTTACACATTTATTGATCTCCGTGTCTCCTCTGGGTAGTTAGGCTATGTACACACGGGCAATTATTATCATTGGAAACGAAGGACTAACGACCGATCGTCCAATAATCGTTAACAAAAAAGTGCACAACGTCTGGCCAATGACGATGAAAGAGGAATATGGCTGGAACCAGTGACCGTCCCGGCGGATCTGATTGGGTGATGATCGTTCGTCATCTATTGTGTGTACGGTCGTTCAGTGATCGTGGATGGTTCTGTGATACACTTTCTCCTGTACACATCACTTCCTGCATCATTCAATGGTATCTAGTGTGTGTACATTATTGGTGGATTATATTTGCACGATCCTATCATTTCAGCATGTACAGAATTGTGCACAATACGATCGTTCAAAATAATCGTTGATCTGTCGTTTTCTAACAATTATTGTACGTGTGTACCTAGCTTTACCCATCTTTATTTATCTTGCTGATCACTGTTACAGGGTCCGGAATTATTATAAAATCCAAACTTCTGAATTGTCACCCCAGCATTCCAATAAAGGCCCCTGATTCAGTGACAACCTTTTTGGAGAGATTTTTCTTACTTCCTGTTGTGTTTATAGAATAGGAAATAAAGCTAAATCTCATAGGAATGCAGCAAAACAAAAACAAAAAACCCACAAACGTAATAGGTAGGTAAGATAGATGGGTAGGAGAGACCTCACACACATGTCCCAGCACGCCGCTCACTTCAGTCAGCTGAGTCCTCCACCATCCCAGCATGCATCTGTGCGCTCCTCCCAGCCTGACACAAGTCCTGGGGACTATCGGCTCGCTGCCTTCTTCTCTGATAGGATGACGGGGGACGGTGTTGAGCGAGAGAGTCCCGGGATGGAGGAGGATGGGGAGCGCCATGTGAACGGTGAGGTGGAGGAGGACGAGCTGACGGCGGTGGCAGGGGACAGCGCTGCGGGGAAGAAGAAGAGAAAGAAGAAGAAGAAGTCTAAAACTGGTGAGAGGGGAGGCCCAGCATGTGCACAGTGAAAGGTGTTGGGAGCCCGGTGCTCCTCTGTAGGGTGCATGGCTGTGACTATGAAAGCTCTTCTAGGGATTATGACCTGTATAGGGAAGAGAGCCATACCCCCCCCCCCCCTTAGAATGTAAGCTCTTCGGGGCAGGGTCCTCTCCTCCTGTGTCTGTATCTGTCATTTCCAACCCTTCATATACTGTGTTTTATTATAAATATAATTCATTAGTGCATAGGTCTATTGTGACATTTGGGAGAAGTAAAGCTTCTGTATAGTTGCTAATGTACATAGCAGGGGGTATTTCTATTCACTTGAGAGTAGGAATGCTCCTCACTGAGTATTTTCTGCTGTAGATGAGTCCGCTCTGACATTATCCTAGCATCCCCGCTCATCACATCCGTGTACTGCCACAGAAAAAGAGAGAAGAGCCAAGTGAATTCTACTTGTTTTACCATAAATATTATTATTAATAAACAGGATTTATATAGCACCAACATATTATGCAGCACTGTACAATAAATAGGGGTTACAAATGACAGATGAATACAGACAGTGACACAGGAGGAGAGGACCCTGCCCCGAAGAGCTTACAATCTAGGAGGTGGGGAAATTTACACACAATAGGAGGGGGATATAGAATGGTGGGAAGTAGTGACAGTTTCAAAAGACAGAAGAAGATGGGTAGGCAAGTTTGATATGTAATATATAAATATGAAAGTGTAGGAAGCTGAGAGTTTCTTGTAGTTTATGAATATGATTTACTTGAATAAATAATGTGCTTTATTTTAGGACAAGAACCTGAGAAAGGAGGAGAAGCAGAAGCCCCGACTATTGATGATGTGACAAAACAATTGGAGAAACAAGAACTTGAAAACAAAGAGAAGGATGATGATGAAGAAGGTTGGTCTTTTATTGTAATATTTAATGGAGATGGGAAGGTGCAGGACTGACACCCTTGTGGTTTCTGCAATGGCACCTCACTAATCTGAGCAATGCATGCACTTACAGCAGTAGCAGCAAAAGTATTGGTTGTCATTAAGATATATTGCAGATATTTAGCCCCCTCCCCTCTCATAATCATACTACAACTATCCAGTGTGTTTAGAGCTCTACATTGAGACTGGTAAATATCTTTTTAGAGTTGTCTTATATTTATACCAGATCTTATTTTTTATTGTGTTTTCTCTATAAGATGGTGATGGTAAAGGAGATGGATCAGCAGGAAAAAAGAAGAAAAAGAAGAAGAAGAAAGGGGGTAAGCAATCTGTAAAGGTAAATCTTATTTCAATTACCAAAACCTCACGTAATCAATAATTTGATGCATTGGTACCTGTGCAGCTACCGTCGGTTGGCACCTTGAAGTTGTTTAGCCACCCACAAGGCTGCGCTGGTTCCTAAACAACTAGCATTTACATATTATACAGTGGGCAGTACTAAACTGCGTATGGGCTGACACAGGTGAAGTGATTACAGGGCATGAAGAAGCAGTAACTGCCCTGCAATCTCACCACCAGTTTAAACGCAGCCTTGGAGCTCCCTTAATTTTTTTTTTTTTTTTTAAGAAACAAAATAGCTATAACTTGACGTAAATGATCTACTTAAAGCAGACCTAATCTCAACATTTTTACTTTACTTTTTTTAAGTGTAACACCCTTTTATGTAAAGTAACAATTTTGAGTTCTAAGGCTGCGTACTAGTACTGTATAATGTGTAAACGCTAGTTGTTTAAGAAGCAGCTCAGCCCGCTTTAAATATTTTTATCTCCATTTAGCAAAATAGTGAATGAATTTGAGCAGCTTTATAAGTATACAGAGTAGTTGTGCTGGCTTTTGGCACAAAAGAAAAGTTGAATTAGGTGGTTTTATAAATCTGTTCAATATCTGTGATTTTTCTTGCAGCCAAGACTCAAACAGATCCTCCTTCCATTCCCATTTGTGAATTGTTTTCAAGTGGAGCTTTCCCTAAAGGACAGGAGTGCGAATATCCAGCAGCCCAAGATGGGTATGTATGTGAGAGCATTGAAGATGCTAATTTTCTATAAAACACACATTCTTATGGGTTTTATAGAACATATTTTTATGGTTCAGCCAATTTTTCTAAAGGGTTCTACAAAACGCATCAATATTACATTTGGAGTTAATTTATTGAATACTTGGTATTGTTGAAGCCCAGTTGAACTCGCCTCCACACTTTCCCACAGTCTGGGTTTGGGTTTTTCAGCAAATTAAATTGTCTGGTTTTGGAATGATGTAGTGCCTTGGAGTTCAGCACTGAGGTATAATTTCTGTAGAGGATAGTGAACAGGCAGGTAAGTTTGTCGCTGTTCTGCGATAAACAGCTGCTTGTTTGCAATTTTCCAGTTGTAAGCTTTAAAGCTTAATCCCATCCAGGCCATTTAATTTGGGAAAAGCTGGAAATGGCTAGGGGCTTTTTCAGGATTTTACTGCCGTCTGAGTCTCTTTTGGGTGGATTTCCCGGACAGGTAATATTAGGAAATAGAAGACAAAACTATTTTTATAAATGTGAAGAAAGACACACAACAGAGTAAATGAGACGTATACAAACCTTACCAAAATTTTAACTGTATCCATACTATAGTAAGCTTTGTGGTATGTTGCCTAACAATTCCTTTAATTGTTATTTTCTTTATTTAGGTGTAAATATGCCATGATAATTTTTTTGTACCTGGCAGGCGTTCTGCTGCTTGGAGGACAACCAGTGAAGAAAAGAAAGCTCTGGACCGAGCTAGTGAGGAAATATGGCTTGATTTTAGACAAGCTGCTGAAGCTCATAGACAAGTGAGGAAATATGTAATGAGCTGGATAAAGCCAGGAATGACCATGATTGAAATTTGGTAAGCCTTTAGTTTGCTTTGATCACGTTCTGGATCAAAATAAAATAAGTAGAATTAAAATCTTGATCAGGAAACTATCTGAACATTTCATGTGAATGCTAGAAAAATTAACCTTTTAGTGCTTGATTTTTTTTTTTTTTTAATTAGTTTCTTTTATTTGTGTAGTTATTGTATACCACACGCTATAACATTTCCTTGTAAATAAGGCTTTTTCTCATTGTTAGGATGTAACTAAAATACATTATGAACAGTTGAAAATTTACTTTGTCTTGTTTTTTCAGTGAAAAACTGGAGGACTGCTCTCGCAAGCTTATTAAAGAAAATGGACTGAATGCTGGTCTTGCTTTTCCTACTGGCTGTTCTTTGAATAATTGTGCAGCCCACTACACTCCTAATGCTGGGGATTCCACCGTGTTACAGTATGATGATGTTTGTAAAATTGATTTTGGAACACATATCAATGGTAATTAAAATGGTGTCATTTGTATCTGAAAATGCAAAGAAATTTAGAATTCGTATTGTAAAAAAAAGTTTACTTTTTCTATATTTTTCTTTAATACAGGACATATAGTTGACTCTGCTTTTACTGTCACATTCAATCCAAAGTATGACAAGTTGCTGGAAGCTGTCAAGGATGCAACAAACACTGGAGTTCGGGTATGTTTCCGGAGGAAATTTTACATTTCATCTCAAGGAGGCCTTATAAGTTCTTAAAACCTTTAAATATTTGCTTACTTCAGTGTTCTGGTATCGATGTCCGTCTTTGTGATGTTGGAGAAGCAATCCAGGAGGTAATGGAATCCTATGAGGTTGAAATTGATGGCAAAACATATCAAGGTATGCATGTATATTTAGCAAGGTTTTAATGTCAGGCTGGAGTGAGGCTAAAATGCTGGCTTTGCGTCTGTCAAAAGAAAACCTGGCTGTTAGCATAGAATTTTCATTTTAATTTAAACAATGTTCACATGTTAATATGTATGTGGTAATTGTTATGTCCCATTTTAATGACATCCAGTTAAGCTGCTTCTAAAATCATTTGACAGGCGTATTAGTCCCATATGTGACGTTACTAACCTTCATTTTACCTGTGGCATTTTTATTCCTTTAGACTGGCAGAGCAATACAACAATTGACACCTGATGGGTATTTAGGATGTATATCAAACATTCATTTATGCAAGTTATTATATTTGATTATTTCTTTTAACTTCCCATTTTTTCCAATTAACCAAGGCTTAGCTTTTAAAAGCATCTTCTTTGTAAACATGATTTTTATTCGTCATTAGGATGCCTTGTATATGCTTTTAATTGGAATTTATAGTTTTATTTATGTCCCTAATTTTGATATATTGTGCCTATGTTTCTTGCAAAATTGTTTGTAGTTTTTGTCTCTTGAAATTGTTTTTGCAAATTGTCTTCAAGTGAAACCCATTCGCAATCTGAATGGCCATTCAATTGCACCTTATAGAATACATGCTGGTAAATCAGTGCCCATTGTGAAGGGAGGGGAAGCAACACGAATGGAGGTATGTGATGCAGCATAAAAGCATTTTTCTGTTTTCATTATAGTGTTCTGAAATGGAAATAACACAAATTTTATTTCAGGAGGGTGAAGTGTATGCAATAGAGACTTTTGGTAGCACCGGAAAGGGATTTGTTCATGATGACATGGAATGTTCTCACTACATGAAAAACTTTGAAGTTGGGCATGTGCCAATTAGGTAGGAGTCTATTCTGATTTGTAATTTAATTAGATGAAAATACAGCTGTACAACAATGATAGATTTGTAGCTTGTTTACATTATTTTGGACTTATTTCATTTCTAATAAGGAGCTTGGAGAACTACCTATCAATACTGAGACTGCATTCTTTGTTGAGTGTTGAACCCCACACAGTAAATGCAGGTTTCTTTTATGTTGGTAGATAATGGTAGGATACTGCATTTACCAGCACACAAGAAATCTACCCTGCATGCAAATGGGTAATGGTTTATGGGTAACAGTCATTTATTCTACGCTTCAGTAAGGTCCCATTACCTTTTGTGTAGAAGTGATGCCACTTGTTGGGGGGGGATCCTTGTTTGTCTCCACTGGATATTGGCGTGATCTGATAAGAGTATGTTTAAAAAAATTACCTATTTTTTTCTTTAAAATAAACTTTACTGTTTCTTTCTATAATACATTTGTTACTAGGATATTGGAAGTTTTTTAAAGACTTAAGAACTGGGTCACTTTAAATTTACAGGTTGAAGTATGCTGTTTTTCTTTACTGTGAGCTTATTTCCAGCTAGTATTTAGTGTTTCCTCCATTTGTTTTGCAGACTTCCCAGAGCTAAACACTTGTTAAATGTCATCAATCAGAATTTCGGCACTCTTGCTTTCTGTCGCCGATGGCTGGATCGTCTTGGAGAGAGCAAATACCTGATGGCACTAAAGAACCTGTGTGATTTGGGTATAGTGGACCCCTGCCCACCCCTCTGTGACATCAAAGGTTCCTATACAGCACAGTTTGAACATACCATTCTGTTGCGCCCAACCTGCAAAGAAGTTGTGAGCAGAGGAGATGACTATTAAAGTCGATGTTGAACTTGGTGCTGCCTGTCTCTAAATACTGCTTCTATGGAAGCATATTGTAAGAATAAATTGAAGAAGGGTTTTTTTAATTTCCACAACTCAAATTGGAATAATAAATACATAGCTTTACGGTGGGCAAAGTTAACTTTAAGTTCTAATAAAAAATTGTTTAAATTATTTTGCATGTGAAGATGCTTTTGAAATATTTATATTTCCAATATATTGGCACACGCTTCTTAAACTTGTTTCTGTAGATATTAGCATTGCATTTAAAAACTATTTTGTATACTGAGTATTTTTGATCTGAAAATTCAACTTTATTAAAATCTCTATACTTGAATAGCTATATATACCAGGTCCTAAAAGGATCCATGGAGTTTATGTGTGAATTTACAACATTCTTTGCTCTAAATACAAATGTGCCTTATTTTTTCAAGTGTCAATCTTTAGTTTGCTTTTATGTTTTTAAGGCTGAATCTACACGGATGTTTTCATCAGCATTTAACCTGAGGCTTTAAAAGCCCATGTTTGAATTTCCCATGCATTCCAATGCATTTCCTTGAGGCATGTTTTTGAGCGTTATAGATAACGTTCCTTGCAATGTTTTAAACATTAAAACGCAGGGTAAATGCGGAAAAACGCTTAAAAACGCTCCCTTTGAATTCAATGGATGCTTTTAAAAGCATTTTGAATTTTTTTATGAAAGCTTCCACTGAAGACAATGGGGACATTTATAAGCGTTTTAGCAAAATTTTGGAATCTGGAAGCCCACTTTATTAAGGAGATTCACAGATCTCTGTCACCCCACCCTGGGGAAGGAGTACAGGGATACATAAAACCCCTTACTCATGCCCTGAAAGTTAAAATTTGTGTAAAAAATAGGACGAGGCTTTAATGTTAAAGTAATCTACCTAAATGTGTGTGTTTTGTGTACCATTAATTAACTTTTTTTTTTTTATACACAGGTTATCCCACAATGAAAGGATGTGTCCCATGGCTGTGCTCATGTCATGAATGCAGCCGTGAGACTCCTGACAGTGGTGGATCCCCAGCTACTAGAGGGCATATGGGGACAAGTCTCCCTATTCATCTCTAGTGCTCCTCTCTGATTGCCAGCGGAAAGAGAAACCCTGATGACGCTTGAACCGTCATCCAGGTTTCCCTTTTCTAAGCCATTCAGCACTAGATTTGAATGGGGAGACTTGCCCCCATTCACCTTTAGTGCTGAATGGCTGAGAAATGGCTTTTCCTCAGCCAATCATGGCGAAGGGCAATCAGTGGTGCTCTGCTTTGCTGACAGCTTCGCTTTCTTGATGCAGAACACATGTCACAGCTCTGCTAGGGATACAGAAGCAATCGAGAAAACGTAACTATCAGCAGAGCAGAGCAGAGCTCCGTAATTTGTTAAAGAAAGTGAAATCCTGATGACGCTTGAGCTGTCATTAGGGTTTCCATTGTTCTCAGCCATTCAGCATTAGAGGTGAATCGGGAGACTTGTTCTCATTTGCCCTCTAGTACCCACCCAGTCATCCTTTCATTGTAGGATAACCTGTAAAAAAAAAAAAAAAGTTACACAAAACACACACATATTTTATAAATGACTTTAACGTTAAAGTCTGGTCATTTTTACATAAAATTTAAACCTTTCAGGAATGAGTAAGGGGTTTTTTGTAAAACTTTTATAAATGCTTATGTAAAATCACGGTAAAACGCGTCATAGGCGTTTATATAAGAGTTTTTTAGCATTTTAATGGCGAACTTTAAAATGCTTGGAAAAGTACCTAAAAACGTTGTAGGAAGTTTGCATGCCTTTTTATAAAACAGTCCGTGTAGACCCAGCCTAAAACCTTCTGCTGCCAGACTCAATCTGCCAGATTTTTTAATGTTTTTTTTTTTATTAAACTTTACAAAATATTAACCAGGCACGAAACCTTGATGGCTTTATCAGCGTTTTGGAAAACAGTTCTGAGTATTGTTAGGGTAGGAATTATTAATCCAGATTTCATGCACAATTATTCGCCTCATGGGCTGTTACCTTTTTCACTATGTAGGCACACATCTTCTACACAAATGGTATCTCTTCACTCTTGCAGTTAAACATATATTCCATACAAATGGAGCATCGCCACTCTATATACTATTAATCTTTAAAACTTCCATTTAGGGAAGTTTACAATTTTTATTTGCATTTTTTCTATTTTTAGCACATGATTATTAGTCCCTTTTTATCTAAACCAGATGACCAAAACTATGACACACAGAACCATACCACTGGTTAGTGAGCTACATCCATCTATAAAAGGTGTTTCTCCCATGGCCTGGTTCTTTACACCACGTGAATCAAGTTTTGATTTCCAATATTTTGCATAGAGAGACATCATCAATTGTCAGCATTAACACACACACAGTGCATGAATAGATCTATTAGTATCATTCAGATCCTCCATGAGGTGTGAAATTTGCAGCAAGCACAGACACACCTGAACACACGCTTTGCATGTCTGCACACAACGTTCCTGCAGCAAGTCTGCTCATTACCCTCCCTGGCTGTATTCCCGAGTGTGGCTTAGGGTGGATTTTCTATACCAAAAGCACTAACCCCAAGCCACACCCTGGGTGGAATAGCCAGGGAGTTTAAAACTCCTATCTGGTTCCCACATACCAGCGGCACCCTCCAGCAATGTCCGTAGGCGGGACCGGGCAGGAAATGTGAAATAATGAGGATTTTGTCATCATTAGTCATACCGCCAGGGAAGCTAATGAAAAAGTATTCACATATTGTGCCTGTGACTCCACATTCAAGAATCCTATGGTGTACATGCATATTAAGCTTTAATATAACAGGTGTGAGATCCGGTGACATAGCCTGCTGTAAATGGTGGGGAAAAAAGAGTGCCGATTTCACTGTGCATGTGTGAGATTGGCATTTTTGTTTTCTCCATTCCAGAAAATATTTTGAATTTACATTTTCACCAACTAGGTCTAATGACTTTGTTTAACATTTCCCTAGCTATTCTTATATTCTAAGAGTCACGAACAGCAGTAATACCTGACAGAAGTTCTCCCCTCTCCTTGTCATCTACTAAAACTGACATCAGTGTAGTTATTCTGACCTTCCTTAAGCTACGTACACACTTCCAATTATTATCGTTGGTAAATGAACGACGAACGATCCTGCACGATATCTGCGAACGATCGTATAGCACCGATCCTGTACATACAGATAACGACACGATCGTTCGTAGATATTGTACACACAATAGATGCGATCGTTTGAGCGATACAGGAAGTTACGTGCACCACAGGAACGTTCGTTCATCACGCATGCTCAGACCATGAATGATCGTACACACGAACGATGGTCAACGATCGTCGTCCAATCCGATCCGCCGGTCCGGTCGTTCATTTCCAACGACTTTCGTCGGCGTCGTTGGTTACTTTTTTTACGAACGATTTTTGCCCAATCGATCGTTCGTCGTTCATTTTGAACGATAAAAATTGGAAGTGTGTACGCAGCTTTAGAAGTGTTACTGGGACTGATAAGAACTTGCAAGCCCTCAAATAAATTACTGTGTATCCAGGCCTCACCTCCTCTTCAAACTGAGAAGAACATAAGTTCTGCCCTCTGTAGGTAGTGGCGGTCCTCCAGCTGTAGGCTTTATGAGCTTACAAAAACATATTTGTGGTGAACAAAAAATAAAAGGAAAAATTATCTGGCTGGCAAGGTGTTGCCTTAGCAGCTGTGTGGCCCTAGGCCAAGGCCTAGGTACTCTAGCCCAGTGGTGGCCGAACCTAGGGGGCACTCAGAGGCACTCCCCACCTGGCTGGCCTCCCATTGTCCCTCTGTCAACCCTGCTGGCTGTGGGATTTCTTTTATCCAGAGTCATCAGTTAACCCTCAGAATACCAGACTGTGGGGAGGAGAGGCAGCTGATGTGTATTGAAGCTGATGTGTCTTAAACCAGAGTTGAAAGGGTGAAAGTACAGAGAGGGAGAGGGAGGGGTAGGCAGGCATGAGGGGGGATCTGTTTTGCTCTGTTCTAGTTAATGGGAAATACAGTATGAAATCTGACACAGAATAGAGCTACACAGCCCAGGGACAAGAGTACCAGTCTGCTCCACCCAGTCAGGACCAGGTAAACACAAATTTTGTAGTAGAAGGTAAGTGTCTGTTGAATGTAATGGGAACCCTGTAACTTTGTTTTGCTGTCCACAGTGCTTTAAAAAAAATAATGTGCAATGTGCTGCATTGCTTTGCAATTGGCATGGGTTTAGTAAAACTCCCTCCATTCCTGTAATGTGAGATATAAATAATATTTATTTTTTTTATTATCTTTGCTGTCTGCACCCTTCTAGGAAGATGTTGATCATTTTTTGTCTTAATGACAATGTCTTAGTTACTGAAATAAATGAAGGCGGTAAATATGCACTGTAGTGATGACATCTCGCCTAGATGCCTTTAGGAGGGAATTGGACAAATTTCTGGAGGAAAAGTCCATCACGGGTTATTAGCCCTGATGGGTATGTGCTACCTCCTTATTATACATGTGGGCCACTGTGAGATACAGGAGCTGGACTAGATAAGCCATTGGCCTGATCCAGCTAGCTCTTCTTATGTTCTTACCAGGTTATCGGTATTATCAGGTTGGTGCTCATTGCTGGTGTTGAGTTATGGATTGGTTTTGTTATAGAGTGGATATCGGCAAGTTGCGTTTACCTGAGATCACATGACCCGTGTAATGCTCGGTGTGCTGGGATAGGTTGGTATGCAGGGTTCAGCTCTCTATGGCCTGTGTGTGTGCTATATAAAAGGACAGGACAGACATGGCACTCGTTGTACCGGGATTGTCAGGGGGAACTTTGTATTGGCTGCTGTCCATAGGAACCAACCTGGGCTCCTGCTAATGGGAAAATGAGAGCTTGTATGGATGATCGAGGTCTGCATGCCTCCTGTGTATGGGAAATGTATGCTACACCTCTACTTCATCCTATTTATGCAAATTCTCTAAGAACTAGGTCCAACGCATACACTGAGGGGAATCAGGTAGGAAATGCACTTTTTTCAGAGCAGGCCAAAAGCGCATGGTCAGTGGAACATTGCCCCCTTTGCACTGGTGGTCAGCAAAATTCAAGAAAAACCCCTGCTGAGAATCACTGCTACAGATTGTTCAGGGGTTATCCATTTCTTTAGTGTTAGCTATTTTTGTTTTTGTAGACTCCAAGTCTTGAACAGGCAAAAATGAGTACAGCAAAATACAGATTTTGGAAGATCATTCCAACAGGCCTGGACAGTCATTTGAAGTGATTGAACACAATGAAAAGCGTTATGTATTCTGTGTAATGAAAGTGTTGTCTGTCGCACCTCAAGTGTCAGACGGCACTTTGACACCAACCAAAAAACTATTGTCAAACTTGGTGAACTGAAAGAAAAGAGTTTCTTGAAGGGAAATTGAGGAAATATCATTCCCAGTATCTTAGTTTTTGCAAACAATCTTTTTAGAACAAATCATCTGACAGCTTGCCAGTTTTAAATTTCACTGTTTATAGCAAAACATGGCAAGCCCCTCTCTGATGGGGATATTATCAAAATGGCCACGTTGTCTGGGAGTAATTCCTTTTTTCATGATTTCCCAAAAAAAGATAAAACTATTCAACGCATCTCTAAGATGCATTAAAGATTGAGTCCAGCGCATGGAAAGTCATGTTAGTCAGCAGCTCACCTCTGACTTACAGAAGGCAGCAAGCTGGATGAAAGCACAGATATAAAAAATCATGCAAGGCTGGCAGTAATTTTGTGTTATGCTGTTGGTGACATCATTATTATTAATATTGATAAACAGGATTTATGCAGCGCCAACATATTATGCAGCGCTGTACATTAAATAGGGAGAGATTTGTAGCCTGCTTGGATGAAGTTAGGCTGTTTATGAATGAAAAGGGCAGGAATATCCAAAGCTCACCGATATTGCCTGGCTTACCAACCTCTGACCAATGATATTTACAGATGTTACACTACACTTCAATATACTGAACAAACTACAAGGTGCAGAGAAAACAGCAGAAAGGTATGTTTGTGATATCAAAACATTTAGGAGGTTTTTGAAAGAGACCTTGAAAGTGGGCTGCTAAAATATTTTTCCTCATCTAAAAATATTTATACAGTAAGATGGAGATAACCCTGTGTGAAACACTGGAGAAAATAGAAGGGATGACAAATGACAGCACAGTTAGTTCTGAAAGTGCAATCCTTAAAGTGTGGAATTCTCTGCCAAATAATGTGAGTCAATGAACGCATTTGAGTTTGCTTTTCCTACTTTGTTTGGATCATTTTATGCTTTTGAGCAGCTGTTTTCCGCTTTGAATTATATCCGTATGAGCCAAGGTTAGACAAATTATCAGAATGCATACAAAAGGCAAAAATCACATTTATTGTTCAAAAACATGCCAGATGCAAACTTTTACCTTTCAATAAAAAGTTGTTTGTATCATTAAAAGCTCTGTTGTTGTGTTTTTCTTTTAAGACAAAAGATGTTAATGCATGAGTTGTTTTTTTTCTAAACTAAAACCTCAGTATTCAGGTTAAATTGGCATGTTGGTACTTTGTGATAAATCAGTGGGTTTTGGGTTGCAGTTTGGGTACTCGGTCTTTAAAAGGTTCGCCATCACTGCTCTAGAGGGACGGTCCTTCTACTGGATTGGAACTAGTAGATGGAATGTAGAAACAAACTGTATTGAATATGGTTTTCATGTTTAAATCTTAACAGAGACGCTTGTTTAAAAACAAAAACATGGCTGGGCTGTCGCATATAAAACAGAGTTCTATAAATACGTGATGTAATACAAGACGATTCATACCATTGTAATGGGTGAGTGCATGTGTTGCATTAGGAAGCCTATTGGGCAGTGATTATTACCGCACTGCAACATGCTGAGCTGCAATGCATGTCTAAGGTGCATTGGGATACCCATATAAATGGGCCTGAATGACCTATTCACACAATACCACTGTGAACTGCTATATTAATGCATTGTGTGTATTATGTGTGCATATGTTAAATACCCCATTTCTGATTAACCTGATGTAATACAGGCAAGAATGGGGCAAGCTGCTTTATAAAAAAAAAATATATGTGTATATATATATATATATATTGATTAACCTGATGTAATACAGGCAAGAATGGGGCAAGCTGCTTTATAAAAAAAAAATATATGTGTATATATATATATATATATATATATATATATATATATATATATATTTGGTGCACTTTGAGGACACTTTCCTTCCATTTTGAGAAGATTCATCACAGATGAGGGGTGCTGTCATTGACCAGTATAGTATAGGGTGTTAAAAAAAAACAAATTCTGACTCAAAATGTCTGCGTCCAGTTGGATTTCCCAAAGGATCCAACCATTTCAGTCCAC
Source organism: Pyxicephalus adspersus (assembly GCF_032062135.1). Classification (NCBI taxonomy): domain Eukaryota; kingdom Metazoa; phylum Chordata; class Amphibia; order Anura; family Pyxicephalidae; genus Pyxicephalus; species Pyxicephalus adspersus. The sequence continues at coordinate 84,354,415 of NC_092859.1, forward strand.
TTTTGGAATTGTACTGTTCCAAGCAATTCTTTTTTAAAGCAGTCCACTCCATGGTGCCACCATCTTCCTTCTGTTCCCCCTCCCAGAAATGATCTCCAGTCATCTTGATTGGCCATGCTTTGATGACTTAACACCCATGCAGGCACACAGACGTTTTTTAAACCCTGGCACATGTAAGGAAAACTGAGCATGTGCAGCTTAGCTTTTTCACTAGAAACCCAGAGTGATCAGGAAGGTAAGACAGATTATTGCAGAAGTAACTTTACCTGTCCCTTTCTGCAATAATGACATGCCTAATCGAGCACTTAACAACAATTAGACTGTTTAGGTTCATCCTTATATTGCATACTTTTGGTCAATATAAAGGAGGATATTTATGTATGTATGGCCAGCTTAGTTATGGACTCTTCTGGAGACCCGGAAGCGTGAAAGTTACTTGAAATATAAGGTGACATGAGATTTCAATAAGCAGTAGAGAAGACAATACATGACTTCATTATCAGTTTAGGTGGTAAGTCAGGCAGGTAAAACAGATTATTGCAATCCCTTACTCCTCTCTGAGCCATATACACCGACCAAACTTACCCCCCTCTCCCTAGTTGTGTACTTACTGAGAACTGAATGGCCATATTCTAGTATTTATTTTCCACTGCCAAGGCAGTACAGCCCCATAGGGCCATTGTACCACCTCAGAAAATAGCATATACAAGTGTATGGGGTGGTACCGTGCCCAGAAAGGAAAGAAATTTTATTTTGGAAGATTGTAAACATGTGGCAGGTGCTCTTCTGATCTTGGTAAATTTGCTACTGTGGAGGAAGGGGTCAGGGCCAGAGGATATGTATTTTTGGATTCCTATGTATGGACATAGACATGTACAGAGTGCAGAGGTAAATATTAATAAAAAGCAGATTAATAGAAACATTTCTTTCATTATGGGCTGTTGTTCATTTTTGGTAATTTAGCCTATTTTGGGCTACACATTGGCTATACAGGTGTGAACAATGCGGGTTTGAGCCAAACTAAGTATAGCTCCTCTCACTTTTTGTTCAGAGGGTAAAGGAGTACAAGTGTGTGGACAGATATCTGGTGGCCAAGATTTCGGGCTTAAGCAGAAGGCGCATTTTACTCCTAGGGCAAAGAGATGCCAATCTCATGCATGCACAGTGAGATCAGCTCCTTTTTTTTCCCCTTTCACAGTGGCTACATCACCCGATCTCCCACTTGCAAAGTGGGAGATCGGGTGAAGAAGAAAGAAGATGGCCGCTCCCAGGGCTTCCTCTGCGCCAGGACAAAGAGGAATTCTAGGACAACACTGGACCGGATCAAGGGAAGGACCAGCGGGATTAAAAATAAGTGTGATTGTTTTTTAGATTTAGTTTAGTTCCGCTTTTAATACTACTTAAAACAGTGTAATATGAACATTTTTTTATCTGTTATGTAGTGTATTCTTGTTTTAAGGACCCTTCTTTTGGGGAAAGGGTGAGGGACACTTTGTTCATTACCCAGGGTGTGGGCACAGATATCTGGCAGCACACTTAATGAACAGGGCATCCAGATTCCAAAAAACTTAACTGCCAACCCCCTCCCTAGGGTCAGGTCTTGGGGTTGACACTTTCTCCCCCATGAATGGGGGCAGGCAGGGGGCTTGTTTTACCAAAAGGCCTGCACTGTTTTGGCCCTCTTTCTTATTTAGCAAGGCAAATTCTTGGGGGGGGGGGGGTTAAGGCCAAGAGTGACACATACCTCCTTGGGGATGACAGGTATGTCTTGTTTAGGGTGCCAAAAAGGCCTGAAGCATCTCACTATCCCAACCTACAATTTTTCCAGTGCACCTCATCACCTGCCTAAGCCTTGCTGAAGGCACAGGGGTATGGGGTTCAGCAAGGGTGAGATAGGTGAAGGAGTGTACTGGTATTATTGCAGGGTGGTATGTAGTTCTGCAATAGTATGTCAGGTGATGGAGTGCACTGGTATTACTGCAGGGTGGTATGGGGTTAAGGAAGAGTGAGACGGCGCTTTGTATACTGGTATTATTGCAGAATGGTATGGCATTCAGCAAGGCTAAGGCAGATGATGGGGTGCACTGGAAAAACTGTAGGTTGGAATGGTTTTCAGCAAAGGTGAGACAGGTGACGGGCTGCACTGGTAATATTGCAGGATGGTATGTGGTTCAGCAAGGGTGAGTCACTTACAATAGGAATGCACCCCATCATCTGTCTCACCCCCGCCTGCGTCCCTATATATACCCTGCAAATACTGGTGTTATTGCAGGGTTATATAGGGTTTAGCGAGGGAGAGATAGGTGATGGGAATTACTGGTATTCTTGCAGGGTGATATGGGTGTTCAGGAAGATGGTGATTGTAGGCACTGGAATATTGCAGAGTGGTATGGGGTGAGACAAGTAATGGGGTGAACTGGAATTATTGCAGGGGATATGCAAGGATGGGGAAAAGTGACGACAGGTGTTTTATACATTGGTGTTCTTGTAGGATAATGTGGAGTTCAGCAAGGGAGAGATGTGAGAGGTGATGGGTATTACTAGTATTATTGCAGGTTAATATGGGTGAAACATATACCACCCTGCAATAGTACCAGTGCACCCTTTCACCGGTCTCCCACTGCTATTGCTGCAGGTGGGTATGGGGTTCAGCAAGAGTGAGACAGTTGTTGGTGTGCAGTAGTTCAATTGCAGGGTAACATGGGGTTCAGGGAATGTGACAAGAGTGATGGGGTGCACTAGTATTACTGCAGGGGGGTATGGAGTTCAGCATGGGTGAGACAATAGGAGTGCACTGGTATTATTGCAGGGTGGATTCAGCATGGATGAGATAGGTGATGGAGTGTACTTGTATTATACCAGGGTGGCATGAGGTTCAGGAAGTGTGATCTGCAATAATATCAGTGCACCCCATCACCTGTCTCACCGTTGCTGAACCCCATACTACTCTGCAGTAATTCCAGTAATACCCATCCCTTTTCTCTCCCTAGCTGAACCCCATATTACCCTGCAATAACACCATAACACACAACATATGGCATCCTTCAGTATCCTCTGCAATAATACCAGTTTACCCCATTACTTCTCTAACTCTTCCTGAACCTCATACCACCTTGCAATAACACCAGTGCACCCCATCACCTGTCTCACGAATGCCTAACCCCATACCCACCTGCAGAAATAGCAGTTAGAAATAAATAATATTGCAGGCTGGTATGCGGTTGAGCAAGGGTAAGGCAGGTGATGGGGTACACAAATGAGATGACATACCTTTACTGGTTGCAGGCTGGTATTATTCAATAATACCAGTGCACATGGAGTGCACTGGTATTATGGCAGGGAAGCATGGGGTTCAAAAAGGTTGAGACAGGTAATGGGTTGCACTGGTCTTTTTGCAGGGTGGTGTGGGGTTCAGCAAAGGTGAGACAGGTGATGGGGTGCACTAGTATTTTTTCAGGGTGGTAAAGGGTTCAGGAAGTGTGAGACAAATGATGGGGTGCACTGGTATTACTGCAGGGTGGTATGGGTTTCAGCAAGAGTAAGACAGGTAATGGGGTGAACTGGTATTTGTGCAGGTCATATGAAAGGATGGGGAAAAGTGATGACAGGTGTTTTTTTATACTGGTGTTATTGCAGGGTAATATGGGGTTCAGCAAGGGAGAGATAGGTGATGGGATGCCCTCCCTATGTTGTAATGTGATCTGGGGGTACAGGAGGGGTGAGAGATTATGGGGTGTACTCCTATTGTTGTAAGGTGACATAACTTTAGCTGAACCACATACCACCCTGCAATAATACCAGTGCATCCCATCAGCTATCTCACCCTTGCCAAACTCCATACCACCCTGCAAATAAACCAATTCACTCCATCACCTGTGTCACCCTTCCTGAACCCCATACCACCCTGCATAAAGACCAGTGCACCCCAACATTTGTCTTACCTTTGCTGAACCCCCTTCCCACCCTGCAATATTACCAGTGCACCCCTTCTCTTGTCTCAGCCTTTCTGAACACCTATATCACCCTGCAATAATACCAATAATACCCTATATCTCCCTTGCTGAACCCCATTATAACCTGCAATAACAGCAATATTCAGAACAACTGTCTTCACTTTTCCCCATCCTTCCATATTTCCTATAATGATTCAATTTCACCCCATTACTTGTCTCACCCTTGCCTAACCCCATACCCACCTGCAGTGGGTTCAAGAAGTGTGAGGGTTCAAGAAGCTTTTCCCCCATACTTCATATCCACTGCAATAAAACCAGTGCACCTCATCACCTGTTCCATCCTTGTCTAACCATACCCACACCCATCTGCAGTAATAGCAGTGTGAGTCGAGTGATGGGTGCACTGCAGGGTGACATGGGGTTCAGCAAGGTTGAGACAGGTGATGGGGTGCACGGGTTTTATTGCAGTGTGGCATGGGGTTCAGGAAGGGTGAGGCAGGTGATTTGGTGCATTGTAATTATTGCAGGGTTGTAAGGGGTTCAGCAAGGGTGAGACAGGTGATTGGGTCCTCTGGTATTATTGCAGGGGGTGGTATAAGGTTTAGTAACTGTGGGACACATAATGGGGTGCGCTGATATTTTTTCAGGGTAATATGGGGTTCAGTAAGGATGAGATTGGTGATGCGGTGCACTGGTATTTTTGCAGGGTGGTATAGGGTTCAGCATGGGTGAGACAGGAGATAGGGTGCACTGGTAGTATTGAAGGGTGGTATGTGGTTCAGCAAGAATGAGGCAGGTGATGGGATGCGCTGGTATTGTTACAGGATGGTATGTGGTTCAGCAAGGGTGAGTCAGGCGATGAGGTGCACTGGTATTATTAAAGGTTAGCATGGGGATCAGCGAGGGTGAGTCAGGTGATCGAGTGCACTGGTATTATTGCAGAGTGGTAAATGGTTAAGCAAGGGTAAGACAGTTGTTGTGCACTTGTTTAACTGCAGGGTGGTATGGAGTGCAGGGAGTGTAAGACGAGTGATGGAGTGCACTGGTATTACTGCAGGGGGGTATGGGGTTCAGCAAGGGGGAAACAATAGGAGTGCACTGGTATTATTGCAGGTTGGTAAAGGTTTCAGCGTGGGTGAGACAGATCATGGGGTGCATGGTATTGCAGGGTGGCATGGGGCTCGGGAAGTGTGATCTGCAATAATGCCAGTGCACCCTATAACCTGTCTCACCTTTGCCGAACCCCATACTTCCCTGCAGTAATTCTAGTAATACTCATCACCTATCTCTAGCTGAACCCCATATTACCCTGCAATAACACAATATACACAACACCTGTCTTCACTTTTCCCCAACCTTCAGGATCCTCTGTAATAAAACCCAGTTTACCCCATTTTTTGTCTCACTCTTCCTAAACCCCATACCACCCTGCAAAAACACCAGTGTGCCCCATCACCTGTCTTACCCATGCCTAATCCCATACCCACTTGCAGAAATAGCAAATAAAAATAAATATTATCGCAGGGTGGTATGTGGTTCAGCAAAGGTGAGTCAGGTGATGGGGTGCACATATGAGATGACATACCCTTGCTGAACCACATACCACCCTGCAATAATACCAGTGCATCCCATCATCTGTCTTACCCTTGCTGAACCCTTTACCACCCTGCAATAATACCAGTGCACCCCATCACCTGTGTCACCTTCCCTGAAGACCCATATCACACTACAATAATACCACTGATCCCCAAAATGTCTCTGCCATAACACCAATATACAAAACATCTGTCTTCACTTTTCCCCATCCTTCCATATCCACTGCAATAATACCATAATAATATATATAATAATAATACCCATCAGCTGTCTCACCCTTGCCGAACCCCATACCACCCTGGAATAATACCAGTGTATACCATCACCTGTCTCTCCTTTGCTGATCCCCATGTTTCCCTGCAAAAACACCAACATACTAAACACTGGTCTTTACTGTACCCCATCCTTCCATATCCCCTGCAATAATGCCAGTTCACCCCATCATCTGTCTCAACCTTGCCTAACTCCACCTGCAGAAATAGCAAATAGAAATAAATATTATTGCAGGGTGGTATGTGGTTCAGCAAGAGTGAGTCATGTCATGGGGTGCACTGGTATTATTGCAGGGTGGTATATGGTTCAACATGGGTGAGTCAAGTGATGGGGTGCACAGGTTTTACTGCAGGGTGTTATGGGGTTTAGCAAGACAGATAATGTGGCGATCAGGTATTTTTGCAGGTGATATGGAGGGATTGGGAAAAGTGATGACAGGTGTTTTTTTTTACTGGTGCTTAGGGATGAGCGAGAATTTCCTTGAACTTCTGATGGTTTCGCAAAATTTCGGCGAACTGATTTCGCAAAACTATCGGAAAAACGAGGAAACCATAACAGGAGGTTTCACAGGATCCCTGGGAATCCTCCTTTTTGCGATCCCCAGGGCACTAGAGGTTAATTAACCTCCAGTGCCCCGGGGATCGCACACTCTTCTCAATGAATGCAGCCACAGCTGCAATCATTTAGAAGATGCCCGGCAAAGGAGAACCTCCTGACATTGTAATATAAGTATCTCTTACAAATGATACATTTGTTAGAGATACAATTGTCGGGCACTCGTATGTGTAATGGTTTGTGGCTGGGGGATCCTCTTTGGTGGGGTCCACCCCAATTTATGGTAAAGGATGGTCGTGGCCCTGAGGTGGTGTTGGGCGGCTAGGGGCCTGTTGTGGAGTTGCTTAAAGGTTAACTTTCTGGTGGAGCGGATTTTGCCTTCTGAGACTTGCAGCCTGTGGGTTGGTTCGTTATTTGTGGAATTTGGAGTTTTGGTAATGGTGGTTAATGGTTATGTGTAATAATTGGAATATTAGGTTATTTAGGTTTATTGGGGGGTTAATTTGTTTATTTATTATCTGTTGAAGTGTATTGTTGAAGGGGGTTAGTAGTTACCTAATATTTTATTTTTGTTAATTATCTGTTATTTATTGGTTTTATTTAAATGGGTATTTAAATCTTTATGTTTAATAAACGGCTGCCTGCCAGCCATTAAGTGCATAACGATGTCTGTGTCATTAATGGGGGCTGTTAGTTGGTAGATGGTTCGACCTACCCTGGTCAAGAACACTCCAGTGGATGGACAGTTGGCTGTTTGACATTCACTTTGCATATAGAAATGATATTAATTTTTTTAAAATGTGTTAAAGTAGAGCTATATTTATGGGTAGAATAGAGAACAGTTAGTTCCCAGTGTGGAAAATAGATAGAGTTCTATCTACTCTTACTTAAATGAGTTAATAAAATAGGAAGTAAAAAAAAACAAAACACACATACACGCGACAATAAAAAGCAATATAACTCATTCTTACTCATTTTAGACCTAAAAAAAAAAAATTCTCTGGATTTGCTGAAAAAAAATGTAAGATCTATTCATGCTTCTGCAAAAGCACTGCAATGGTTCAAAACTGCATTACCTTTTATTTATTAACACACACACCATAGTGACAATTCACCACAACACTATGTTTTACACTACAGTTTATTGCTTTTGCAATATATGGCACAGCAACCCACTGCAGTGTTCTCCCCAGAAACTTTTTCAGCTGGGTGGGGGGTAAGCTGTAGCCGGTTGGTAAAAGAAAAGTGGGTGGGGCAAGATACAGCAAATTTAGTGCTCCCACCTTACTGCCAGTGTGAGTTCATCCTGACATCAGATGTCACCTCCTAGTGCTATATCTAGATAATGTAAAACTTTCGAAAAAATTCACTTGATTCACTTGACAAAAATTCACTTGATCCGTCCACAAACTGAGCCCAGCCAGTCATATGCTTGCTCAGCTTCCCTCTTCTTTCCGATGCTCACCATTCCATTCAGTGCTAATCTCATTGGGCATGTGTGAGATTGAGCACTTTTGTTACATTATAGCAAAGCCTCTGATGATACATTCCCGATGTCATGCATGCGCAAAAGGAGCAGTCCACAGCCACCTGGAACATGTGACACAAATACCTCAGGAGGCTGCAGATTTACTCTGCAGTCTTTACCCCCCCCAATAAAACAAAGCACAATTTTCTATAATAAAATAAAAAGGAATGTCACCCATGTCACCATGGTAAAATGGGGTGATGTTTTAAGAGCATTGTGCATGCGATAGCAGTGCCCATATTCAATGGACAAAAGGTGAACTGCCTGTGAAATTTTATCCACTTGCAGTGTGATAGCTGTGTGTGTGTAAAATCTGACTGTCATATTCCGCAGTCTAACAACTAACTCTGTTCAATCTTTCAGGTCTCCTAAATTGTTGGTTGTAATGACTTGAGCTACTAATAACCAAAATTTCTTTAGAGAATTTCAAGATATGGGGATCACGAGTTTAAAAACTTGTGAGGATTGAACATTTGAACAGGTCCAAAATTGAAAATGCAAATTAGGGACCCCCAGGGGCCACTTACATAGCAGGAAGCATTGGGGTGGGGCCCCCAAATGTTTTACCTACCTTTCACAAAACTATATTTGTAACAATATGCTACACTTTCTGCTTCTGTTCTTTGAACCCAAGACTTTTCTGAAATAGGGAGGTGCAGGAAACTGAAAAAGCCACAGATGTCCCCCCTCCCCCTCTACATTTTTAGTTTTGCACACCCACCCATTCTAATGAAATTGAAGTTCAAGAGAGGAGAAACAGACAGGGTAACATAGTATGACAGTTAAAGATTTGTGACAGGTAGGTTATCAATTTAGGGGCCCCATCCCAATACTTCTTTCTTTGTAAGTGGCCCTGGGGGTCCCCAGTTTGCTTGTAAAAATTAAGGATTCCTAGGCACATTTGGTTTTGAGACAGCACTCCCAAAGTTATGTTTTCACAAGTTTTTACAATTCTGATCCCCATATCCTGACATTTTTTAAGGCTTGGGTGCTGAAATTACTACTAAGTAGGTTTCTAACTAGGACTGTTCCCTGCACACCCTGAAAATTTCAAGTAATTATGACTTATGGTTTAGTAGATATGAAGGTTTGTACACAGGGAGTTGTAAGGCTGCAGGATGACATGCAGTTACACACACAGCTATTAAGCTGACAATGACGTCATACACATGCCCACTCGAGCAGATACATTTTTAAACTATTTTTTTTCTTTTTTTTTTTTTAATAGAAGACTCCGCACAACTATGTGACGAGGGAGGGCAGCCTGTGTTCCGATCTCATCATAGCTGTGCTGTTTCCCCACCGGTTCTTATGAGCAGCTGGAATCCTCTGAACGGATGACAGCTGAGAACAGAGCAGCCTCTCCGTTTTCTGTTCAGAGGACTAGAGATGCTGATAGGAGTAGGGCGGAGGGGGCAAGGAAGCCGGGCGGCTCACCCACCAAAAGGGGTCTGGGGAGAACTATGCACTGCAAACAAGGGATTTGGGTTGCAAATCAGGAAGTTCTATATTGTATGCTGCCCAAAAAATATCATTGGAGATCATATGCCATCAGTCATTCGTGATTAAGTACAAACGATCATTAAATGACCTAAGGACAGCTGTATGCATTTAAGATTTGCAAGGTGATTGGTCATCCTGGCTATTTAAGGAGAGCCTGTCCATCACCCCATTGCCCGCTATAGCCTCTGTTACCACAGTGTGCTGTACCATTCTGAATAAACCTTATTCAAGGATATCTGGAGTCGGTAGTGGTTTGTGTGCCCAGGCGCATTACACCCGGGCAATAAAAATCTAGCTTGTGTACATTTAGTATAGAATTTTAATTCTTGGAGGTTTACTTACTTACTAATATATGTATTCCAATTCAAAATTTGATTTTATCATCTGGTTGTAAATGTTTGTTATTGTGCATTGTTGCACACCTTTGCGCATAGTCTGTTGTTGAAATAAAAAAGAACAATACTTTGCAATCTAATTTCTTACTTTGACTTATCATTCATAGAAACTTTTGTTGTTGAGGGACTGTTTTGTTTATATTTCAGTGTGCTTTTTTATAAAATTGCAGATTTATTAGATGAGTTTAGTTAATGGATTTCAAAAGGGGAAACGCTTCTTCTTGGTTATCTGCTACGCTTTATGACACATCTAATATTATTGTTCCGAATTCTGGGTCTGCAAACTAAGGTAAAATCACCCTTAAAGTAAAGCTGGGAAATGTGTATGGTATTATATGCTTCTCCCCCTTTAAATGCATTAATTGTTGTTTCTTAATGTAATTATATTTTCAGTATTTAACAAACTTATGATGTGGACAATGTCTGGCTTTCCAGAAGGAATATTCATTGTATTTCTCTGAAGTTTGCTCCTCGTTTCATTGGACCTTAAGAAATTTTTGCCAAGGCAAACCCAGTCTGTTAAAGCTACACCTTCCTCCACATCTCAAGCTACCCAATGCTTTCCATGTGTCTCTGCTTAAGCTGTTGGTCCCTCTCAACTGGCTACTCCTGCACCTGATTCTACTCAGGAATATGAAGTCCATCAAATACTGGATTCCAAGATTTCTCGCAAGATGCTAATGTACCTGATTGACTGGAAAGATTTCGATCCTGAGGAGAGACCAGCTACCGATGTGTGTGCACCTCTTCTTGCCAAGAGGTTTAATGTTCGCTTCCCACTGAAACCTGGACCCTGGCGGATGCGGAGGCCCCGTAAAAGGGGGGTAATGTCACACTCACTAAAGCGCAGGCGTCAGTCAGGCGTCGAGCAGTTCTGACTCTGGGCGTGCCTCTGCTCCCAAGCTTTATCAGTTTCGCCCAATCAGAAAATAGCCTCTAAATCATCCCTGGGTATTTAGCTAGCTCAGACACAGCAATCCGAGTTCGTGCAACATATCTCCTCTGGTGCCGAGCCCCTGGCTGCTGAGCTAGTTCCTGTACACCTGTTGCCTAATTTAGTGTTCCCTCATGCCAGCTCCTGCATTAACCATTTGTTGTCCTGTCTGTTGTTTCTAGCCTATTCCCTTGTGCTGTTCCAGTGTTCCTGTCTGTGGATATTCCTGTGTCACCTGTGCCTACCGTTGCATTCCCTGTGTCAGCAGTGGCCCCTGTGTCACTGGCATTTATTTCCTCAATCCCTGATATTTGACCCCTGGCTTGGGACTGGACCTCTCTTGCTTGCTGCGTGCCTTGACCCTGGCCTTCCTAGACGATTCTTCTGCTTAGTGATTTGGTACCATGTAGCTTCCTGCCCACCCTGGTGTGCCCAAGGACTGCAACTTGGCAGTAACCAGCAGCGCAACATCCAAACCAATAGAGGCTCTAGAGAAGACCTGGGCTCACATTACCTTTGTGCAAGCCGTAGCACCCCCTAGTGGACCTCTCTCCTGACACTTAGGAAGGGTTTTTACATCTGTAATTGTTTTATTTTTTCCCAGTTAGGCTTTGTGTCTTAGTTTTAGATACAGTTCAACTGGCAATGCAGAACTAAACCCACAATACTCACCTGTTCCTGTTCTGATGCAGATTGCTGTTATCTTTTTCCCTTCTTGAAAACAAACTTTGGCCATTTTGAATGGCTGGGCCTGGGTTCGTGGCTCCCACATGGGAATTCATTAATTCCTGGCACATGGTTGCCGTTTGTCCAAGGTGGGACTTTAGTTCCACTGTAAATTTGTGTACATTTACGTATTTGCATTGGGTATTTGTAAATGCTTATGTAAATTAATAATAATGATAGGATATAAAGCCTGTGTGCATTTGAACTTATTGTAGGACCTCATTAGACATTTACTGAACTCTGTGTCTCCTCTGGGTAGTTACCCATATTTATTTATCTTGCTGATCACTGTTACAGGGTCTGTAATTATTATAAAATCCAAACTTCTCGAGCGCCTCATCTAAAAAAGACTCACCGATTACCCGAGCACCAACTCTCTCCTTGACCCTCTCCAGTCTGGCTTTCAAGCTGTCCATTCAACTGAAACCGTTCTTACTAAAGTGGCCAATGACCTCATCAGAGCAAAGTCTCAAGGCAACTTTTGCCTCCTCTTTGACCTTTCCTCTGTTTTTGACACTGTTGATCACCCCCTTCTAATCCAAATCATGCACTCCATTGAAATCAGTGACACTACCCTCTCTTGGTTTACTTCCTACCTATCTGACTACTCCTTTCAAGTTTATTTCAATGGTAATTCCTCCTCTCCCACTCTCCGCCCTGTTGGTGTTCCCCAAGGGTCAGTCCTTGGACCAGTTCTCTTTTCTCTGTACATCCTCTCTCACTCCTCTCTGTACATCTCCTAACTCGGTAGTCCCATATCCTCCTTTGGCTCACAGTACCATCTGTATGCTGACGACACTCAAATCTATCAGTCCGCTCCTGACCTGTCTCCCTCAGACCTAGATAAGGTTTCATGCTGCCTGTCAGCCATCTCATCATGGATGTCTGACCGATTCCTGAAACTCCACATGGATAAAACTGAACTCAATCTTCCCCCCCTTTAATTCCAAATCTCCCCTTGACATATTCCTGGTAACATCATTGTCATTCGCCCCTCTGTTCAGACACGTTGTCTTGGCGTTACCCTTGATTCTGCCCTTTCATTCAACCCCCATATCCAGAACATCTACAGGTCCTGTCACCTGCGCAACATCTCCAAAATCCGCTTCCCCAGAGACCACCAAACTCCTTGTACACACTCTTATCTCTCGTCTGGACTACTGTAACATCCTCTTCTCCGGTATTCCACTAACTCGACTCTCTCCTCTACAATCTATTATGAATGCTGCGGCCAGACTTATCCCGACTGTCTGGAATGGTCTTTCTCATCCTATTCGACTTGCTCCTACCTTGTGCTGATTTAAAAGAACATTCAAAACCCATTTCTTTAAACTTGCCTAGCTGTCTTCTCCTGTCTCCTAAACCCTCACTACTTCCCATCACTCAATATCTCCCCTCCTATTGTATGAGACCCTCCCCCCCCCCACCCCCTGGATTGTAAGCTTTTCAGGGCAGGGTCCTCTCCTCCTCGTGTGTCACTGTCTTTCTGTCATTTGAAATTTCTGTATTTAATGTACAGCGCTGCATAATATGTTGGCACTTAAACTCCGTTTAATAATAATAATGTCTGAGTTGTCACCCCAGCATTCCAATAAAGGCCCCTGATCCAGTGACAACCATTTCCCCTCCCTTTGTAGAGATTTTTCTTACTGTTGTGTTAATGGGATAGGAAATAAAGCTAAATCTCCTCAATGGAATGCAGCAAAACAAAAAAAACCCACAAACGTTGACTTTTATTAAATTCCCAGATCTCTGCCACCCCACCCTGGGGAATGAGTACAGGGGTACATAAAACTCCTTACTCGTTCCCTGAAAGGGTGAAAATATGTGTAAAAAATAGGAGGCTAAATGTTAAAGTAAATGTGTGTTTAGTGTACCTTTCAATTTTTTTTTTTTTTTTACAGGGTATACCACAATGAAAGGATAATTCCTACGGCTGCATTCATGTCATGAGCACAGCTGTGGGACTCCTGACAGTGTGGGATTAGAGGCACTAGGGGGTAAATGAGGACAGGTCCCCTAATTCACCTCTAGTGCTCTGTGATTGAATGACCAGAGGGAAACCCTGATGATGGCTCAAGCATTATTAGGGATCCCTTTTGCTCAGCTAATCACAGAGCACTAGAGGTGACTTGTCCTCATTTACAACAAGTGTCATGTAAATTTAGTGGTGTCTGTGTGGTCTCTATTTTAATGTGGTCTTTTTGAAAATGTGTTTATTTTGAATAAAGTTGTTTTAAAAATGACGTTTTTTTTTCTTTACAATTTCCTCAGAACTTTTAACCTTGGGTGATCCAACAGACCTACAATTAAACAAGTAAATTGTGATTGTTTTTAAGCATTTCCTTTCTATGAATTGTTGAAAGGCATTGTTGAATGCAAACCTGCAAACTGTGTTCCAGCAGTTCAAAAATGCGCTGGCCTTTTCTGCAATGAAGGACCTGTGCATCATCATTCGGCTAAGTTTTTTGTTAAAAAATTTTTTTTTGTGTGTGTGTAGTTTGTTTTGCTCTCATGTGCACTCATGTATGTACATACATGCATACACATGTGTGTACATATAAAAGAGAAATATTAGGAAGAAATAGGCAAAGAGGGTTTTTTGGCATATTGCTTAACATGCTTCAAATTGAAAAGATTGCCTATTACTTCCTATGATTTCTGATGTCATGGAGTTGGCTCAAAGCTAGTTTAAGACTTTAAGGAAAGCGTGCATCCTTCTCTTTCTCTTGTTTTTTTTCACTGTTCATACACATATCTAGATTTGGCCAAGCATTGCTTATGCAGCCTGAAAAGCAGGAAAAATACAACACAGCACCATCTAGTTGCCAACAAAAAATGATTTAATGTATTTATTATTACATAAGTGCTTAACACATCCTAATGATTTAATCTATTTGGTAACTGGATAATAACATCCCTTTGGCAACCTCTGGAAAGCCCCTGGAATGTTGCATCAGACTACTATACATTTGTGGATGATATTGCTTCTGGTTAAAGAAGGAATCCACCTTTATCTGCTTCCACTACCAAGCTGACGTAAGCAAGTGAATTTATAGTGGGCCAAGGTCTAAAATGGAATTCAAACCTGCATAAACAACCTGAAAGGCTGTAAAAGCAAGAAAATATGTTTTGCACAAAGTGTATTTGTCCCTGGAAGTTTTATATACTAGTACTATTTAAATTATGTAAACCCCTAAATAATGCATACAATCAAAAAAAAAAATGGGACATCTGTTCATTTCTAAGAGTGCCTGACCCTGCTTGTGAGCTTGGCAATCAATGTGCTTTGATGTTGTGCTTGGCAACCCCGACCTCATTCCATCACTATCAGGTGTGTTAGAATGAGTACACAACTCAGCTGGCCAGCTAATTGACAACCAGTTTGGTCAGGAAGAGTGCTTGTATACAATAGTGCTAAGAACAGACAGCACAACCAGAACAAACTTATAACACTACTACAAATGGACAAATGAGTGTAGAATAGTGGCAGCAAATCAACATCAGTGAAGTATGTTAAAGAAAAAACCACAGCTTATTCAGCAAAATAACCATGACAATTTATTCATAAAAGGAAAACTTACATATTACATTCAAATAACAATATGTGACATTATGACATTGAGAATGGGACAAGCAGCAGTTTGTAGTGGAAACCATGCATACATTCGTAATTATTCATGGATAAAAAAAAAGGACAAAACCTTTATAACAATGATTACATATACATTGTAAGAAAACAGGTTGAAGAATTGCCAACCAGTAGAGACCATCGTTTTCAAACAGGCACAAAAACATTGTAGCAACAGATGAAGCTAACAATAATGAGGATTACAAAAAGTCATTAATGCTTACCATAAAAGCAAACCTACTTGATTACTATTGTGAAATGACATATCATAAATTGCTAAATATTATATATACAGCTTGATATGATTTGGTTTGCAGTGTTGCAACCAAACAAAAAAGTATCAAAACAACAACTGCAGCAAATGAAATGATAAATGAAACAATTTTGTGAATGCGTATAATGTAACATAAACCTTTTAGAAGTTACCAAAAAAAAAAGATTCAAACTGACCTGTAATAGAGTGTAGGTGCACACAGAACAGGGAGCAGGTGTGCACTAATTGATTGCTATGACATCACCATTGACCGAGCTTACCAGACCCACCTCAATCACACAGCTGAAAATAAATCACCCTAATTACCATAGCAAATTTCACTGTGTCCAGCACAGAGTTTATGCGCATTCACTTGATAAATCAGGGACAAAGTCTAAAGAATTCCCATGTGTTTCACTTGCTTGGGCTTTATCAGGGGAGAGTGTAAGACATGTAAGAAGCACTAATGGAAATATAAAGAATCTAGTTCCATATATATCCAAATACATGTCAAAACATTCAAATATGTGAAGAAAGATGTAAACCACAACAGGTCAAACTTGTACTGCAAGACTGTAGTTTGTCCAAATACCTAATTTAGTCAGTATTTTGGGTGTCTATTATTTAGTGACAGAGCGGTGTATTGATCTCTTTCTGTGTGGGGACATAAATAAAGAATAATGGAATATTTTCATAAGGAAATCTCCTAGTAGGGTTGGGTAAATTATAGAGATAAAAATAAGGAAAAACTTACATTAGAGATGTATGAAGAAGTATTGCTAATATTGGATTAGGAATATCTCCTAGATGTTCAGTCTATATATAAGAAAAGACATTTATAGGGAAATACATTTTGCAATGGGAGGTATTTTCAAGTAATACATTAAAGCATGTGATTGTGCTGTAATGGGTAAAGTTACCTTAGAGGCTGGGAAGAGCCCAGTAAACATTGTGCAGCAGGCAAAGGAAGAATGTCAATGGCTACTACAAATCTCCAGCTCTGTATACAGCTCGCCTAAACCAACCCGGCCACAGCGTTACGATACAAAGTTAGAGCTTGCTGTATCCCAGCTGGGAAAGTAAGATATATGAGAGACCTCACACACATGTCCCAGCACGCCGCTCACTTCAGTCAGCTGAGTCCTCCACCATCCCAGCATGCATCTGTGCGCTCCTCCCAGCCTGACAAGTCCTGGGGACTATCGGCTCGCTGCCTTCCTCTCTATGGTAAGATGGCGGGCGTTGGGGTGCAGCGAGAGAGTCCCGGGATGGAGGAGGATGGGGAGCGCCATGTGAACGGTGAGGTGGAGGAGGACGAGCTGACGGCGGTGGCAGGGGACAGCGCTGCGGGGAAGAAGAAGAGAAAGAAGAAGAAGAAGTCTAAAACTGGTGAGAGGGGAGGCCCAGCATGTGCACAGTGAAATGTGCTGGGAGCCCAGTGCTCCTCTGTAGGGTGCATGGCTGTGACTATGAAAGCTCTTCTAGGGGTTATGACCTGTAAAGGAAAGAGAGCCATACCCCCCCCTTAGATTGTATCTATATGTGTCTATATCTGTTTGTCATTTCCAACCCCTATTAAATGTACAGCGCTGTGTAATATGTTGGCGCTATATAAATCCTGATAATTGACCTGAGTCCTCATGTTGGTGTCTGTATCCCCTCCCTGGCCTGATGTTTCCTCATATAATCAGAAAACAACATTTCTATGATTTGCCTCCAATCAGTGACACAGGATGGGATCACTAATTAAATACTTACCTGCTCTTCCATTATGGCTCCCTCATCACTATCATTGGCTGAAGCAGTGAGGTGGCACAGATATAGGTTCACACCACTGCAGCCACAGGTCACATGTGTCCCTGGCATCCTATTTCCTGCAGGTTGCTTCCATGGGTGACCAGTGTCCTGCCATCCTTTCGCCACATCCTATTCGTCGAAGCTGTCCCCCGGCATGTCAAAGTTTATTAACTTTATTTTTAAAAATGTATTTATAATTTTGACATGATTTTGCGTTTCAAACTTTTTTATACTGTAAAAAAAATTTTCATGAAAGACAATTTACCGCTTTTAGACATATAAATCCAGACAGAAATGAACCGGAGGTTAAAGCAGGACTAAACTGAAAACAAAAAAATTACATTTGCATTTAATCCTGCAGATCCCTCAATGGTGCTGGTCCTTCCTGTGATCCAGTCCTGCAATATCCTCTTCATCCCGGCACTGAGGAAGCGCTGGGTGCTGCCATCTTCAGTCTCTGCTGTAAAGGGAAAAAGAAAGCCGATCTCACTGCACTTGTGGGGGATTGGCATTTCTTTCCCTTAATAGAAAAAATGCCTCTTCTGCACATGTCTGAGATTAGGGCATGCGCAGAAAGAACAGCCAGAGCCTCCCGGGATGCGTGATGTAGGTATTACAGAGGGCTCTGCGCTCTTGATTGTTGCGTAGATCATGACTGAAAGGGGAGGTGCTGCACCCTTTTTAAAAAAGGTGTTGCACTTAAAAAAAAAAAATACCATTTTTCCCTTACATGTAAGGATTGTCTACCCATTTATGTAAAAATTAAATTGTTGAGTTTATGTACGCTTTAAAGATCTGTGCTGCTTGCAAATCTGGTTACCAACAGTGTGGTTTGGTGCTCCAACTGTAGCTGTGAGTGAGCCCTAAGTGGGCATTAAGTTTTACAATTAAAACCTACGACAAAAAAAAACTAGTGCACTGCCACAGAAAGAGAGGGAGTGAAGTGAATTCTACTCCTTTTACCATAAATCTTGGTGGGTTTGGTTTTGCTTGAAGGGCCACTGCACCAGCACTTGTAATATGAAAGTGTAGGAAGCTGAGAGTTTCTTGTAGTTTATGAATATGATTTACTTGAATAAATAATGTGCTTTATTTTAGGACAAGAACCTGAGAAAGGAGGAGAAGCAGAAGCCCCGACTATTGATGATGTGACAAAACAATTGGAGAAACAAGAACTTGAAAACAAAGAGAAGGATGATGATGAAGAAGGTTGGTCTTTTATTGTAATATTTAATGGAGATGGGAAGGTGCAGGACTGACACCCTTGTGGTTTCTGCAATGGTACCTCACTAATCTGAGCAATGCATGCACTTACAGCAGTAGCAGCAAAAGTATTGGTTGTCATTAAGATATATTGCAGATATTTAGCCCCCTCCCCTCTCATAATCATACTACAACTATCCATTGTGTTTAGAGTATATTGAGACTGGTAATTATCTTTTTAGTGTTGTCTTATATTTATCTTATTTGTTTTCATTTTTTTGTGTGTTTTTTTTCCTATAAGATGGTGACAGTAAAGGAGATGGATCAGCAGGGAAGAAGAAGAAAAAGAAGAAGAAGAAAGGGGGTAAGCAATCTCTAAAAGTAAATCTAATCTCAATCGCAAAAACCTCATGTAATCTTTAACCCCCCCAGTGGTATTCCCAAGTGTGACTCACGGTGGATTTTACCTGCAAATAGCGGTAATCCCGACACTCGGGGTAGCTTTAAACTAAAAAAAAACACATACCTTGCTCTGTTGTCTTCCTCCGTCGTCCTGCTGGTCCCCGCAGGGCCTGGGGAAATGCCCTTCCTCCTCGATCCCCAGCCAGGGAATGCAGCGACGACCTCCGGGGTTTCCCGGTGATGTCGGTCCCGGCAGGAAATTCAAACAGTTTTGTATTGGATTCAATACAAAATAGCTGTATTGAGTCAAATACAAAGAAATATTTTTAGAATTTAAATATATTTTAACAGATTTTTTTGTGTTTTGTTATTTAAAGTTTATTATTAAATGTATTAAATATCGGTGAGTTATACCTAAGAATTACAGCCTACAATGAAAAATAAATTTCCATGCAAAAAATTGTACCGCTCTTGCATGGAAATTTGCACGGAATTAGATCGCTAGGGAGGTTATTATGGTAATTTGCTGCAGCTAAATGTATTATTGCTTCTCCCCACCTGGCTGCAAAAAATGAATAACTAAAAAAAGAACACTGATAATATTTAATTTGCTCTGCTTAAGGCCAAGTTTACACTTGCATTGGGAACATTGGTAGCTGTGCAGCTACAGGCAGTTGATACCTTGAACCTGCTTGGCCACCCACAGGACTAAGCAGTAACTGAAGCAGGCACCTCTGCAATCTCACCACCAGTTTAACCACCTGGGCGTTTCACTGATGTCTGGATTTCTGTACCAAAAGCGGTACACTGTTTTTCATTAAATTTTTTTTTTTATATATTGTAGACCTGTAACTTACCGAAATATGTCCAAACAAGGGTCTAGTACATATCCTGAATATAATAAAGTTTGAAACACAGAATCATGTAAAAAAAAAAAAATTTAATTTATTAATAAAAAAAAAAAAAAATATGCCTAAACAAGAATGCATAAATCAAAAATACTGAAAACGCAATAATTCTGTATACTCTATAGTACTATATTTTTTGAAAACACCTCCCTAGTGTGGTCAGTTTTAAAATGGAGCAGCACAGAGTCCAGTGCAGTTCAGATTTCAGGGCAGTAGAGCCGGGTTTCCTTCCGGATTTTTTCCCCCGTCCTCCCCTCTCTTGGAGCAAAGCTGTTTAAGCTGCTTTTTGTGTTTTTTATTTGATTTTATTATTAAATGTACTTATTTTTTTACATAATTGTGTGTTTCAAACTTTAATATATTCATAATATCTACTAGGCCCTTGTTTGGACATATTTCGATAAATTACAGGTCTACAATATAAAAAAAAATGTTTTAATTACTTTGTGATTATTTTGTATTGGATTGGATACAGGAGTTTGTATTGAATCCAATCCAAAATATTTGAATTTCCCGCCATGTCGACGGGCGTACGCACTGACGTCATCAGGAATTGCTGAGGGACGCGAATGCTGAGGGAAGGAGAAGATGGGCATCCAACGCTGGAGATTGGCATCGACGCTGGAGGACAGGATGCGATGACAGCACACTGGAGGATGCCAGCGGCACCAGGTAAGCAACGCTTGATTCTACGTTTAGCTACCCCGAGTCTAGTTTGGGGTAAACGCTTTCAGCAAGTTTTTTTTAGCCCAAACAAGGCTAGGGGTAACCACCCAGAAGGGTGAATGTAGCCTTCGGGCTCCCTTCATTTGTTTTTGTTTTTAAACACACAAAACATATATTAATTGGCATAAAAAGTCTAAATTATTTTCACTTGTGTGGCAGAATATTGAATGAATTAGAGCATCTTTATAAGTAGACAGAGTAGCTGTGTTGGCTTTTATAAATCAATGTGTTCAATATTTGTGTTTTTCTTGCAGCCAAGACTCAAACAGATCCTCCTTCCATTCCTATTTGTGAATTGTTTTCAAGTGGAGCTTTTCCTAAAGGACAGGAGTGCGAGTATCCAGCAGCCCAAGATGGGTATGTATGTGAGAGCATTGAAGATGCTAATTTTCTATAAAACACACATTCTTATGGGTTTAATAGAACATATTTTATGGTTCAGTCAGTTTTTCCAAGGGTTCTACAAAACTCATCAATATTACATTTAGATATAATATTTAATGGATACTTGGAAAGTAGGCAGACAAAATGAACATTAGCAACAGTCTTCAAACCAACTTGTTAGGTTTGGGTTGATGTAGTGCCTTGGAGTTCAGCACTGAGGTATAATTTCTATAGATGATAGTGAACAGACAGGTTCAAGACAAAAACAGATTTTATAAAAGCAAAGAAAGTTCTTGAGACTTATTTTTGTTTATGCTTTCCTGCCTTATTGATACCTGTACCTCAAATTTTATTGTTTATTGTTATAAAGGTTTATGGTTTGTTGCTCTCCTTACTATTACCATACCCCTTTGTTAATTAAATGCAATAATTTCTTTCTTTAGGTGTAAATATGTAATGATAATATATTTCTGTACGTTGCAGGCGTTCTGCTGCTTGGAGGACAACCAGTGAAGAAAAGAAAGCTCTGGACCAGGCTAGTGAGGAAATATGGCTTGATTTTAGACAAGCTGCTGAAGCTCATAGACAAGTGAGGAAATATGTAATGAGCTGGATAAAGCCAGGAATGAGCATGATTGAAATTTGGTAAGCCTTTAGTTTGCTTTGATCACAATCTGGATCAAAATAAAATAAGTATTAAAATGTTGATCAGGAATCTATCTTAATATTTAATATGGATGCTATAAAAAGAAAAATAGCATTTATTTATTTTTTTTTGCTTCTTCCATTTGTGTTACATACCACACACTATAACATTTCCTGTATATAAGGCTTTTTCTCATTGTTAGGATGTAACTAAAATACATTATGAACAGTAGAAAATTTACTTTGTTTTTTTTTGCAGTGAAAAACTGGAGGACTGCTCTCGCAAGCTTATTAAAGAAAATGGACTGAATGCTGGTCTTGCTTTTCCTACTGGCTGTTCTTTGAATAATTGTGCAGCCCACTACACTCCTAATGCTGGGGATTCCACCGTGTTACAGTATGATGATGTTTGTAAAATTGATTTTGGAACACATATCAATGGTAAATAAAGTGTTGTCATTTGTATCTAAAAATGCAAAAAAAAAAATAGGAATCCAGTTGTAAGAAAGTTTTTGTTTTGGATTTTCTTTATACAGGTCGTATAATTGACTGTGCTTTTACAGTCACATTCAATCCAAAGTATGACAAGTTGCTGGAAGCTGTGAAGGATGCAACAAACACTGGAATTAGGGTATGTATCCTTAGTTTACATTTCATCTCAAGGAGGCCTAATAAGTTCTTCAATCTTTAAATATTTGCTTTCTTCAGTGTTCTGGTATCGATGTCCGTCTTTGTGATGTCGGTGAAGCAATCCAAGAGGTAATGGAATCGTATGAGGTTGAAATTGATGGCAAAACATATCAAGGTATGCATGTAAATTACATTCAGCACTGACAAATTAGCCTTATGTGGGAAGCCTTAAAAATTGGCAAATTTTCATTTTAGTTGTGCTTTTATTATAGTAAAAACAGTGATCTAAATCTATCATCCCTGTTTTTTGCTTTCAATTTAGTGCCATGAGGGAAGAGACTATGCTTTAAGATACAAGGTAGATAAAATCAGACTCCATGGAAGTACAGCACTACTGTTATATGTGTAGTGTTGGGCTGCCAGTATCTGCAGGCGAAAAGTGAAATCTGCAATAAAGTTCCCAGCTCTTGGCAGCAGAACTTTTTAAAATGACAAATGCCTATACACATATACAGGCTGCATAGTTAATAAACTACTTCTGACATATTTGTAAGCTTCCATAATATAAAAATACTAAAAAATGCTAAAATACTGGCTTTGTGACCGTCAAAAGAAAACCTGGCTGCTAGAATAGCATTTTTATCTTGATTAAAAAAAAGTTTTTTTTTTTAGTGAATCCCTCAAATGTTTACTTGTTAATGTATACTTTATGTCTCGCATTTGCAACATCCATTTAGGATCTTTCGGAATATGACAGATGTATTAGTCCTACAGTTGATCTTACTAACTAACCTAACCTTTTACCTGTGGGTTTTGCACATAGGTAAAAGGCAGGTTAGTATAGACCGGCCCAGCAACACAAAAATCAGTTGACACCCTTAAGTGATAACCCTGATGGGTATTTGGGATGTATATAAAATATATGTGCGTTAATATATTTATTTATTTTAACTTCCATTTATTCCAATTACCAAGGCTTTAAGCTTTGGAAATTATCTTTGTTGTAAAGACTATTTTTATTCGTCATAAGGGTTTCCCTACCTCTTAATCCTACCTATGATGTATTGTACTTATGTTTAAATTTTGTATGCTGTAATACTGAAACACAAACATTTTCTCAAAAAATTGGGGGAAGAGCTTGTAATTTCTGTCTTTTAAAATTGTTTTTTTAAATTGACTTATTTGTCATTCTTTTTCAAGTGAAACCCATTCGGAATCTAAATGGTCATTCTATTGGACCTTATAGAATACATGGTGGTAAAACCGTGCCCATTGTGAAAGGAGGAGAAGCAACTCGAATGGAGGTATGTGCTGAAGCATTATAGCACGTATATATATTTATAACATTTATATTTTCATTATAGTATTCAGAAGTGGAAATAACACAAATTTTCTTTCAGGAAGGTGAAGTGTACGCAATAGAGACTTTTGGTAGCACTGGAAAGGGAGTTGTTCATGATGACATGGAATGTTCCCACTACATGAAAAACTTTGATGTTGGGCATGTGCCAATTAGGTAGGAGTCTATTCTGATTTGTAATATATTTACATGAAAATACTGCTGTACAATGATAGTTTTGTATCTTTAGAGCAATTCATGTATAGCAAATGTATCAGTATCGGATTTTAAATGGGACTATACAGCTGAAGTGTGAATTTACAACATTTGTTGCTCTACTTACAAATGCACCTCATTTTAAGATCTTATCTGAAACATTATCAAATTATACGTCTATTTTTATCTTATGTTTTTTAACATTTTGCTGCCAGGCTCAACTTTCTCATTTTTAACTTAGTGATCAATTTTTTTTTAATTTATTTTTCAATCACAACCCTAAAACTTTACAATATACTAACCAGACCATATATATCCTGAAAACACAAAACCTATAGAATGTGAAGCTGGTGCTATGGATGTTGAACATATGGACTTGTAATAATTCCTACTACTGATGTGAAACTACTATATATAATTTATAAATACACTATAGTTATAACAAAAATATGAAATATGATTGGGGTGATTAAGTGCACACAACTTATATATATTTTTTAAACAAATACATTCATATGATTAAGTTGTGAAATATTGTGTCACCACTGACCTCACCTTGCATGCTTGAAATTGTGTGAATAGGTTTGTTTACTAAAAACCCCTGTCGCCAGACCCGATATTGTGAAATTGTGCAGGGTGTTTGTTGGGTATGCACTTTCTATACACTTAGAATAGCCATCATTAACAGGATGCTTGTTAGGCGGTGACCTCGAGGATGTGTGGTGTAAAATCCAGATTTATATTCATACCTGGGCTGGTTTCATGGTATAAAGATGATTGTATTCATCCATTGTTAGGAACTATATAGTTCTGAATGCCCAGCATTTTCATTCTATTCAAAGTCTTTCTCCTATCACTCCCTTTCTCGGGACCACAATGTCTGTAACAGATTCTCAGCCAAAAGTGTAACCCATATATAAACATAGATTGTGACATTACTATGGCCATATGCCTATTTTCAGTTTTCTTGTTAGATTTTCGCACAAAATAAGGTATTTATCTACACCCATAAAGTAAGTTTAAAGCAAAATAACTTGCCTTTAATTCCACAGATCCCTTGATCCCTCTGAAGATGTCCTCGATTCCTGTGCCGTTTTGTTATTCTCCATGCAGAGGAAGCACCGGGTACAGCCATCTTCTTCTGGCTATGTCACCCAATTTCACTGTGCATTCGAGTGAAATGGCCTGCTGTAAAGGTGAAAAAAGGTGCACTGAAATTGCTTTTTTCTACCAGTGTAGGGAAAAAGCCCTTTCTGTGCCCAGAGGAGCAGCTAAGTCTCCTGGGATATTCCAGCAGGCTCAGTGCTCTTTTTTTTTTTAATGATAATTTTTTCTTTACATAAAAGGGTTGTCTACCCTTTTATGTAAAGCAAAAAGTGACAAAAAATCAAAAGTGACAAGTATGATTAGGAGTTGAGTTTGTGGCGTCCTTTGATACATGTATGGAGTCACAGGAGCATTATAATTGGCAAGCAACTAGAATGTTTGGAAAGCAGTTGCCTTAAAGGATTATACTAAAAAAATACCTGTTGGATAAAAAAAAACAAAAAAAAAAAAACCCGCCCAACAGGGCCACGTAAAAAGTTATACTCAGCAGTGGGTTTAAATGATGCATAAGGCAAAATGAAGTGATAAATCACATTTTCAGTGATGTATGGGCAAATTACAGAGATTATTAATGGTAAACTTTTCTGTAATACCAAAAAGGCTGTTTTTAAAAGAACTTAACAAAACAACTATACTGTAACAACAAAAATCTTTAAGCAGTCTGAACAAACCTAGTACTTCTACTTTAGATGGATGCCAGTAGATAAAACAACCCATGCAACAATTTATTTTTGTAGGGACTCACAATGCCTAAAATCTGTAACACCTATGTTTACAGGGCAGTGTGTTTGCAAGCTTTCTACTGGATTGACAAGAAATATTTCTGTGTTTCAGGCAAATCTGAATTTTAGCAAGATATAATCCTATAGGTGATTTAGCCCACCAAACATCACATTTTGCACAGACTGACCTTTTTGTAAACCATGCCTATATACAATTTATTTTTCTTACACTAATGGGATCTAAATTTCTGGGTTAACTGTAGAAGGTAAAAACAAGCAAGAGGACGATTATTGTAAAAATACAATGCATGATGTATTAAAATGGAAAAAAAATCTAAAACAATAAAATGACATCAGGAAATCACAAAGTCAAAAATCAACCTGAGGTTAGAACTATACAATTTACATGGGAACAGCAAAAATATAGTTTGATAAAAAAATGTTTTAAAGTTATACATTGCCAATATACAAAATGTTACCATGGTTTTATTCTGGCTTTGAGTGCTTAATTTCATACAAAATAGTATAAACATACTGTACACAAATATTGAGAAACAGTCACATTCTTTCACTTGTGGTTCTTAAACAAGTGTTTAGGATGACATGTCTGCTACAGCCTGCACTAGGGCAACAAGAAATAAGGAAAGATTCTGCCTGATTACATAAGCAGGCCTTGTCTTGTTCATTTCCCACCTTTTTAACATGTATATGATTATGTGAGTTTTTTGATCAAATGCTGCTTCCAGGTTCATTCCGGGTACGTGCCAAATGACTTATGAGAACAAGTGCAGACACCTGTACAGTAGGTTCAGGAGATGCTCTTGTCCACAGAGCAACCCTGCCAATTGACTAAGCAACACACCCCATTACTAAAAAGGTCTGAAAGATCCAATCTACAGTGAATTGTTTAATATCCATAATGCCACAAATAGCTTGTGCATATTTCGTTATTACTGTCAGAACTATTATCTCATACTTGTCAATGGAAATGTAAAAGCACCTTCAAACAGTTTAAGACAAAACAACTTTGTAGTATCTCAAATGCAAGCAGGCTGCATTAGCCCATCTACACAAGGCCTAGACAACTGGAAACCTGTACTGACAGAAATACAGAGGCTGTCGTTGCAGTGACACCCAGAAGTTAGCAGATTGTTTTTATGTAAACCATACAAATCACAACTCAATGGTTATTGTTCTTGGCTTTCAATAACATGTTTTAAATTTTGACACCACATGCTTCCTACCTTATACGAGAGTATGTTTACCATCTGCTATTGACTTCTTTAATTAACCTGGACTCAGCATTTTTGTCAAGTGTGTGATAGTTTTTTTTTTTTTTTTTGTTGGATCCTACTGAACAGTGGTCAGTTTTGTGAGCTTACCTTCATTTTTTTACTTTATACAGTAACATTCAATACTTTGACCGGCAACAACTGTAGCCTGTGCTGGTTGTACTGAAAAAAATGTATACTGTACACAAGCAGACGTGACAACCAACCCAAGAACCGAGATCAGAAGCTGCCATCAGGGTTTCAGTTTTTCATGGGAACACATGGTTTCAGCAAGGAGTGGACGGTGGGCTACAAGAAGGAGCGCCATGACCTGAAAGCTTGACAGACAAGTGTCCATTCTCCTGAGTGACCCGTTGTGTGTAGAACAGGATGTAAGCTTGTGCCTTGCAGACTTCTTCCACTGTGCATGTGTGCAACTTTGAGTCATTGCAGTGTACCCAGAATCCTAAAGGAAAGTTAAGGGTAACATTTGTTAAAGCAAGGGGTTAACATTATAGATGTGCACTCATGTACTACTGGCATTTTTTTCTGTTTACACAGTTATCCAATAGCATCGTACTTCTGTTCTGATCCCACCAGTGACAATGAATCAAATAAAGGCATCACAGATGAGAGATAGACAGATAAAGAAGGACATTGCATTCTGTGGTAATGAGTTAGAGACCCACTACAGCAAAAGTAAAATGTTGTAAACAAAGTGCGAATAAGAAGAATATTCTACATCTAAATTTCCTCTTCAGTCCTGCCAAACAGCATTCAAATTTAAATAAAATTTAAAACAGCTTGCCCACTCTCCATTTGCAGGCTCAGACCTGTGATGGGAGAGTGGGCAGGTTCTGGCATCATGATGTCACTCTGGGGGGAAGTTTCTTCCTCTTTGAGTGACACATGGCTCCCCGCACAGTTCAGAGTCCGTGCATTTGGTGGTCCGCGAGGTGCAAAAGGTTGGGGACAAATGTTGTAGAGCAATTCTCACAACCTCAGTGCTGTCAATTACAATGGATACAGCGGTCAGGGTAAAAGTAACATGAGGAAAAATCTGACACACAAGACCTGTCGGGTTTTTTCATTTTTCCTCCCTTGCTTCCTACTCTTAAAAAAGTTAAAATAACCCCCAAAGGGGTATCAGTGTTAATAAAGCATTAAGGTCTGGTCTGATGACATAGTGCCTCTGAGGATAGAACAGAATTATAAACATGCTACTGATAGTATTCTTATTAAATAAGCCCGGCTTTTTTTTTTTTTTTATATTTACTCGTAAGGCAATACAAGTTATTATATTCATACTGACATCATTTACCTCCTTCCGGGTTGTAGCAGAAAGCTGTATAATGTCCAGAACCAAATCCTTTCCCGTGATGCATCACCACAGCAGAGAGGTCATAGAGGAAGTTGTCAGCTTTTAGGGCTATAGTGGATTCTCTACAACAATACGGCTTCATGTTTAGCAACTGGTCAAACTGAACGTGTACACCAATTTTCTCACGATGATTACGACCAGACCACCTGAAAATGAAAAGGAAAGAAAGAAAATCATAAGACAGTTATGTTTAGATATGGATTGTTCCAGTTTCTGACAAGGGTAGTGTGCACTTTGGAAGCACATTAGAGATCAGATTAAGGGTTATAGTGTATTTTACTAATAGGTTAAAGTTTCTAATGTTTTTTCCTTTTAAGAGCATACAGGTTCTTTGCAATCTGCCTTTCAAAATAGCTATTCCACACTATGCAACCATTTTCAATAATAAACCCTCTTCCCCCCCAACAGCTAGAAACCTACCCTCAGATAATCTCTCTCTGTATATTAGCCAAATATATGTTTCTCCCAAACATCAGGAGAACAGTGCAAGTAAGGGCCCTAGCTGTCCCAGTTTT
Source organism: Pyxicephalus adspersus (assembly GCF_032062135.1). Classification (NCBI taxonomy): domain Eukaryota; kingdom Metazoa; phylum Chordata; class Amphibia; order Anura; family Pyxicephalidae; genus Pyxicephalus; species Pyxicephalus adspersus. The sequence goes on from NC_092859.1 coordinate 84,383,008, forward strand.
ACTCAGAACATGGGTATATCATTACCTGAATCTCTTCAAATGGAGACGCAAGACTTGAGGTAGTCGACACACCATCAGCTGTTTCTGAGCTTCTGTAAGGATGACAGGTTTGGATGAGAACTTCCTGCGTTTGGCTGAATATATCAACAAAGAAATGGTTAGTGGAATTGTGATCAATCCACAAAAAACAAATACTGTGCCAAGAGCATAAACATTTCTAAGCCGAGTTTATAGCTTTACCTTTTACACCGTTTCCCCACCTTTTTTTATCGTTAACTTCAAAACACTGCAAGGAACAGTTTGGAATACATATTCTAATAATATCTAATGTAATACCAAAAAGTAATGACTAGAATAGGGAATGAAACGGGTTAATCCACTGCAAAACCTCTACTTCAAAAAGTTAACTTTCAAATTTTTTTCTAATGCTCTCCATAAAAACTCAGCACCTGAGATGCCAGGTCTGCCTACTTGCTATAAAATTCTGACAGGACTATCCTCCATGTAACTGTAACTGTTTTCTTTGGGATCAAAAAAAGACTATCCTCCCCCCTCTTACAATGACCCATGGGGCACCCATGATCCCTTTACCAGCTTTCATACCCTGGACCAATTTTGATGTGTACTAACCGTTGTATAATGTGAACACTCTAAATGACTTGCTGTTTTAGAGGTCTACCTGTCACAATTTGGCTCTGGTAAAATCCTATTGTAATAGAGCAATCAATGTTATTTACTGCACCTGTCGCTGGTTTGAATGTTTTGACCAAAGGACAATGTATGTTGCCGCATTGGGGATGCATAAAAATGTAAACCAGATGCACCCACAATCTGTTCATAGCAGTGTAAATGTACATTGTGGAGGATGCCAGGTATACTATGTTATTACCTTACAGCTAGTGTGTCATAAGTTTATAGTTGACTAAACTTGAAAAGTGCAGCTATATTGCAGAGGTAACAGTGTTCTCCCCAGCCCCTTTTAGCTGGGTGCACCCCCTGGCACTTTTTAGTAACCACCCGGCTGTTTTTGGGTGGTTACTGATTAGTTGGGTCATAATACAGGGGCTGCAACCCGCCTACAATTTCTTCCCACCTGGCTTAAAAATATTTCTGGGTTAAACACTGGGTAATGTAACAAAAGCAGAGAAATAGTGTAAAAGCTACAGAACATGCAACTAAGATCTCCTCATTGAAGTCTCTAATGCCATTTCATTACACAGCTATAAATCCAATCCTTTCAGCTGCTGGTACATGTCAAAGGCTTATTTTTTGCACAATGGTAAATGCCAGGATGGTGCCTGAAATGACCTTTGCATGTAATTACAGACAGTTTTAATGTGTAAAGAAGAGAGAATTTCTATTAGCAGCTTTAGGAATCATGTAGAACATATTAAATGTTCTTCTGGTAGAAAAAGCCACAGCAGGATGATGCTTTATAACTTATTATAAATTCTTTATCACAACAGCGATCCTAAAATGAATGGGTAATGGCTTAGTATGCTTTTATTTGTTATAGGCAAAAATGCATATATATGTATATAAATAACAATACCATGCACCTGAATATTTTGTATTCACACTTTCACTGACTAGGTCTCCATGCTTTGTATATTTTTTCCTCAGCTGTGTTGCTGAAAGAATGCAGTTTACAGAGCTCAGCAACTCAAAAGCGAGACTCAAGCCCAAAAGTGTTTTTAGTTTTGGGTAAAGTGGGAAAAAGTGTTACCAGGAAAGGAAGGGGTATTACACATTGTAGTCATGGACAGCAGTAAAACCTGACAGAAGTTCTCCCCTCTCCTTGGCCTGACATCAGTGTAGTAAATCTGACCTTTCCTAGAAGTGTTATTGGGGCTGATCAGCAATTGCAAGCCCTTAGTCCCGTCTTCAAATAAATTCCTTTGTACCCAGGCCTCAACTCCTCTCCGAACCGAGACTAACATCTGCCCTGTATGACATGCAGGAGTAAGGCTATGTGTTTTGACCTGCTTTAGCAAAATGCAGCGTTTACTGCTTCTAACTGCCTGCTCTGCGGAGTCAGGCGTTCTGGAAAGATTTCAGGCTTTTGCAAAAGGTTAAAGTTTCTAGTGAATGATATTTACTGCTCTTTACTTCCTCTACTCATTCCCAGGGTGTTGGTGGGCAGACATCAGACCCACTTAATAAGCGGGGCATCCAGATATCAAATAAGCCCTGGCACCTGACTGTCTTTCTAACCACATCTGAGCTACTAATGCACCTGGCTGCTTTTTGTTTTTCATCAGAGCTACAAATGCAAATCGCTGCCCTTTGATTCTAAACTGGACTACCAATGCACCTAGCTGTTTTTTGTTCCTTATCTGGACTACCAATGCCCCTGGGCTGCCCTTCCAACCACACCTGGGCAAGCAATTCACCTGGCTACCCTTTGCTTCCCATCTGGGCTATCAAGGCACCTAGCTGTTTGTTGCTGCATTTGGTCCATCAATGCACCTGGCTGCCTTTCCAACCACATCTGGGCTAGCAATGCACCTGGCAGCCCTTGGGGTAGATCTAGTAAATCTGAAACACTCCTTGCTGCCACAGCAAAAGGACTAAACCCTCCATAAAAATCATGACCCACTCACCCTTTTGTTAACACCAGGCTTCTGTCTCCTCCTTTGCTGTTGGGATAAAATGCTCCAAAATCTCCATCCATGTTTTTGCTTTTCTCCCAGAATATGAGTATGATGCATCATTAGTGTCCCACACCTCAGGACCAAAATGGATTTAAATGATCAGCTCTGCTGTGTCCACCTTTGCAGACATTGTTGTCACTCTATAGGGGAAGAGGCGTGGAGTGCAACTTCCTGTCCTAGGCACTGGGGGGAAGTTTGCAGGCATCAAAAATGTCTGATGTTAAAAACACTACAAATCGTTTCGATTTTACAGCAGGTCTCAACATGCCCTAGGAGTCCTACTCCTACTACTCCTTTAGAGATTAACTTAAATAAACCAGAGGCAACAGCGATCCTCGATGTGAAGGATGTGACAGGCTGGACAACACCAGTGGACCACATAGTTACCCTTGGAGACCCATGGTTCAGGAAAGTATTAAGGACAGTATTACTTGTTGGAAAAATGCTGACAACAGATGGGAAGGTCCCGTAGGATAAACATGGGCTTGGCCTTTAGACTGAACAGATTCTTCCCAGTTCTAAAGAACAGGCTCACTTGTGGATATACCATACCTAAAATATTAGGTCTCAACACATACAATGTACATGCTGCAAAATACTTTGTCAAAAGACATGACAAATGTAAGATTGGTAGAACAGAATATCCTTGAGAATACATACTGCATCTACTCACTGTTGCACTCATCACAGGCGTAGATCTTCCCCTCTAAAGCCTCAGTCTCTGTGAATTTCGCCAGCATCTCGGTCAGCATGCAGGGTCGCTGGGAGGCGCTCTCTTTCCCATTGCAATGATATCTCTCAGGAAACTCCAAGGATAAGTCCCAAAATGGCTCCACTGTATTGGACTTGTTGTCACAGGCAAGACAGGTGACCTGAACAAAATTGTGATGTATATTGGTTTATCAAGTTGTAGTCACATAATTTAAAAAAGGAATGAAACAGAGCTAAACAACAGAATGTATTTTAAAAGATCAAAAGTAGTCAATAAAGCATAAATCAATATAGTCTGGGTGGTGTAACAATATTTTTGACATAATACAAGGTGCTCTCTTTTGTATTTAAATGTTAAAGTATCTATAAGCAACATTTTATGCATGGCTAGGCCATATCCTGTTTAGAGGGAGAGCTCCAGCAGCTTCTTCAGGAAAACAGTATTGTACAAACGGTCAATAGGAAATCAAAAAAGACACAGACATGCATAGTGATATATGTGATTAGGTGAAGATTGAAAACGTTGGTCGGGTTAATACTCTGTATCCTCAGGTAAAAGTATGATGCATATTCAATATTGATATTTATAGATGGTTTGTGTTGTATTTAGTATATCCTACAGGGGGCGCTATTGCATCCATCCATCAAGGTTGTAAGGTGTAGAGGAGAGGCTTTAGCCTTCCATTACCAACGAAGGGAAAAGTCTTACAGGCTTGTAGTTATGGCACCAGAGAGGGGTCTGACAAGAGTGTGAGCAGAAAAGCACAGCCAAATGATTTCGATCCAGGGTTGTCATCTTAATCTTGGCCTAAGTATTTGATTTTGAGTGAACAAACAGAATGGGGTTGAGTAGAGTTACATTTGAAAGGAGCCTTCAGCTCCAGTCTGGGATCTAACAAGAGACCAGAGTGTAGCTTTAATCTTTCATGTACCTCTCTACCTACAAAATATCAACTCTGTGTACCGCTCAAGACACAACCTCTTTAACAAAAGTCTCCTGGCTTCTGTGTGAAAGGATGTACATTTATTCCAATAAAAAAGGCTATGAGTAGGAATAATTGTTTAGCAATGTCTGTAAAGGAGAGCAATCAGCTATGTAATGGTTGTAAAGTCAAAATGATGACCTATGTGCTCTAGAAAACACAAGTTTTGCAAGAAATCTCATATTGGGGTGCAAAAGTGTAAGTGAACAAATACAGCAAGACAGATTTAAACTGTTAAGTATATACTATATATTAATTTGAGCACCCCCCCTTCCTTTCCAAAGATGAAGATAAATAATTCTAGGTACTGGTCATATAGGAAAGGTAGCTGACACTGCTAGAAATCCATTTAAGGACAATTAAAAAATTAAGGAAAATGGATGTCAAAAATTCAGGTTGTTTACAAAACATGTTTGCAGAACATAATTCTAGATTAGGAGTAAATCCTAAAAGATTCAGGAAGATAGAGGTAAAGGATGACTGAACCCACAAACATGCTTTCTTAGATGAGTCGGCTGCATTAGGCAACATATACACAGAAATAACCTTCTAAAGTACAGAAATTATCTACTGATAATGTTAGAAATGCAGTGCTCTTTAGCGAGTTGACCTAGCAGTTGTCGGAAACCAAATGACCCCATTAAAAGATTTCTTGTTTTGTCAGTTTATTGAATAATTCATCACTATCTATTTGGTGATGTAAACCAGTGGTCACCAGTGCAAACCTAGCTGTGAATCTTCCCACAAAGGTTTAACCTTTCCCCAATGTATCCAGAAAAAAAGTCTTCAGATGTGTTTCCATCAACTTTTAGATGATAGCTCATGGCTCGAATTTTGAGATAGGTGTAAACCTGCCCTAAATATTGTATTGTTTAATATTGGTAAATATTTAATAAAATCATTCATGCATAATTCCCACTCCATGCTATTGGATTTTGTGTTATTTCAATAAACTTTAGTGGAAAAAATTGGGATCCTGCTATGCAATCTTATAAAGGATTCCAATCTGCCACAATGCATCTGGAAGGTGGAAGGCTGCATTGTCCTTTTGTGACCATTGCTCCCTAAAGATTGTTTACCAAAAAGATGAAAAAAAGGACTAAAAATGTGATTGTGTTTAAGATCCCAATGGCAACATGTTGAAGCTGCATTGTTTTTCCTTAAAAAAAAATCCACCTAAAATAATCAAGAAATTGATAATCAATAAAGCAAAAACCTGTTAGCAAGGATTCAATGATGGTTACCATACAAAGTCCGCCTCTACAGCCTGCCTTTTGGTGGACACACAAAACCAAACCATATTCCATTTAAAACTGTTGCAAACATGTACAGCTCTGTTTTACCTCTACAGGAAATATAGTCTACAGTGTTGTTATAAGTGTAATCTATGCCGCATGAAAACAGCTGACCTACAGCACTTTCAGGCTGAAGTGCACTTATCTGACTTGCATAACAGCTGCTGCTGCTCCTCCTTGAGCAGATTACCAAGAAGTGACTAGAAGGAAAATGGACACCTCTGATGACAACGAAAAAGGAGGGGACCCAGCACACGGTCAGTCAAAATGGAAGCGGTAGAGACAGGTGTGTGCACATGAAATCACTCCATCCTTAAAAAGACTTTGCACAGAAGACCCTGACCTCACAATCCTTTGGATAGTCGATAACAATTTGCTCACAAATATAAAAATAACAAAGGTTCAGAATTCAAAACAAAACCAGGGAAGATACTACAGTGGCACCAGCCTAAATATTTTTGCAAGCATTAAAATAAATAATCAGTATATTCACTGCCATGTTTGTATCCCCTATCTGGTTCTAGGTAGAAATTTTTTCGTCAGCCGTGAAATATTTAGTGCCCGGTGCAGTCAGTTATTACACAGTAATTAGCCAAAGTTATAGGGAATCATCCATGAAGTAATAAAATTGCTTCTTTTGAAATCCTTTAGTGGAAGCTGCATGTTCCCTGACTCCCAGACTGAATGGTTGGTACAGGACAGTGGCCGAGACGAGGTTTAGTCTCAGTGTTCCGAAGTATTAGATAGTCAGGCAACTGTATAAGCAGAGGCCAGCAATGGCATCCTACATATTTCTTTATTAACTGAAGGAAAAGCAACACAAGGAGCCAATCATTTCTACTGCAATGCAAGAAGCATCCGAATAAGAGGAGAAAGCAGGGATAGAAGGTTAATTTATCAGTCTGTTGCTCCACTTTCTGCAGAAGAAAAAGATCTGTAAATACTGATCACATTCAAAGGGATAAAATTTGGGGAGATGTTCATGTATTGTTAATTTTTCATTTTGCTCCCACATACACTTTAAAAATAATCAAGTTTTATTAAAGTATTGCTCAATTACTAAAACATAATTAACATTTAGTAGTACTACAGCCTTCAAAAATCTCACAATAACCAGTTGCGTGTGCCAGTGACATCCCCCTAATGCACCTTTCTGTGATAGTGTGACAACAATAATGCACTGCTCCTGAATTCAGAGCAGTGTTGTCACCCTCACATAGGCTGTACCTGCTTTTACCATGTGGAATAAAATGGCATGTTCACTGTTGATTCACATGTTTGTAGCTGGATACTGAAGCCACACCTAGTCCTGTAGGTAGCGTTCTGGGAGCGACAGAACTGCGTCCAATGCTAAAACCCTCACACTTTTCATAGCGCTTCATTCCTTCCACTCAGGATCTGAAATTATCAAAATGTAAATATTTTATATATCGCCATATGATACTCTGTCGCTCACAAAATGCAGTTGGTTGGTAATGGTTTGGCTAGGCTCCTGTAGGTTGCAGTGGTTTTTTTTTTTATATTGTAACACCAATAACTTAATGTTTACATACCCTAACCTTTATTCATCACTCAAAATGGAAACAAAAAACAATGTTTTATTTTTTTTTACTTTGAGGTTAGTGAAATTGGTTTCCAACCATTTTCATATTACTTGCCTGGATATATACTTACCTGCCTGCTGCTTTGCTTCTGTGATTTTGTTTAAAGGCGGAGTTGCCCTGCTCGGTCTTTAAACAAAATAAGTCTGCGCCAGGTCCTGCACCTATTGTACATAGGCCTATTCAAATTGCTGTTCCTGGGTGGCTATGATGTGTTTTAGTTACTGCTTCACAATTGTGCCTACACGATGCTTGCAACATCTGGCCTTACAGAAAAAGTCACTGGGGTGACCAAAGAAAGCACGCCAACCATCCATTACAACATTCAGAAGGTGTTATGGTGCCACAGGGCAGGATGGTGGACCCCTCGTGCTGGCGGAGACGTGCACGGGGCACAGGGACTAAGCAACAGCCTGGTCTTCTCCAGAGGTGAGGATGTTACCCTGCAGGCTGTCGCCAGGTGGCGGCCCTCGTGCATGCACAGGCCAGTTACTACTGACAGACAGAAATAGAGCGTGGTCAGACAAGCCAGATGTCAGAGCAGGCGGCAAACAGGAGTAGTGAAAAAATGCCAAAGGTCAGGGCAAGAGGTGATCAGGAGTAGTCAAGGGTCAAAGCCGGGGTTGGTACACAGGAGAATCAGTAACAGGAGACACAGACAGGAACAACAGGAACCTGGGAACAAAGCCAAGAACTACTCCTTGTTCAGGCAACTTTCTGTTGCCATTCTCTTAGGGGAAGGTCATACGATGGATGGCAGCCATGTGATCTGCAGACTCTCAACCAACCACCAGAGGGAGTGCAGGCAAAGAGGCAGTTTCAGGTGGTGTTCACAAGCCTGCGAGCAGGTGGAGTGCATCTACAGAACACTAGCCCTCTGAGGTAAATGGGCAGCTGACAGTCATATGACCTAGACCAGGAAGTGAGCAGGGACTGGGATCCCTGAGCAGAGTTGATGCTGGCAGCAATGGAATGCAAGGTGGGTGACACTGAAGAGGGCAGAGATGCTCTGGTCCTGCGGGGATCTGTGACAGAGCCAGCTGTGGTAAGTAGTAGCTGGCAGGCCGTTAGACACCTGAGAACAGCCGATCTGGACAAACCTAAATATTCTTTTCGCTGGGTCTGTATGTCCTGCATATGTTGTTAAAAACATAGCAATGAATAATATATCACACAGCTAGCCACATATAAGCAAAATTCTTGATGGTGGGAGATGCTGAAGAAACTGAATAGTGATGCTATTTCTACATCAGCCAATAAGATTTAATTGACTACATAAAATAAAAAGATTTTTGTTGCTGTAAGCCAAATCTGTGTTTTACAGCATTAGCTGATTCTTTACCACTCATACCACATAACCCCATACAATAGATTTTTTTTTTTGCTAAATGCTTTCTCATCCAATGCCTTGTCCTCATTCATCCATATAATAGAAAGACATACCCTGTGCCCATAGACAGGTGGGTGCACCAAACCAGTTCGATTCCCCCAACAGTGTTCCAGGTACACATGCACTGGACACAAGAGCAATAACTTCATGGCAACCACGGCTATATGGGGAATCATTACTTGTATTTTTAAACAATACTGCAGCAAAAGCTGGATTTGTCATTTTTTTATTTGGTTAGTCACCATAGTCTTGTTATTTTTGGCTAGAGTTTGGTTCCATCAGCTGTTTATTATTACTCCTCCTGGTACCTACTTTCTACCCCACTTTCACATCTTCTGTAACTTAAACCCTGCACAGGTTTTCTTCTAGTTCCAGCTCTTAGCTGGAAATTCTTTTGTTTATTTTTAACTGTTAAATATAACCATGAATGTGTGAATATGCTTTCTTACATCTGGTAAGTACGTACAAAAAAAAAAAAAATTCTTCCAGAAACTCAATGTATGCCTATGTCCTGTACACCCTGCAGCCTCAGTGAGTGTCATCCTGGTAAAAAAAAATAAAAAAAAAGTAAGTGGCAATAAATTATATTCTTGGATTCAGATACACTTTAAATGAGATGGTTTTGTAAAATTTCCTTTTTTAAAGAAGTTAAACACAGTAAACAAGCCAGGACTGCCTGATTACTTATCAGACTCCTTGGTCTGAATCAGAACAATGCTCGCCATACACTGATCAATCTTTTCAATAGATTCAATATAAACATGACAGTGTGTGCGAATTTGGCTCCAACAAAATCCTGGTGAAAGTGCATCTCTTCTTCATCACCTAGAAGAATATGTGGCAAATAGTGACCTGCTTTTCACTATTTTTGGATCCAGGACAAAAGTGTAGACATTTTTATGTATGAGGCCCAGTCCCATGCAGAGATCAAACACGTTTGTGATGACTGTATTACTAAAACGAGAGGCATACAAAACATCAAAATGTAAATGATAATTATTCAGCTTTTTTTTTTTTTTTAAACCCACAACCCTTACCCTGAAAAAGCAGAACTGCAACTATTTAGCAATAATATCGGAGCACATAGTGAAGACAGGCATTGGTCACCGACAAAGTATATCCAGGAAACACTTTCTGCAGCAGACAGGGTGATTGACATATACAAGTATCAGATGTATTGTTTATCTGGGTAATACACAGAAAATGGCTCTCTCTGCAATATCATCCACATATTCCTGATATTTCCCTCAGTCTTCTTATATTCAACCTACCATTTGCTCACTAAAGAATTTTTCAGTGATTCTATCTTGCCAAGCCTGGGATTGGTAATGAAGAAAAAAGAGAAAGAAAAGAACAAGCTTTTATTGGCTCTAATATTTGGAACTTTTATTGGTATATTAAAAAGATTTTTTGAAAAACAAAATATGGTTGTTTTTGTTGAACAGGTGTTTGCTTTATAATTTGATATTACAAAATATATGAATTATTTAGGCATTTAGGGTAAATCATACAAGTGACAATATGTGAATGTATATAAGAATGGGAAAAGAAAAAATCCAAGGTAAAAAGGTGAAATTGTCAGCAGTGACAACATGAAGATAGCAAAGTAAAGATGGCTCTGGATTGCGGAATTTTGAAATTCAATTAATCATAGAGTCCAATTGGGTATTATAGTTCTCCTTCCATTATGCAATTGTGTGACTATGTTATAGTTGTCCAAGTTGTATATGATACCACCCAACCAATGTTGAGAGATGAAATAATGTCCAATCCTATTACATGGATTGGTTAACTTGATAGAGAGATCTCATATGATGTATGATATATTGGTAGTTGATTAATTTATGTGTGCCAAAAAAGGTAAGTACTTGTGATCCAACAAGTCCTAGCAAGTTAGTATTTACTAGTCAATTAGTGCACCAATGTTTAAGGGAGAAACTCCTTAAGGTGATCAGTAAATGTAATAAGTCCATTTACATTGGTGATTCAGTGTGGAAAAGAAAAAGCGTATCCGCAGCCAGCCACATTCTTCAGAGCTGCAAACAGTTAATTTAAGAGAAAATGCTTGGTGATTATGTGATAGTATGTGTCTATATGCAATAAAATTTTGCAGATTAGCAGTAAATTAAAGGGGATTTCCAACTTAAAACAGAAATCAGCCATCTGCCTAAAACACCTGTACAAATAAATGTGGATTTCAGATGACAGACTGTCCAGGCTAATAACCCAGACATAACCATGTGTGAGCTGATAGCAGAAAATGACTAAAAAAAAAAAAAAGTCAGCGGTGTATTCAGCAGCACTGATTACCTGGTTTATGGGATCTGATCAGAAGTGCTCACCCAACCCTGTCCCTCTAGCTAACTATTGTTCATACACTTTCCTGAAATATAACAAGATATGTTGCTGATATAAGAAATTGTTGAGCTGTATTAGCAGAGGTCACTTATAGGGGATATATAAAAAAAAAGCTTCCTTCCATCCCCAGTAATAAATGGCTTTAGTACCATCACAAGCAAAAGTCTGTAACAGAGGACTCCTCCATCATGTGTATTTCACAACTTTAGTTGAACATAATGAATATAATATTAGAAGTGAACATATACACATATATATATATATACACATATATATATATATATAGCTGGGTGCACCACCCTGCACTTTTCAGCACCCACCCGGCTGTTTTTGGGTGGTTACTAAAGAGTTTGGTCACAATACAGGGCTGCCACCCACCTACAATTTCTTCCCACCCGGCTTAAAAAAATTTCTGGGTTGACCACTGTATATAGCTGGAGCTACTAGGAGTATATCATATTAACCAAAGTACTATTCATTTCAGCCTCTCTTACCTCATGGTGAACATTAAAAATATAAAGTGTGGTGAGCCACATAATGCAGGTATAAACAACATGCATTTGGAAACATTAATTTGGTTTACTGCTTATGGTTAAGCATATAACCCATGAGATTCTCAGATAAAACAAATGATTTGCAGGGAGAATTCTGGTAGTCACAACAAAAACAGATAAAAATGAATATGTTACTATTGAGTCACTGGCATTGGACCATTGCCTGATGTATCGTTTGTGTTTCAATGTACATCTTGGTACTTTTTGAAAGTCATTATATACTCTATATCAGAACATCACTGAATGTTTACAAGATGACCTTCACAGAAACTTTGCAAACAGTTGAGGAAAACTTTCAAGCAAATATCCAATTACAGAGGTGAAGAAATCTGTGTAGTATTGTGTAGCCAACCATATCACTCACACAATCCTGCTACAACATGACACCTTTATTCAACGCCAGGAGTTTCCGGAGTTACTTTCCAGATAACTGGTCCCAGAATGAGCATCAACACACTGGAGAAATGCAGCCCCCTTTTAACCTGGGACTGAAACATGTTAGCATGACAGCAATTCAGTCGGGTTTAAATCATTTATAATACAGTACTGTGCCTCCAGCTTTTAGCCTGTTTTCCAGTGTGCAGAGGATTAGGAAAGATTTGTATATAGACAGAAAAAATACTAGCAGTATGTACTACATTTAAAATATTTAAATATACATTTATATATAAATTATTAGTGTATTTTATCTGTGCTTAGAGCTCATATATAAAACACAACTCTGGGCTGTTTTTTATTGTACCCATGTAGTGGGATCCTCTTAGCACTGCACTGTGTTCATGCTCATATGGCAAGAGGGGAAAGAAGCATGGACAAATACTTTATTTTTTGCTCCTGCAGGCTTCCTAATCTTACTGTACCAGTTGCCCCAAGGATACCACTACACTTCACTCCCTGGCCTGTACAATGAAGGATCAGCAGTTCTGCATTGTATGGAATACGGCAAAGGCCTGCCCACAACCTAGAACAATGAACAGCGGAAGAGAAAGAAATCGGGTAAGTATTTGTACTTTTACTTTCTCCATTAGCCAAATGGGCATTTTTTCCTTGCAGTCCAGGAGAGAATGCATGGAGTTGGGCTTTAAATAAAGACAAATCCAGTTAAGTCAGGCTTTTTACACAAAGGATGCCTCATTGCTTAAACTAAAGGCGGGCTCTGGTTGTATTAAAGTATACCTGCTGTAGAGGTTAGTGCAAGGCAAATGAAATAATGTGCACAAATGAAAGATCCCTCCAGCATGGCTTCAGTATCATGCCAAGAAGTAGTAAAGAAATGTGGGAGATCGGACGCTTGCATTGATTCTGCTGCCCTTGATGGGATTTGATTGTTATGCTTCAGTGCACCTAAAAAGGTTTCTTCCCAGAGTCCATTCAATAACAAAGGAAAGGGGTGCACACAGCCTTTTGTCAAAAAAAAGGGTTAACAATTAAAATTCATGGGCTGTAAAAGTTAAGAAAAAAAAACAGTCCTTCTGCATATGTAAGGCCAAAAAGCAAAAGGGAACCCTAAGAGTCCAGCATGCATAACAATTGTCAGATCCACAACTAAAGTAAATGCAGCTGAATGGTATTCCTTTACAATCCACAATTAATGATCTGACCAAACACACAAGAGAATATACTGTGTAATCTAACAGCAAGAAATCTCACCAACTGCTAGATCCTCTTTATGACTTGTATGCCTGCTGAGTTGAAGGTTTTGACTCCTTTATAAATGACTGAGAGAAAAGAGCAAAATGACCCTGGATAATCCATCAGACACTTGTCTCTTGTCAATTACTGCTAGGAACACCAAACCTAACTGGTGGTAACTAAAAAATGCTTATCATTGGTCAGTGCTATGCTTATGTCTGGTTAGAACAATCAAAAAATATGAACAAACCAGGTAACTGTTCCTATGTCACATTGGCACAGTCATGGAAAAACAGAGAACTGTTTTCAGGACTATAGAACTGTGGCATTTTATTTAAGAAAACAATGAAAAATAACCGGCAAGCTGTGCAACCTTATGATTGCAAATTGCATCCTATAATTAGTTTACATACCTGACTGAGAAGCTGCCCATGAAAAATGGTGTTGACTACATTTAGGACCTGTTTGATGAGTTTTCTCTGAGAGCTGGGAATTAGGGTTGGGTACCTGGTCCCGGTTGTCTCTAGTTCCTGTTGTACTTTATCCAAAAGTTCACATAAAAATTCCTGAGCATCTTGCTGTGCATAACCACGAAAGGCTGGGATTAGTCTCCACACTGAATGAAGCATGGCAAAGGGTGAGACTAGCGCCCACTTACCAGACCACATAACTTGGAAGAGCGTATGCAACTCGTGGCATAAGGAAATGTGCGTTGAGCTGGGTTTAGGTTGAATGAGTTCCATATTTCTACCTTTTGAAGCCCCACCACTCAGACCAGATGAGGAGCTTTGGCGCTTTACCAAAGGCCTTTCCACTTTACTGTGCTTTTTTGTTATTTTAGCAAAGTCTGTAGCAGGGGGGATTTGGCTGGATGATCTTGTTTTTCCATTGGCTGCAGCTGCTAATAGCTCCTGAGTTTGATTTAGGTCAAGCTGCATGAAACATTCCCGGAAAACATGCAAATGACTCAAAATCTGAAGAATAGAGTTCATATAGCACGTGTTCCCCAAGTTCCTCAGGCCTGTCACACCAGGGGTCACAGTGGTTTTTTTTTTCACTGGGGAATCACTTAACGTTTTTTTACAAGGGTCTTCCGAGGTAGATCCTGAAGGTTTTTGTTTTGTGGTGGGGGCTGGCTTTTGGTGCTTTTTCTGCAGTGGTGGCGATGTCAACTTTTGCAGTTGCTCCTGCAAGCGGGAGCTCTTACGTGGCGGAGTACTTTCCATCTCTTGCTTTAATTTGTGCTTTAGCATCTGACGCTTTTTTCTTGCTTCCTCCTTCCTTTGTTCAACCTCTTCCCTGAGGCGTTCTTCCTCCAACCTCTGTTTACCTTTGGGAGTCAAAGCAAACCAAGACCTAAACACTTTCCCCAATAGTGCATGTCTTCGATGCCAAAGAGCAGTAAAGGTAAGGTCTTCATTCTGGAGCAGTGCTTTTGCACCTTGGTGAGACGTAAAAGTGTCATCCACAGCTACCATAGATCGCAGTGTTCGACCACTGCGTGTTGTACAGTCATAGTTTTGACTTTTGATTGCACTTAACGTGCTACGTAAAAGTTTAAGGTCACCAGTGGCATTGTCATTGAGAACATAATCATCGCAAAGATAACAGAAAACGTAGAGTTCATTCACCTCCAGTGCTATAGGATGCTTACTTTCCTGAAAGTGTTGCAGTGCATGTTCTTCAATGTATCGACCACATGCCACATGTGAACAACTCAAGCAAGCCCACACCGACTCTGTAGTGTTGCAGTCCACACAATGCCACTTCTGAGGGTTCAGTATTGAGTGGTCTTGGGCGAGGCGCAGTCGACCTACATGTCTACATTTATCCATCTTCAATATTTGGAATTTGAGGTCAGCTATGGAGTACCTCATCTGTGGCTTTTTGCACATACATTCTGACCTGCAAACACAAGAATTATGATAAGTATAACCACATTGGAGGAGTCTACGAAGAGTAGTTAGGTTTGCTGCTATGATATTCCGAGTCCATAACAAAACTAAATATTTTATTCATTGTAGATTCTTCTAATGTACAAGAATAGGTCTATCCTTACAGCATGAAAAACTGCTTAATATAATATGAATGTCTATCGAAGTTGCCCAAAAACAGAACTGAACATGAAAAAAAAATGTTTCGGAACATATGTATGTGAAAATAGGGAATAAATTCTTCACCCACACTAGAATACTTCTGGACAGTGGAATGAGTGTATTAGAGGAACTGAAAGACCGCTGTGCCACTAGTGGTTTTATTTCCAGTCATCTGACAGTGAAAGTGGTATTCACATTACTTATCCTGGAGACTACAAAGTCTATACAAAGGCTGATATTGATATTTATTAGCTGTACAGACTAGTCTATCAACATCTGATCATGCAGTTTTCCCAGAGTATGTATGTTTGTTGTGAACAAAAAAATATTTCAGTAAAGTGTTTTCCAATAAATGAGCAATGCCATAACTAAGAGTACAATGCTTTAAACATTTCAGCAAAAATCAAGGGAAAAAAAATGAATGCTGAGCTAATACTATTGGTAAGCTACAATGACACTAGCCAAATAAAAGGAGAATTCTTTTGGGAAATGTCCATACTTCTGTCACAACCACTAACCAGCATGCACAGATTGGGGGCAAACACTGGCACAAGGAGAATTATTTAAAACTGGATTTGCTTCTGGAAAGATAGTACAAATGAAAAGCAGAACACACTACTACTTTTCAGTGTGAATAATCACCAAACATACATGTATGTATAATATTACAACTCATGTACATTCACAACATCAGGGGATTTAATGAACGTTTGTGATTTACTACACTAACACAAATTTAACACAATCACTTGTTAAATTCTTTCTCACTGCAATTATTTGGCAATGAAGATCACAAGCAAATCTGAGTAACATTTAAATGGTTTAATCCATACCTAACAAATTGTTTTTCAACAGACACAGAAGACCTATATTACCTTAAATTATTCTGGTCTTTTATGGAATTTATAAGAGAACAACCGCCTTAGCAGTAAAAGGGACTTTTACATCCTTCTTGATATTTGTTTACTTTTATCTTATTTAAAGAACACAACAGCACGAGTACAAATACTATAAAAAGCACAGCTTGTAGCTATACAAGGACAAGCCTGTGAAGTAAAGCCCACAGATCGTCCTAATGTTGTCTCCAAGAAGTATAAAAAGTTAACAAATGACTTCGCCACCCCATAATAACATTTTCACTTTCAGGACTACTAACCATTTAACCTTTCTGACTAGTAGTGCTAACTATTGTATTCTAAGCTTTCAGCCGAGCCAATAAAATACAACACGTGACTCTCAATTATTCTCAGAGTACCATAATAATACAGATGTCTGCTCCTAATTCTAGTGCTTCTCAGGACTATGAGACTAAGTCATTTACACCTGTACAAGTACCACTGTTTATATCTGTAATATCAGATTTATTAAATACAAACAACCAGAAATCACTATCCTGATTATAGTTAGGTGAAAGATAATTTGTTGCTGTTGCAAACCCTATGGGACACGCTGACCCATTATCATTGTTTTTTTGTTTACTGTGGCCTTTCTCAGACACAGTCACAAGCTAAAACATCAGTGGGACTACACTTTAATGGAAGCCGCCATTTCTAACACTAGGGTAATGACATAAGGTGGAATTTGCTTGTTCCCATTCTTGATCTGACAGATTGAATCAGATATTGGATTGGCCCATTATAAACACATACAACCATTTGCAAAACTTTTATTCTTACTTGGAAATTTCCAAACTTGTTTACCCCATGTCTAGTGCATTGAAGGAGGTCCTTGTATACAGCTGTCTACTGGCACTCTTAGAGAGAAGGTATATTAAATAGTATGGAGTTTAGAAATTGTGTCTCCCATAAAGAAACGCTGGATAGTTAATTTACTTAACAGGTCCCATCTAAATATTCTGGTGGTAGATGTCAGCACAGCTTCCAAGGATATTAGCAGGGGTTCTACTTTATATGTTCATTCATTAATTTAGACTTACTGATATAGTACATAGATAATAGTATAGATAATATAGATCGTTTCTTTATACTATAGAAAATCAATAGCAGATAGAACACCATAAAAAGGGCAGAAACAAAGCAAGTAACTTTAAAAAGGTGGTGTCACCCAGGAGGACTTAGGAAATTAAAACCCAGGAGATTACAACATCCACCAGACTTGCAGCTAAAAAAAGCCTTTGGGTTGAAGAATCCTTCAATAAAGTATGTAAAGCCAAACTAATATTTTGGATAAGGTAGGCAATGGATACGACCCATGTCAGGTTTATTTATATTGAATCAGTAAAGGATAGGAAATTTTGGACAATTTTCTTCCTACCAAAACATATGGCACTAATATTTCCCCTTACCCCCAGCCTAGAATATTAGATCCCTATAACTTTCTGTATGTATCGGAGACTGTGGTCACCAGCAGAAATGTGAGGGTGAAGTTTCCCAAGCAGGAACAAAGACGGCAATAAAAACCATGACCGAGCTTTTAACACTTCCTCACGCTATCCAAAACTCAAAAAAGCTTTTGGCCTCTCATACAATTTAAGTCACACACATACATGAGAGGGAAAGAAATGTTTCTGTTTACCCACCACATTCACAATATGATCTTCAATCACCACATTTTCAGCATGCTAAACCTATTTTCCTATATTTTCAAAAAGTGGATTTGAAATTTTATAACAAATCACTGCTTTGATCTGTAACTTGAGGCCAGCACAAGACATTGGCAATCTCTTTTAGGGCAATGAAAAAAAGTTCTATTTGTTGACCAAGGAGCTAATGATAAAACAATGAATCTATACACCAAGCATAATAGAACACAAAAGATAGGGCAATGTAACACACATTATCAACTATAATCTGAAGATCTCATGCCAAGTGCAAAGTAGCAGCAAAGTGTAACTTTATATACAATACTAGTGAGTGAAATGTCAGGCTGATATCTCAGTATCATCACATCAGACAGATGTAGTATTTGTATATTGGACAGCACATGACATTTCATACCCCAGCACTTTCCGGGGTCACCTCTGCTATATAGAGGGATTGCTGCAACCTGAGACACAAAGCAGCAACATGAAAACCATTGCTAACCAAACACAATCATTATTTCACCATCTTGGTGAAATCTGGTAACAAAAAAAGGAATTGATTTTTCTTCCATATAATTAGCAGGTTAGGCACATGGGAAATACAATTACCACAATCTACCAAATTAGATGTATTGTTATATAATTGTGAAGAATGACAAATAAGTGAATCAGAGTGTGGAAAGAAGAGTCACAGATCACTACTGATGGGAGTCCTTCAGAAAACTACTTTTTATTTACTACACTAATTCACATTACACAATGAGGAGTTTTCTGCTGTTCCTGCAATGTGCCGGACACATACATGTGCAGATTGTTTCCAGGAATGGAGGGGTCCCCACCATGTAATGAGTGACAAGTTTGCTGTGTGTGGTCAGTGTATAGAGGGGCCAGGCATTGTGTTATGTGTGTGCTACCCCTGTGGCCCCCAGCACAGGCTATGTGTGGCCCCTTCTATAAGACATGGGGTGTCCAGGCTCCGGTGTAGCCCGGGCATTAGGCGGCCCCCTTTGGCCGGTGACATGTGCACTGAGCAGGCGGTACACAGCCCGGCCCCATACAGCTAGGACATCTGTGCCATTGTCCGACCACAAGCAGACACTCACCGTGCAGACGTGTTGCTGCTCCCCGGGGAGGGAGAAGCGGAGCGGGGACAACAATAACAAAGTGGGCTTTTCACTCAGCCCGCCGCTCTGCTCTCTCTCTCACGACGGTGACGAAGAGGATGACGGCTGAGAGGAGGGAGGTGGAGAAGGGGGAATCCGGGCTCACAGCAGCTCTGCCGCCGGGGATAGGCGGGGCTTGAGACTGAGCAACAACAGCTCGCGTTCCTGATTGGAACAAAGGACAGAGAGAGGGCGTGTCCTGATGTGCGACAAGTCACCATGTTAGCTGTGGGCAGAAGAATCCATGCGGCGCATTGTAACACTGCTAGTAAAACCTTGTGTTCTACTGTTCAGATTGGGAGCGCTAGAACGTACACACACACTTCTACACACATACAAACAGGGAGATTATTGTCAAGGTTTATTTTTTTTATGACGTTATACATAACATACACTACACTCTGATCCTAATACATTAACTAAGAATATCTCCCGCTAGGACCCTAATCCGACGGCTATGGTTGTCCTGGTCCCAATATTATTGTTGTGCAAAAAATCCGCAACCAAATGCATGGCCAAGACAATGGGGCTCAGTGCTGAGCCCTGGCACAAAATGGAGGCATTTCCCTAGCAACCAATCAGATACCTGCATTTTATGTCCTTGCGATTTTCTGATTGGTTGGCAGGTGAATGTTAGCTGACGTTTGTCAGATCAGAGCAGTCACAATTGTAGCCTAAATCTTGTCTCTATCCTCTACCTAATGTAAGGTGAGCATTCTGTAACACTAGCAGTGCACATCTTAGAATTGCTTGTGCTGGATTTTATCACCAGTTGTTAGTGATACGAGCTTTCAGTCAGGTAAATGTATTTCTTCACATTCTCACTTTTATAGAGCCATGCATTCATGGATTACTGCTTATATAGAGCTATTTGTTGTGGTAATGTGTGTACAAGGCACTCTGTGTTGTGCTACTAATTGTGTACAATAACACCTCGCCTTGTGCTGTAATAATGCACGAGGTGTGTTTATTTCTTCTTACAATGGTTATATTAAAGCAGAAGGGTGACTTGTATGAATCGGTATGCTGTATATAATACACCTAATAATCTGATGTGTGCTGTAATGAGACATAAGACAGGCCTTCACAAAATGGCTGCTGGTATTTGCTTTCCTTTTTTTATTTTTTTTTATTGCATAACTTTATTGAAAAGAACAAAAAAGCAAAAATGTGAACAACAAAGTATCTACATAAGTTTCTCATACATGTCTTTTGAAACCCTTACCACTTCCTACCACTCCATATCTCCCCTCCCATTGTGTGCTAATTCCCCTACCTACTAGATTGTAAGCTCTTCTGGGCAGGGTCCTCTCCTCCTGTGTATATGTCTGTCATGTGCAACCCCTATTTAATGTAAAGCACTGCATAATATGTTGGTGCTAAATAAATCCTGTTTATTAATAAATATTATTAATAATGAATACACAACAATCAAGAAGTGAAAGACAGATGAATATGGAAAGATCAACATTTCCTTATGTTTTATGAAACCTGAGCTTTCATTCAGTTCAGTGTTCAAGAAGATGCACACTTTTCATGCAAACACTCCCCCTGTAATTCATGGGAAGAGAGAGGGAGAGATAAAGATGGGGGTTCACCATCTTAGTGTGTACAAAGGGAGTGTAGGACAAGTGCTCAAAATACACATAAAACGGGCACTAGATGGATGTGGCTCACCCTTGTCATGGCAACCACAATGCATCAAAAGGGGAACATAAATATACCTCAGCATGCCAAAAAACCTGCACCCTGTGAGAAAAAAAGAAATTAAAAAGGCACAGTAACCCATAGAAACCATTCTGCAGACACGATCTCTGGAATCTCCTCTCAATGGTTGCTATGGGTTACTGCACCTCCTGAAGTGCCACAGTGTATCGCTCTTAGTCTGGCCCATCACCTAGGACCTTTCAATCTGGGGCTCAGGCTGGCATTGCTTCAAGTATCATCCAGGCAAGCCAACTAGCTATTCCGCAATAGCAAGGTGGCGATACCATCAGGAATGTTTTTTTTTCTTTTTTTATCTTTTCAAATAAAGAGAAAGTTTTAATGTTAGTCCTGTTACCATTTTGTCCTAGTCACTGCCAAAAATACCTTTACAATAATTTATTACATAGGGGAAGGAGTATTCACTGCAACCAATCACAGAGTCACCTTTACCAATGCAAAGTTACTACGATTGGTTACTATGGATAATGTACTTTGTTTCTTGCAGCTCTAAGCTAAATTGAGCTACAAATGTAAAATGCGTTCTCACATTATATACTATACAGCAATATGCTATACTATATACAGCAAAATACCATACTATATACAGCTATATACAGCAGTATACCATACTATACAGCAATATACTATACAGCAATATACCATACTATATACAACAATATACCTATACAGCAATATACAATATTATACAACAATATACCATACTATATACAGCAATATACAATATTATACAACAATATACCATACTATAAACAGCAATATACAATACTGTATACAGCAAAATACCATGCTATAAACAGCAATATACCATGCTATATACAGCAATATACATTACTATATACAACAATATACCATACTATATACAGCAATATACAATACCATACAGCAATATACCATACTGTATACAGGAAAATACCATGCTATATACAGCAATATACCATGCTATATACAGCAATATACAATACTATATACAGCAATATACTATACTATATACAGCAATATACAATACTATATACAACAATATACCATACTATACACAGCAGGGGTGCCAAATTCTGGCCCCCCAAAAGGAATAATTTTTTGGCCCCCAACGGAAATCTAAATATGAATTGCAGCTGGCATCACTCACGGCCTCTCTGCTTATGCGTGGCCCTGCTTTGTACTGTTTTATTGACGCAGGGAATTGTAGTAGCGGTGCTATTTCTCTATTATAGGCTTGTGCCCAATTAAATGTTAAGCAAAACCTCTTTGTTTCCATATGAAAAGGGTTTATATCTAATGGGAAGGAAAAACGTCTTCAATTTTTTCAAAATACTTCAGGTTTGGTCGGCGACTTTGTCAAAGTTTTTATTTTTTGGCCCACTGTGTATTTGAGTTTGACACCCCTGATATACAGCAATATACAATGGTATATACAACAATATACAATACTATATACAGCAATATAAAAACATTCAACATGCAGGGAGCAGAGGTATGGACAGCATGCTTTACACATGTCCTCACATAATCTCATTTACCCCATACCTGACATCCTTGTGAGGGTTCATTCATCCCTAGCACACACAAAAGAAAGCTCCACTCAGTTTTTTTCACATTTCCCCAGCATAATCAGGCATTTAGGAGGGGTTATTGCAGAAGGAACAACCCCTGTTCCTTTCTACAATAACCACCTGCCTGATCCTTTGATTAAGTGGGACTTTAGTCCCACTTTAGAATGGCAGGGTGGCCTTTTGTGTGGGGTGGGGGTGGGGATTTGTTCTTTATTTTTGTTGTTATTTAGTTTGTCTGTTGGTTAATTTAGTAGGTTTTGCTTTTCTTTGTAGACTGTGATCTAGTCTGTCCATGCTGGTATTTTTAGTCCCTGGAATTGATCATTGCTTGGCTCCATCCCACTTCTGTAAAGAAACTCATTTAATGGGGAATAGTGTTCTTTCTTTAAGGAGACCATGGATCCAAAAAGCTTTTCATGCTACATTATTATGCTAGATTTGTCACTATACTTATTCATGAGAAACTTCCCTGTGAAGTTAAAGTGGTTGTGCTGGATCCAGGGGGCTCCTATTTGATATTTGTTCTGGTGCTGGGTGCAAAAGTCTTGTCCACACTACACATTTATTTAACCCCATTGTTTTCATAAATTACTTTGCTTAGGCAGCAAAAGGGTTAAAGTCAAAATGCTCTCACAGTCAGCAATTGCTGTTCCCTTGTCATCACAAGATGAGCAACTTCATTGAGGGTCATTGGATGATGATGAATGCATATGTTAACACCAGCCTAATACCATGTTTACAGTAACATGGTCCTGACCCATGGTAAGCATAGAAGTTGGAGATATTTATCTTCATCTAATATATGCTGAACCTTGACTGCTTCCAGAATAGGTAACTGGAGTCTTTTAAAGCCTAACCTGAAAGTCACAAAGTGACCCCCTAGCAACCTCTGGAGGAACTCAGGTTGATAAACTCTGCTTTAAGCAAATGACAAAAAGCAAAATTGATTGCTCAGCTTTCTTTCTGAAAGTTCCCTTTGCCTGGCCGATTAAAAGAGTTTGATACATATATCAACCCAATTGGTTGTTCATCAACCCACCTTGGTAGATTGATAAACAATGTTGGGGGACTGTTGTTCACATGTCAGTTTTTTTGCCTAAGATGAGCACAACCATTTGTCTTGGGAAACAGTAATCTGGCATGCGTAGTTTAAGAATGTGAGCAAGCTAATTTCTGTGTAAAGGTGCACATGTGGGAAAACTTGTGAGCGTAGATGATCATTCACAGGTCTGGGATCATTATTGGAGAAGGAAAAAGAAAATGAATTAGAGATAGGTAATTAACTTGTAGATAAGCACTGCAGTCCCCATCTAATCAGAGAAGCAATAAGGACTCAGTGTAAAGATCGAATGAGGGCAGAGATAATAGGAAGAACACAGCACTTTTTACAGCTGCCAGAGATTTTTCAGCAGATTCTATACAAATCCCCATCATGCTAGGTGACAGATTTAATTCTGATCACAATAGAAATGTGCAATAATGATCAAATGATTTTTCTGCTTGGATTATTCTTTTCTGTAGATTGTAGTTTTGGGGGCACCAATAAAATCAAAAATATAACACACAGCATGTATCTGAATGATATTTCCTACTCCTCGAAATGTAAATCTTTGTATGACACAATTCCTAATTCCATGATAATATTATTTGTTCATTTTTAATTATTACAGGGAGTGAAGACATGAAATTTGATAAAGGGGTTGAAAAAGTAACCTCAATGCCTGGGAAAAATAACACAAAAATGCAGTACATCTCAGTTCAATTCCAAGGAAAGCACTAATTCTATTAATCTAAAATGGTATAAATGTGTTTATAAAGAAATATGTATATATACCATATGACTATTCAAAACTGACACTAGTCTTTAGTAAATTCCATTGGTTTAAATTAACTGACCCATGGTAGGAAGACACAGATTTGCTAGAGCTTCTGCTGCCTTTCTTATACTTCTGTGCAGCCATATATAATGTCAGTCTTTGATGGAATAAATTAGGTTATAATTGTATTTATTAAAATAACATACCAGTTTTTTCCAGTAATCAGTTAACCTATTGTACATTTCTTCTGCATTTCTTCTGCATTGAGAAATAGCTACTACTAGCTGTAATACTGCAAATGAGCACTAGATGGCAATATTATATTATCACTTTTTGTCTATTGTCCAAATCTTTTCAATGTCTAAAATCTATCTATCTATCTATCTATCTATCTATCTATCTATCTATCTATCTATCTATCTATCTATCTATCTATCCCTATATCTATCTATCTATCTATCTATCTATCTATCTATCTATCTATCTATCTATCTATCTATCTATCCCTATATCTATCTCTATCTATCTATCTATCTATCTATCTATCTATCTATCTATCTATCCATCTATCTATCTATCCCTCTATCTATCTATCCATCTATCATCTATATAACTAATATCCAGGCTCTGTCTTCTACAGCATGTCTTCATTCTACAACCAGTTCTGTAGGATGTCCACAGTCTGTGGTGCAGTATTTTGGTGTTGGGACAGCAGTAGATGCACCTACGCCTGGGAAGTTGACAACAATTGGTTTACGCAGTAAGATATCAGATGCTTTCAAAAGTGGGGCTCCATGTTTTCTTTTCTTGAGTTGGATTTAATTGTCCTGATATCTGCTGAGAAATTTTAGCACAAGCTTCTAATGGCAGATGCCGCAGTGCACACTCACAGATTAGTTCATCTGAATCTATATATGCAGCAGAATGGGCTGATTGAATGTTTGACCTAGATGAAACAATTTCCATGACTTTGAAAACCTATTTTTTGTTTACTTCAACATTGCTAGAAAAAAAGACAAACAAATGATGAAAACACTTATGCACACACCTGCAGGTCAATACAGACAATCCTTTAAGAGAAAACACAGTTTGCAGCAGTGGTCACCAATCCACCAACAAATAATTGTAAAGATCAATGCAAATCCAGAAAAATCAGAGCACCAGATGTATAGTGACACTGAACTATTTTGCCTGTAATAATGTGTAGATGTTTCCACTAATGCACAGAGACATTGGATGAGGTATCATTTTTATGGTAAAACTAGAGTTTTTTTAATATATACCAAATGTTGCCTAATATGATGATAATAATATAAGCTGGTCTGGGCTGGATCTATAAAGTAAAAAATATATTACATTAAGGTGGAGTAGGCACAATGAGATCCATGATGCCGTTATCTGAGACAGCGGTACCTAAAGTACTCTAAGCTATGTACGATTTTGCTTGCAACATTCTTTCAGAACATAATCCATATCTGCCTTTTCAATTATATCTGTATCAACTACTTCAAGGCAGGAATCCAAAGTGGTTGTATATATCCCATCAATTAAATAAAGGTTTATTCTTATCAAAAAAGAAAAAATGTCTTTTTCTATTGATTAATTCTCATATTTTCATGCTCATTATCTAGTCGTTAAATTAAACTTGGTTACAGGCAAGCTGGAAATGCTAGGGCACCACTGTTCTGTAGTGATAAGATTTATAACATGTATAACATTTATGTATGAAATGTACATATTTTATAGCTATACCTGTCATGTTTCTTAGGAAAAACCTACAATGCAACAGATACATCAGCAACAGCTCTCCGGTATCAGGCCACAGTGATTAGTGATGAGCTTTGTATAGCAAGACCAGAACAAAAAGGAAAATGTACTTACTGGTAACCAGATCCATTGAAAGCTATCTAATGTACAATTTCCTTGTTTATGACCCTTTTGCTTTTATTTAATAAGTAGATTAAATTAACTCTAGATAATACAGGGAAATAGATATTTGCAGTTTCTTTTTTTTTCCCTGTAAAATGATTTAAACCAATTTTAATGTTATATATAGAAACACCATCTTGGAATGATTGAAATGCACCAATTACACCAGGAAGGTGGGAGTACTGAATGTCTTTAAAGGAAACCTGTCAGGAGAGAACTGAGTCACTACCCCTGATGTATATACAGATAATGACTTCTGCATTCACTTTCTTTTTTGATAGGTATATTTTTTTGGATTAGTTACTCTAGGTACTAAAGTACTGAGGTCAAAGGATCAGCATAACTGACAGGCAAATAGCATTTCCTGAAGGAAGTCAGCACAAGCATGGTCATGTCACTATAGCTACATACACATGCTAGATGATTATTACCAAAGACAAATTATCATAATTGTCTCGGGGACTAAATATAGGCTACCTGCACATGTCAGATGATTCTCCTTCGAAAATCGCCTCAGGGCTGATTTCAGACAAGAATCTGGTGTGTGTACAGCGCTCGTTGTTTGTCGTTCATATATCTGTCCTGGCGGATCCACGAACAAACGAACAATTGTAATGAACGTGAATAGGGGGAGAGAGTGCAGCGGGGTGCCGCTCCGTGTTTCTTCCCCTCCCCTCTCCATAGAGCAGAACAGTGCTGTATGTACAGCTTTCCTTCATGCATCGTGCAGTCTTTGGTCTTTGGAAAGGATTGTGAAAGATTTTTTCAAAAAACAAATATTGAACGTGTGTACACATCCATAGAATGTATTTCATGATCCCTATCATGTCGCTGGCAGGTCACTAAACAACCAAGCAGGGATCACCCATATAATTTCCATTAGGGAAGTATGCAGGTGTCTCCCTCTTGTCCGCCCTCCTCCCCTTCCCACAGAACAGTACAATGTGTACAGCACTCCTTGAAAGATTGATTTCAGAGACAGAATTTGACTTCTGTATGCAGTTTAATGCTACATACACGGTGGATATTTGTCACCTTGGACAAACCATCATGATTCCCCTGGGGGGAAATCTAGCATGAGTTCAGTGGTCCCCCAACATCTTTTAGAGATCCGCTATGGTGGATTATTAAACAATTGACTGGAGATTATTGCTGTATTTTCCTATGGGAGAGAAAACAAATGGGTGTCTCTTGCTCATCTTCCTCTTAGAATTGAACAGAATTGGATATGTAATAATCTTTCCTGATTGTTTGCAACAACATAAATTTTATGTCTGCATAGCTTAACTGTCCCTCTAAGAAACTCACAATGTAAGCCAGTTTTGGGGTAAATAAATTAATCTACCAATATATTTTATGAAGGAGGAAGAAACCTGCACAAACATGGACAGAACAAAAGGTTAATTTGCCTTACTTAGCCGTGTACTTTTTTCTTGCAGATTGAACTCATTGTGCCTGATATAATAAAGCTCTCCAAGACTGGAGAAGATAGACTGTCATTGGAAAACATGGGTGATCCAGCAAACCTGAAATAGGTTTCACCCAGGTTCTCCCTTGACAGTCTATCTTCTCCAGGTTTGGAGAGCCTTAATAAATCAAGCCCATTATGTACAAGCCCTCTCAAAGCATAACAATGGCTCAGAAGACGTTTCGGCATAACATAGGTAGCTGGAAGCTCCCACTCATGGGTAGATGGCTCTGTAGCCTCCCCAAACACTGTCTATCCATCTCCACCTCTGAAGACCTATTACTGTTGTTCAACTCCTGATGCCTGTTTACAGAATTCCCATCATTCCCCAGGATTTGGTACTTTGCTTTGGTGGATATTCTTTTGTCACCACTAGGGTAATCCTGAGTTTTGAATTGAAAATATCAAGCAATGAAATCTAAATAGCTTTGTCATGGCTGTTTTTTAAAGAGGATCAGTGCAGAAGGGAACAACCCCTTTAGAAAAAGAAGTAAAAAGAAAGAGAGAGAAACGGCAACCCTGATAGAATAGTTGATATTAAAAAATAAAATTTGCTTTATACATGCCCATAGTTCAGGGGATCTGCACTATAAATATTTTACATAGCCACCAGATGGACCATGTCTGGAAACAGTGAATAGAATTTGTATGCTGTTGTAGAATACCAGTTTATACTTTACAGTGATTATTGTGTTTAACTACTTTCCTTTCAAGCAGTGTTTAGATATGAGGGAGTTTAAAATAATATTTCAGCATGCATATTGTCTACATTCCCAAAGACTCAATGGAATGCATGCCTGCTAGTCATTTACATGGAAAACAAACAAATACAGAAATATCCTCATATAAAAACTTTGCCTTCTTATGACAGTGTTCTCAAAGAATGAGCTTCTCTTGTACCACCCAGACCGCTGTGAAGTGTCTTGTTTAGACATGGGTGGGATAATCAAACTTTCACCTGCTTTTACCTTTTATTGCAACACATACACCAGTCTTCAACTTTTTTTCTAATCCTAAATAAGTGATTTTTTATAGCAGTAGAAAATGCACTATAAAATCTACAGGAATGTATAACTAATGCCCTAAAAGCCATGGTCTCCAGAGGGAGCATGGATTTGGCATTCCATATGTTGTTGGAGAAGTTACACAGGTGAGAGGTTAATACAGTGGATCTGAATAATTTTGTAATGGTGACCTGAGAATCCTTTGGGGTCCTGGGAGCATTGGAGAATTGTTTTATGGCTGCTGTAACTTCATCCTCCTTGAAAGCCTTTTTTTACCAAGTTCACTTCATGCAGGGTCTTTTGTGAGGTTTGCAGGATACTTGTTCAACTGTATGTGGGAAGGTAACAGGTTCAGCTTGTAGGTTGGGGTTGAATTTAAAGAACTTTGTTTTATGACATGGAAGTTTTGTGTGAGGCTACTGTAATGTATATGCAGTTTGGGCAAAGCCACAACCTACTCCAAGGACTAGTTTATTAGACGGGAAAGCTGATTCTTTTTTCATGTTTATTGATTTCGTTATTTTCTCTTTTTTTCAGGAGTGCTTTCTGTGCCATCAAGCCCACCAGATCTTACTATTGGCTGTGAACAGACCATCCTGCAGCAGGCGAGGCTGTGCAAGTAGAGACGGAGATGACCACTTATTGGCAATAACCGCACATTTATATTGATGTGATCCAGTATCTGACATTTCATCAAATTGTGCACAATACACAGAATACTTACATTGGTTCACTATGGTATAGGTGTGTTTTTGTTTACTATATACAGTCACGTGAAAAAGTAAGTAAGGTTTTGCATATAAGGGACCTAATGAAAAATAATCATTCAGGCACTAATATGTCGTAAAATTAGGTACAAAATTATTAGAACCTCAGATGAACAACAACTCATGACATGTTACACTGTGTCATCATTTAACAAAAACTAGGTTAGAAGCAGTGTGTGAAAAATTAAGTACACCCCTAACATTTCTATAGAAATTAAGAGAATAGATGGCTGCCAGGCCTTGCTAATTAAATACACTTGAATAATTAAATATCTCTGTAATAGCAGGAGTTTTGTCAGTTTGCAGATCTATACCATTAAGATGCGTGTTAACACAATTTCAAGTTGGAAAGACATTCACAATGATGTTGGAGAAGCAATTGTTGTTAACCTTCAATCTACAAAAGAGAATAAGGCCATTTCCAAACAATTTGAAGTACATCATTTCACAGTGAAAAAGACAGTTGCAAATCTTCCCAGGAGTGGACACCCCGGCAAATTAATTTCAGGTCAGATTATGCAATGCTTAGAGAAATAGCAAAAAAAAAACAAAAAACAAGAGCTCCAACTCAGATATTACAGGCTTCATTTAGCATCTTACATTTTAAAGTTCATGAAAGTACAAATAGAACAAACAAAAGTATTCTTTGTTTAGAAGGGTTGCCAAGAGAAAGCCTTTTCTCTCGAAAGAGAACATAGAAGCATAGCTTACATCTGTAAAGTTGCATCTGGACAAACCACAACTTCTGGAACAATACCCTTTGGACAGACAAATGGAGATGTTTGGCCATTATGCACAGCAAGACATTTGGTGAAAACCGAGCACAGCATATCAGCACAAACACTTTTAACTGTCAAGCACATGGCAGGGTAATGATTTGAGCTTGTTTTACAGCCACAGGACCTGGGTATCTTGCATTCATTGGGCCTGATTTATTAAAGCTCTCCAAGGCTGGAGAGGATACATTTTTGTCAGTGAAGCTGGGTGATCCAGCAAACCTGGAATGGATCTGGTCCAGGATTGTAAACATTTGCTAACAAATCTCAAATTACTTTTAAGAAATCCATTCCAGGTTTGCTGAATCACTCAGTTTCACTGATAAAGGTGTGTCTTTTCCAGCCTTGGAGAACTTTAATAAATAAGGCCCATTGAGTAGACAGTTAACTCTCTGTATGCCAAAATATTTTAGTGTCAAATGGTATACATAAAAAAGATCTGAAGAAGAATGATCAGTAATTATTTTCTACAGACATAGCACTTCATTAGTGCTTTATAGAAAAAAACATAATGAATATTAATCCTGGCTAATTGGGTAACATTTAAAGCTTGCCCAAAACTGGGTCATACAGCAGGGCAATGATCCCAAGCAAACCAGGAAAACCAAGCAACAATCTGCTGAAAAAGAAAAAATTGAGGTGTTGCAATAGCCCATTCAAAATCCAGACCTCAACCTGATCAAAATGCTGTGCATTTTAACCTTAAGATAGCTGTGCATAAATGAATGCCTGCAAACCTTAATAAATCAGAGCAATGTTTTAAAACCTATTGTGCCAAAATTCTTAAACAACAATGTGAGGGAATGATAAAAATCATATGGAAAGTGATTTGCTAAAGATGGTTCTATAAACTATTGAATCATGGGGTGTTTTTTATACATTGATTCACCATTTTGGACTATTTTTGTTAAAAAAAAGACAAGGTGAAATCTGTTGTGTGTTGTTTTACATCTCAGGTTAGATTTAAATAATTTTAGAACTTGCTAGGGAGCAGATAATTTCCTGGTACAGAAAACCTCAGTAAAAAAGGAAGGGTGTACTTTCTTTCTCACATGACAGTATGTGTGTTGGAGTGCCAAAAAAATAATAAAAGCACATAACAACTCATGTAATTTGCGTTGTGTAATGCAGCCAAACTCTAGTTGAACCGTTGTGTTTAGTTTTGAATAGAGCAAGAAAGGTTTATTGTTATCTGAGCTCCAAATAAAAAGTTTAACCCTCATGGGAAATGTTTTGAAGACACAGACATTAAAAAAAACACTTATTTAGTAAAAGAAGAAAAGTTTTTATTGCTATCTGTGTCTTCCTGGCCAATAAGTCAAAGCAAATTGTTCCTGTAGATTTACTGGCAGAAACAGAAACCTGACAAATAATAACTTTTACCAAAAATTTGGATGGACTCAGGCTTTAAGTTTTGGTTCTAAACGCCTCTCTTTTGCTGAGGATAATTGTCGGTAGAGTGGGTCATACAATGATTTTTGGATTGCATATTTTACCAACAGTACCAGTTTCCTTCATTGCAGAGAAATTCTAACATTCCTGGTAATAAACTTTTTTTTATTTATTTTTTTGCTGATCCATTAGGTTTAATTACTAAAAGAGTTCTAGCTGTTCTTCAAGCCTAATCGAGGTAAAGCTCTGCTGACTACAGCTGTCCAATCATGAAGCAATTTTTTTTTTACATTTCCTTGCATGTGATTGGGTATTCTTTGTAAAGTGAAATGTCACCACAATATCTAAGCTTAGTGAATTATACATCAGGTGACTGTTGATGGAAACAAACTTTTATGATCATTTCCAGTGACAGATGAACAAACGGGCACCGTACACAAGACAATTCTGTTCCATGAGGAGGGGAGAGGGGAGGACAAGTGAGTGGGCAGTGGTCAGTCCTGATTGGCCGTTCATCAATTTGCTATGGCAGACTGATGAAGAAATCCAAGGGACTGCTGTACACATATCAGATTTTCACCCAAGGCAAGCACGACCATTAGTCTTGGGCAAGAATCATCTGACATGTATACGTAGCCTAAACATTTGTAGTAAATCACCCTCAATGTCTTTAGTGTCTTCTGTAAAATGTAAAAAGGAAATAGTGTAGTCTGTTTGATGATCCTAATATTAATAAAATATATACAAATTACTAACAGGAACTGACTGACTGTTTAAAGAATAACTGCATGCCAATGGTGAGGATTTCCCCAAAAGAGCAAACAGAGTTCAAGGATTCAGAGTCCCTATTAGCATTTGCAAGGATTCCTGAGAAAAACAGTTGAAACTTGGCCAAGAAATGTTGTGCAGTCTCTCCACTATGTGCTTAGACCCAAAAGTATCTCAGAAAGCAGAGACTTAACAAATATGTGAAGGCCATCGTGTGTAAACTGTCCTGACTTTCACATAAAAAACATAATCCAGCACAATGGTATCTCCCCTGAAACAGCCCTGCTTGACAGAATGAGGCACTGAGGTTGATTTACTAAAGAAGTTTGGGTTGTTCACTTTGCAAAGGGAAATAACATTTTGCCAGGGATAATACATTTAGTTTGATGAATGAGATGCTGATATTTAGTCTTCCAATCAAGTGCAAGCAAAAACCATTTGTAATATTACATTTCCTTTCACGTGATTGGGTATTTCACTAATCTAGGTGATTTATTACTTGCAGAGTGATCATTTACTTTGCTTTGTGAACAGAAAATATTCCTTTAGTTAATGAACCCCAATGTCTTGTGTTCTAGATTTGGTAAACTGTCTAAACTTGGAAATTGTGCCTCATGTTCAGTAACCATTTCTACTGTGATGTTCAGTGTCAGAATACAAACCTTACTGAACCAACAAGACAGAAAAGTAAATATCACTTTTGCTTTTCGAAAGTTGTCAGTTGTAGCCCACTCATTGTTCTCAGCATGTTCTATTGCATACATTTTTTTATAATGTATCAAACCTATAATGTGAAATCTGATTCAGACTGTGCTGTGCTCTGTACTTTGTTCTTTTCTGTCTCAAAATGTAATATATTTTACCAATAGTTTACCAGTTTACCAATACTTTTATGTGGTAGTTGCATTATTTTCAATTTCTAGACTTTTTTACTTCCTCTGGAACAGCATCTCACACTAGGATGCTGTTGTGATTTGGACATCTAAACTTTTCTTTTCCTTTACCTCTTTTACATAGTGGAGAATTGCCTTTTGTTTTAAAGAAGATAGCTTCGAAGGAAGATCAGATTTTTTGGGGGAGGTCACTAGGGTCAGTTTGGTGCATAGGAAGTTACAAGGACATAGGATTTCTGATAAAGGCAATAGATACAAGGGGGTGCAGAGAAGTTCCTGGCTTTAGCCAGAATGAAGAGAGCCAGAGTTAAACACATTTATTTAACATATTCCCCCCTGAGACTGATGCACTTGGTACAGCGTAGTTGCAGCTTTTCTAGAGAGTTCAAATAAAAGTGTCAACCTTTGGTTGGGCTGCAATTCAGCTCTTGGCAGCATCTTTGACGTCAGAAATGTCCTCAAAATGTTGCCCCTTCAGGTGTTTCTTCAAATTTGGGAACAGATAATAGTCCGAAGGGGCCAGGTCAGGTGGGTAGGGGTGATGGTGGACCAATTGGAAACCCAGGGTGTTCAATTTGGCAGCCACAACATTGGACGTGTGCGCAGGTGCATTGTCCTGCAAAAAAAGGATCCCTTTGGTCAACTTTCCACAGTGTATCGTCTTAATTGCCCCTTTCAGCTGGTTTAGGAGGTTAGCATAATACTGTCTGGTGATACTAGAGCCCTAAGGTAGGTAGTCCACCAACAGAATACCGTCTTTGTCCCAGAAAATGGAGGCCATGACCTTTTTGGCTGATTTCTGGGTTCGGAACTTCTTTGGCCGTGGGGACCTGCTGTGGCACCATTTCTTTGACTGTTCCTTGGTTCAGGATCATATATGTGGAGCCAGGTTTCATGCTTAGTCACTAACCTAGCCAAAAAGTTTTGTGCAGCTTCAAAATGGGCCAAAACGGCTTTGGATGCTTCAACTCGTTCCTTCTTCTGATCACTGTTCAAACATTTTATCACCCACCACACTGAAAGCTTGCGCATGTCCAGGATAGTGGTGCTAACAAACCCAACACGCTCCTGTGAGATTTCATATATCTGGGCTATTTTCTTTGCGGGTATTCGCCCGTCCTCAATAATCACCTCATGGACAGCATCGCAGGTTGCCGGGTCAGTTGAGGTTGGGGCATATGATAGCCTAATATCTTAGTATGTAACTGTGCAAATATCAGGTCTTTGACATTCTTAAAAATTCTTCTTTTTTTCTTTTAGTGAGAAGCTGTGATGGCAAAGGGCATAACTAAGTTTCACGTCATTGGAATTATGGGCCGTCATGAAGTTTTTGTTTCTCCAGGGAAAGGAAGGACACTTCTCCCCCAGTGTTTGTGACATCTCAGTGTGAATGTCCTTTGCTGAGTTTCCCTGGAGAAACAAAAACTTCACGATGGCCTGTAACTCCAACGAAATAAAACTTGCTTGTGCCTCTGCCATCACAGCTTCTTACTAAAAGAAAAAACGGTTTTAAGAATCGCAAAGACCTGATATTTGCACAGTTACATACTAAGATATTAGGCTGTCATATGCCCCACACTCATTTTTCTATATTACCTGGAAGGGGGCAAAGCCAGGAACTTCTCAGCACCCCTCCTCCTGAGTTTACATACTTTAAGCATAACAAACTGAGTTGCTCTGAGTCAATAAAATGCAATATTGACATAAAAATTAACAAATTCAGCTGTCCTTTTAAGGATATTCCCCTGGAAGTCACCCTTTGGAGATTTTCCAGGCACATCCAATTACATTTAAAAAACAGACCCAGAGCATCCTGGAGAGATTATAACTCACAGATGACTTGGGAACACTGTGAATCCCTAAGGAGGTGATCATTACGTGGACAAGGATATGTAAGGTCCTTGTCCTCAAAATCCCTACTAGGATAAATGGAATGGAAATGCTCTCATGCAATAGGTATGAGCACATGTTTCTAAAGTACTTCAGTTCATGTTATCAGAATTCAGGTTTTACACCAGCCTTACATATTCCTGTCTCCTAAAATGACCACACATAGTAAAAGTTATAAAATTTCCCTTTAGTTAATTTAAGGCGCTTCATAGGATAATGGTTACATAAAAATGGCAACAGACAGGAAAATTACCTATTTATAAAGATAGTAATTTACAATTCTCAACTGCTATATCATATGTAGCTACTTTTATCTAATGATAACATAAACAAATACACATCCCAGAAATAATCGGGTTTTGGGACGCTAATCCACAACATTTGCTTTATTATGTCAATTGCTGCTTGCTTGTTGCATCACTTTTGTGACATGTGTTCCGGGTTCTTTATTCCTTTAGCAAGAAGGTCATGGAACCTTTTAGGACCCAATAACTTCTCAAATACACATAGTAATGTCTATTATAATCAAAATAGAATAATGTAATATTTAGAGATGAGCGCGGAGAAGATCAGGTGTTTGCGGCATCCACTATGTAATGTTAGCTTGTCATGCAAGTGACTGGAATTCCAACTTCAAGGGCAACACCTTCAGGTTATTTGCCTCATACTGTATGGCAGGTAGGGACTTGTACTACTGAAACAAAACAGACTACTGGTGAGAGTTATTTATTATCTTCTTAAAAAAAAGAAAATAAGATTCACATGCAATTTCAGAAAATTCCTGTTGCCTTGGTTTCATGAAAAAATATGTTAATAAAATCCCTTTTGAGTGGGTGCCAAACAACAGCCGATTAATGTATACATCAAACGCATGTATATAAAAATAAAATCTGGGCAGATGTATCTGCAGGCTAATCCACACATTTTTATTGGACCCCATGTGGGTGGTAAATCTTGTGCCTCTGGTAATTGGCAGAAACAAACACTTATTGGGTAATTCACTCCCGTAGTAGCTCAGTGATGTACCTACACAATGCCAAGATTTTTACATAGACATTTACAAATTGTTTCAAACTTTTATATAGGGCATTGGGTGGTAGTTAGCCAAAAAGCCAGACATGTTTGCTAAGCTACCATACTGGGTCCGTCCTTTACACTGATTGGGTTTTAGATTTTAATGCTGGTTTGGCAAAGTTTGGCAATATTGGTATCCTATAGAAATGATTGACATACCAGGCCTATTATTACTCTCTTCCAATAGACCCCTATGAACTTGGGCAGCACATTCCATTTGTGCAGCTGTCAATGGGCCCTGAGGCCTCAACTACTAGCTAAAGGTCAACTGTTACTTTCTGCTCCCTGCAAATGTGAGGGCGCTGTTATTTTTTTTTTATTGTTTTTGCACAGACAATCCTTAAAGCATGCCTAGGAACAAGCTAAATTCTTCATTATGCCTCTAAATGTACAACACTTCTTTGTGAATTTGTACATTAAAAAATTTAGTCTGGTCAATTTTTTTAAAGTGGTGAAAGGTTGGACCTCTTTAAGGTTTTTTTTGCTGTCCTGAGCAGGTGGTAAAAAAAAACAACATAGGTACACAAACAGAAACAAAAATATTAGTCAGACATTAGAGGATAGAGGTAAATGTTAGGGTACCATTATGTTGCAAAGCCTACAATGATTCTAATGTTAATTTTAGACACGCAGAGCCACAGCACCCCAACCAGGGGTGTAGTCATCAAAAAGAAGAGGGGCATGGTACTATCCATGGCGAGCCCGTATACGCATCATTGTTATGTAAACGCCTTATTCTGAAAAAGTGAGGGCACGGCATGCCCAATCGTGCCCACACCACCACACACCTGACCCCAACTGTTTCAATTCAACCAAATAGGAATGGTTTGGAACCATTTTTTCCTAATTTTCCACAAGGTTATCTTTGTGTTGTAGTGAGGTTGTGGCATGGTTCCTGGAAGCAACACGTTACTTCTGGCCTCATGGGTGCTTTCTTATCTTTTCTTTTCTGGAAGAATAACTACACTGCTACTACAAATGCAAGGGCAGCACAAGCAAATGCATTAACCACTGGTGAAAACTGAAACTTTTAGGTGCATAGCAGCAGTTTGCTGCACACCTGGGAGCAACTAACCTTACTGTTTTAGACTGCTTGTCTGACGGAAGTCTAACCCTTTGTCAGGAAACCTGCAGCTACCTATGTCCCCTTCTGATAGCACTGTAGTTTTGCACGCCTTGCATGTGCTTCCATGTGCAACCAGCAGGTGCCTTGCTGCAGAGTCCTGTGTTTGGCAACACCTGTGGCTTGGTATTAGTAGGCATATATATTCTGGTCACAAACCTCTTATTGCCTTAGTGTTGGATTCATGCACCTGAATCCTTGCTGATGCTCTGGTGACTTGCCCTCTAAAATTCTGTCCTAGCCCTGTTCCTGCTCCTGATATTCTTGTCCATTGTATATAGTTGTATATAGCTTATTTTTTCTGTGTGTTTCAGTGTGCTGCACAACGTTTGATATTCACCGTTGTTTGTTGTGCTGTGTATACATTCACTTACAATGAACATGCGTACTTATCCCTGCAAGCTATCCTTGATTTGTGGCTATTCAATGTATGCTGCCCTTGCTGCTCTCCCTCCTGTTCCTGCTGGAAGAAATCCTGACCCCCTCCTTACTCTATCCAAAATTAAAAAGAATGTCTTTCCATCCTGGCAAAGGTATGCACCAAAATTTGGTAAAATCCTTGCAATGTATGTAGATCACCCAAAGGGCATTGCTTGTCTCTCAACAAAAGTGACTTGCACGTTGAAGCATTAGGGTTTAGACTGTTCTCTCCAATCATCAGCCATCCAATCATGTATAAAGCCCCAGGGGTTGATTAACTTAAAAGTTCAGGGAAATGGTTTTGCTTTTACATGAACTTCATACGAAACACAAAAATGTGAAGCATTAAAATAGTAAATAATATTTAATCATATTGTTTTTATTTTATTTTATGGGTGTATCGTGGCAAGATTTTACCCATGTTGTCTTTAGCAAGCTTTTTACTTCAAATCAGACTGTGGTGACTAAAATAGCAGGCATACCTAGCAGCTAGTTTATACAATCATCAGGAATGTGTACTTCTGCATTGTTTCTTTCACCTTTGTAACATACCTTTTTTTAAGAAAGGTCACTTTTCAGTGATCACTCTAGCGGGGAATGCGTGAAATGTTTAGGTCCCAGCAGGCACAATGATTGGTTCACTTATAAACTGCATGAGGAAAGAATTTTTATTATCCTTGGTATGCAAATATCAACACCTATCTTACCCCCTACCAGGACCAAATTACTGAAATAATTGGTTTTAAAGCCATAACAGCGTTCTTGTTGTAGTAAACAGGGTTTACTGCAAATATTTTTATAAATTCCTCTCTAACCTGTTTTTTCCACATCATTAATTATTTTTTATTTTTATTATTATTGTTTGCAATTGTTCCTCATAAAATGTATATAGTCATACATTTATGTAGATTATTATTATTATTATTATTATTATTAATAATAATAAACAATATGTATATAGCACCACCTTATCATGCAGTGCTGTACATTAAATGTATTATTTATAATAATTTCTGCTAAAGTTTCTTTTAATATTTTTAGGTATAGATGAATGCAATGTTTCTTGACTTTTTAACATAGGGGGAACCATTGAAATGATTTCCAGGTCTTCAAGGAACCCTTGCTATAAGTACTATACCCACAATTCACAGTATCTTAGAGTAATGGTCATCTGGAAAAATGTCTCTTACATTGCTGGCCAGTGGGAACAATGTCACCCTTACAGATAAGGAAAATGATTGGTATCTGTTAAACTGACCTGTGAGTCACAAAATGCTTGCATTGCTAGCAACCACTGGAGGAACCTTGGCTCACTTTTTTGCCACTTGGAGTTTGAGAATGTGAAAAATGTTCCTCGTGGATTTTAAGTTTGGATCCCAGCGGGAAATGTCGGTTGCTAACCAGCACTGATTGTTGTGATCAGTGCGCCTATAAAGCTGCCGTTTGGTGACATCAAACTACCAAATCAATACGGAAAGTCTAGCCATTTTTATATGCTGAAGGTTTTTGTTTTCATTTGCTTAGTACATTTTAGGTTTTATTTACAAAGCAGTAACTCACTGAAATTCACTGAAACATTCCCAGGTGGAGAATTTTCCAAGTCTTTATGTTTCAATGGCAAAAATTGATTCTCCACCAGAAAATGTTTCACTGATTGTCAGATTTACTGCTTTATAAATTGACTATGTTGTAGTGCCAGCCAGGGGACTGCATTGTTCAGTTTTAGATTCTATATCTGCCCTTTTAGCTGAAGTTTAAACTTTTTATTTTTTACCAGGATTGCACGCATACTCTCTTCATCAAAATGTTAGTTATAATTAGGGATAAGCATTGTCTGCAGAGGACACACGTACCAATAGATGTGGTCTCATTCCAAGATGCATGTTCTGCCAAATTTGTGGAAAACACCTGAAGGACCCTTTCCTGGCTTTGGGGCTTCATTGTTTTGGTGCCAGCTTTACAGCCACTGTGTCCACCCTTGTATGGGCAGCTTAGTTATAAAGTACTCATTATTTAATATGCTAAATAAAGATCACAGTAATACTGCTAGACTTGAACTTCAGACCATAGCTTTCAGGTTGCTATTTTGCTGAATTAATTCTTTTATCATGCAATAAAGCATCTGACTGGAGCAGAGAAGTTTAGGATTTGTTAATTCTTATAGTACAGGGGTCGGCAAACTCCGGCCTTTAGGCCAGATACAGCCTAGCCGGTTGTTCGTTCCTGCTTAACGCCCCCTGGTCGATCCGTCCTAATGCTGGTAGGCATTAAGAACTACCGGGGCCGCCGGAGCTCCGATGCCGCCTTCTTGCTGTGGCTCCCCTATTTACCACCGCTGTGGTAAACAGGGAAACCTCCTTGAAGGGAAATCCCTCTCCTCCGCAATGCATACGGGAGAGGGAGAGAGATTTCAATTCAGGGGGTGTTCCCTGGTAGTGGGCTGAGCCATTAAGGCGGGACTCGGGGCCTAGTGTCGGCCTAGTGTGCTCCTGCCCACCCCAGAAATAGCCTAGTGGCCATAAAAGTTTGCCGACCCCTGTTTTAGTACATCTCTGCCAATGCTCACCATTGTATTGCACAAATTGCAAATATTGTCAGCTAAAACTATAGATACATTATAATAAATGTTTTTGTATTTTGTTTTTGTTTGTTTTGTTTGTTTTTTGTTATTTTGTTTTTTAGTTATGTAAGAATGCTTATGTCTGTCTCCAAAGGACAGATGAAAAATAGACAGTAAAAGCAAATTTTGAATTCTTGTACACAAGTGAAAACATCCGCTGTAACACAGGAGAATGATCTAAACTTGCCAAAGTACATATGTCCCTCCAAGGGAGGAGAGCAAAAACGAGAGGAATGTACAGAGACATCTCTATTCCAGCGGCATGTTCTGTTGTCTGCTGATCCTGAATACTGTGTGAAATGAGCTGTATATGGCCTGTGTGAACTATTGCTTGTGGGTTATATGTATATTGGTATTGTGATCATTGCTGTTGCTACAATACTGTAAAGCTTTAAGAAAGTCATTTTTATGTAGCTTTTACAGTTTACATGTTTGACTTTCCATAATTCTAAAATGCTATTTAGAATAACCATGTCATGAGACATATAGACCTGTAATTGGTGTTCTGAAATTTCATTAGGCACCCAATTGCATTGTTTAAACCCCCCTCCCCCAACCCCTCCTCCACTTGCATAGGAGCCATACAATTGCTGGCACGGCTCCTAAGCTGTAAGTAATTAGCTACACAATATTAGTAATTACCTTGAAATGTCGGAGATATTCCTAATGAATGCTAACATTATATTTGCCACCATTTTTTACTTGGTAGAGTACAATAATTAATGCAATAATTATTAACAAGTATTAATAATAACAATAACTAATGCAAGGTGTGTGTTAGTATATATCTCTTTACTAACATCAGCCTATATATATATATAGCATGGCTTATAATATGTTTTAAGTCGTAGTCTTATGTCCCTACTTTGACTTTTTTGACCCAATTACAGTGCTCAATCTTGTAACTAAGCAAACAAGCATATTTTGGTTTGTATTTTGTTTTTTTTTTAATATTTGAAATTGCAAATATTCTATGCAAAAATGACTTTAAGCATTTAAGCACAAACTAATACATATTAATATTAGATCACAAATGTCACATAACTGTTAGGGTCTGTAAAGTGGGGATGTTTCCCTAGGTGCATCCGTGTAAAATGAATGTGCCTAAGCTTATCTGTCTTTAGTACACATAGTGCCTCTCTTCTATGCCAATATCCCCAGTGGTCCTGAGCAAAAGTCTTTAAAATTAAATGCAGTTTGCATTGTGTGATAAGGACACTGCATGTGAAAGTTGACAAGGGTAGCCTTTCTTGCACAAGTGCTAGGGAAAAGCAGGTACAAAATCAAGGTTGGCAGCGTGCTGGAAAACATGAAACAGAAGAGTAGATTTGAGGTAGGTTGAGTAACAGGCAAAGGTTTGCAACTTGCTGGCAGGTGCAGTACAATACGGTAGGCAAAGCAGGTCCAAGCCAATGTTATTAAAGATTAGACAGAGTCCATGCAAACATACCAAGAGGGTAAACCAGGGAGCAAGATCAAGGTACTGTTCAGGTAGCCACAAGTAATCCAATACAGGGGTCAGGCAGGGTGCATACAGACCTAAAAACCAGTCAGCCAGGCAGACAATATGTAAATAGGCCACTTGAGTATGTGTGCGTGCAGACGTCTGGGTACTGTCAGCACAGGGATGTGCGCACCTTTGCACAGGGAGGCATGCATGACTGTACAAGGCACATGTGTACAATGTGTGTTAGTAAATTGGGGTATATATGTACTTTATTGTTATTGGTTTTGCATGAAAACTCAAATATGTAGTCCAGGAAGCGTGTTCAGTTACAAAATTTATGGATACCATCGTATGCAATTGCCTCTTCCAAGACACAAATAGAATAAGTGAATGCAATTATATTTCTGAGTGGAATCGCCCATTGATTGTATGAAATTTATCAAATGTTTTTGCATGAAAACCTCTTTATGAGGACTCACAAAGGTCTAATAATGATTTACACAAACAGGTTATATGTACGTAAATAATTAAAAAAATATATATAACACTCTGATCCTCTAAGCAGTAATGCAGTGGAGTTCTTCTTTTACCTTTGTGTGACTATTTACACATAGCTATATACATATATTTATGTTACAAAATATAACTAGGTAATAAAGCTTTAAAGTAAAGATAACAGAAACTGTTCATCCAGGGAACATCCGATTGCCTCATGGAATCAGAAAGGATTTTTTTCCCCTATTGGAACAAATTGAACCAGGGTTTTTTTTTAGCTTCCTCTGAATCAACTATGGGTTTTATATCTGGGATATGTTTATGCCCAGTGGTTGAACTTGATGGACTTATGTCTTTTTTGAACTTAGTTCTCAATGCACAATCATTGTACCTGATTCTGCACAGCACATAGAAGCAGCAGTGAGAGGAGGTTTATGACACTGGAATAGGGAAGGGATGACAGTAATAATCAACCTAATTATCCAAGCTATTACAAAAGACAAAATCACATATCCATAAACAACGATTTAAGGTGTTTTTTAAGTATCATATGTATAATAAAATTGGTAAATGTGACTAATAAGGCGTTCTAGTTGAAAAATAAAAACCATATTTCTTTTGCATGGGTCAATGTTGTGATTGTGACAGTATTAGGCACAGATTTTATTACAGGGTTTTTCCACTGTCAGTTATGTTCTGATCTCCTCTCTATTTATACTATTTATTTTATATTATTCACTCTCTCTATTTATACTATTTATTTTATATTATTCACTATATCTGCTGTATCTTTGAGACACCTCTGAACACTGAAATCAGTAATGTCCCAGAAACCCTGCGCTGCTATATCTGTATTTGGGGGGGAATTGAAGAACATTCTATTAAGGGTGGAAAATCCCCATCAGTTCTACATGGGGATTTTAAAAAAAATCCAAACTGTTGCTTATAGCTGTCAAATGACCCATGTGAGTGGTATTTTGATATTTCAGTAGTAACCTCTTTTGGAATTAATATGGTTGTTGTGCTTATGCCACAATAACGTGAGCTTGGAAAACATCTTTTCTTGTTTACAGTATGACATTACAGGGTTTAATTTGTAAGCCACATAGGGGGCTATGTTTTACTTTGATTTGGTCTTAATAAACCACTTTAGCTTCCTTTGTTTTATACCTCTGATGGACCATAGCAGTTTTTACATTTCTGCTATTGCCCTGTTTATTCAGAAATATCTTTGCTATAACCTGTGATAACACATATAGAGCTCTATTTATAAAATATCTGACATTCCCTCAATAATGACATTCCTTCAAACTGGTGAAAATCAATTACTGCCATTGAAACACATGGACCTGAAAGATTCCCGCGAGGAAATATTTGAGGCATTGTCTGATTCCCTGTTTTTAAAAAAAGAGTTGGCATTATGTGCAGGACAATACTTATCCCTTTGTAGAAAATTAAGCAAGGTGCCACAAAAGTAACTGTATTAACTTTTATCTCATTTTTAACAGTGTTTATAAACATGTCAAAAGGTAACTTTTTTTAAAGTAGCAGCTTTAATAGCCGCTGTATTTTTTTAGCAACCTCCAACTGTAATTTTCAGCAAATGTATCAGTAAGTGGTGTAAGGGGCAATAACAGGGCAGAATAACATGGCCTAATACATGCTTTTTGTTTACTTTTATCAGTACTTTTGTCTTTTGTATAGCTTTCTCAATTGATTTTTCTATCTCGACCCTACTCGCAGGTAAGACAGGATCACCTGAGTTGCAGAATCTAAGTGACACCTGATCCTTACCAGAGCACCCTGCACGAGATGATGGGCTGGTAATCCTAGTGACTACCTGGCTCTTTGCTCAAGTTTCCACCAGTCGTGGCCCCTAGGATTAACCCACCAGAGGGTGGACCAGAAGTATTAGGTTTCTGTGTAGAGACAGCTAGAGAGTCAGGTGTGGTCATGAAATGCACCACAGGGTTGGCAGTGTGAGTATTCAAACAGAAGGTCTAGGCAGGCAACAGACAAGATGGTGTCAGTAACCAGGCTGAAGGTCAGAGCAGACGGTGGACAAGGCAGCGTTGGTAACTGAATGTAGTCTATGTTCTGGACATTTTAGGGTTAACATGGCAGGCTTTGATTTTTTTTTACTACTTGCATTCAAAATGTTGGTATCAAAACAATAGGCTTGATTCCCATGTAGCTCTACCAACAAGATTTCCTTTGTTTAGACTTCAACAGGGTTTGACACTAAGTAGGGGCTTGGGATACATCGGGCATACTTGCTTATTCATAGCTTCAATTAT
The DNA here is from genome assembly GCF_032062135.1 of Pyxicephalus adspersus. NCBI lineage: Eukaryota > Metazoa > Chordata > Amphibia > Anura > Pyxicephalidae > Pyxicephalus > Pyxicephalus adspersus. The sequence goes on from NC_092859.1 coordinate 84,427,445, forward strand.
ATATTTGTGAATTTCACATATTTTGTAGTTTTTGTTTCTTAGATTCAAAATGTACATGGGAAAAACGTAGAATGCAAATCCTCAAACTGGCTATGTCCTAAAGTAAATGTTCCAAATATTTAAACTTAGATGATAATAAAGTGTTATATTCCTTTGCTGCACAGTTATTTGTCAGAATTTAACCTCTTATCGTTTTAGTCCTTTTAATATGTTGAGCAAATATAGTTATAAAATTCAATACCAAATGTAGTATTATGTGTTTTATTGACCGTAAGAAACCTGTAGTTTCCATCCTGCCAACAGCAATTTTTTTTCTCTAATTTAGCAGTTTGGCATTTGCACCATGTTGCACAATATACATTCTTGGCTGAAGGCAGCTGTGACATGTTATGACATTAAAAAGTCTGTTAGAATGATTCATGTGTAAATGCTTAAATACAGATCCATTATTCGTACCTAAGTCGTGTTGTCAAAAACTATAGCTCCCAGTGTAAAACAAACGCTCCTTATCCTGGGGAAAGATGCATATTTTAAAAGCTTAAAGTAAAATTAAATCATCAATGGGTTACCTTTTATCTTTTTTTATTTATTGATGTTTGAACTGCTTTATGCCTTTTTATGTATACAAAAACCTAAAAAAATATTTAACCTCCCTGGCAGTATAAATATTGAGTAATTTTAAATGTAAAAGTGGTGCATTTAAAAATACTTAGTATTTTAAATTTCCTGCCTGGTCCCGCCTGCCAGCCGCACAGTCCCGCCCTCCATACACACACTCGCAAGCAGATGCTGGCATCTGCTTCCTCTGGCCTCGCACCCCCAACGTTCACATGGGTTACACAAATGTCCTACCAGCATCGGCAGGGGAGAAGATGCCCGGCATCCCTGGAGGACGCTGCGTGCACCGCTGGAGGATGCTGCGTGCACCGCTGGAGGACGCTGCGTGCACCGCTGGAGGACGCTGCGTGCACCGCTGGAGGACGCTGCTGCAACGTGGGAACCAGGTAGGATTTGTAAACCTCTTGCAATTCCACCCCGAGTGTGGCTCTCGGGGTTAACGCTTTTGGTATGGAAAATTCACCACGAGCCACACTCGGGAATACCTCCAGGGAGGTTAATATAGGGTAAACCAAAAATGCTGTTGGTGCAGAGAATCATGTTGTTTTTTCTAAAAACATGTATTTGGTAGGTGCTTGAAGTGATGAGGTTAGCTTCTTTTGCTGCTCAGGCTCCAGTGATTCTGAAGTTGATAATGTAGTATCGAGGCACCAGGGAAAGCTGGTTCAAGCTGGTAAGTTACAAGCCAAGGTCAAGATCATGTTAGTGGCATAAGGTAACAAACTTTGATTGAAAGCAGGTCTAGTAGTAGGCTGAGGTGGGCGAAATGTGGGAAGGAGTGGTACAAACCAGAAGGGAGAAGCAGGTCCAGAACAAGTCAAAGGGAACAGGGGCTCAAAAACCAGGCAGACAAAACAAAATCCTAACCCAGGAACCAAGGTCAAATGGTATGGGATTTACAAGCATAGGTTATGGGTTGGGTCAGGTATGCACAAAGCTGAAGTTTAATTACCATGGTAGCAAGGCAACTTGATGCTAGCAGAGAAATATGTAAGGTTGTGTACCACTTGCAAAGGAATGCGTATAACCTTGTGCATGGAGACATGCCCAAATGCATGTGTGGATGTGCAATGCACAGGAGAGTATGAGCACACTTCTATCAGAATCTTTTCCTATAGGCAGTCATGGATGTGAAATAGGGATGCTCACCATGACCAGTCTGTGTGTTCTTTCCTTAAAGTCTGTCTAGTCTGGTCAGTTTTTATGGTGATTTAAATGGGGGAAATGCTGTTGAGAAAGTCAAAGATGAAGCACTTAGTTAATTAGAGCTACTAAGCTCTGTAAACAAAAGGTTTTTCAGACAAGCAGCTAAGGTCAGAGAGAGAGAGATTTCTTGAGCATGTTTATACAGAACATATTGAATAAAAGTACAGAACTTTATATATTCCCTTTAAGTAGTTGAAATCAATTCAAATCCTTAATTGAAATCTTTAGGTCCCCTTAAAGGTAATACTCTTTTTTAAATGAAAAACCTTACATTTAATGAGACCTTGTCACTGCACCTATTCAGGATTAAGAGTGTTTGTGAAATAGAAAACATTCAAAACTGTTGTCAGTCTTCCAACAAGTAGATGTCTCAGCTAATTTACCCCTAGGTCAGACTGTACAATGCTCAGAGAAATTGTTAAAAAAGAGCTCCTTTGCAGACTCTATAGGTTTCAGTTAGCATGTTAAATGTTAAAGTTCATGACAGTTCATTTAGAAAAAGACTGAACATGTATGGCTTATTTGAAAGGGTTGCCAGGAGGTATCCTCTTCTCTCTAAAAAGAACATAAAAGCGCAGCTTTGGTTTGCAAAGTTGCATCTGAATTTATGGAACAATGACCTGTGGACATACAAGACCAAAGTGGTGATGTTTGGCCATAATGTACAGAGGCATCTTCGACATAAACTAACACAACTCACCACAAACCCCTCTTACCAACTGTTATGCACATTGTTAAAGGGGTGACGATTTAAGCGTGTTTTGCAGCTACAGAACCTGGGCACCTTGCATCTAACATGGACTTCTCTTTATACCAAAACATTCTACAGTCAAATGTGAGGCCATCTGTGTTACAGCTAAAGTTTGTCTATAAATGGGTCATGCAACGGGAGAATGATAACAAGCATACCAGGAAAGCTATATTAGAATGTCTGAAAAGAAAAAAATCAAGGTGTTGCAATAGCCCAGTAAACATCCAGAGTTTAACCCGATCAAAATGCCAGCAAACCTCAATGAACTGAAGGAATGTTGAAAAGAAGACTGGCCCAAAATTCCTCCAGATGATGTGAGAAACTGATAAATTCATACCGAAAATGATCACTTCAAGTTTTAGTTGTTAAAGGTAGTTCAACCAGCTATTGAAGTAATTTTCCACTCACTGAATCTGTTGTGTTGTTTAACACCTGAGGTTAGATATAAATAATTTTACAGACTGCTGAGGACCAGATTTATTATATATAGCCTGCTTTGTAAAACCATGGAATTGAAAGAGGGTGCACTTTCTTTTTCACATGACTTGGTATTTGAATTTTCAAAGGCAATCTGCCACAAAACACTTGAGAAGACTGAAGGAAGCAGCTATTCATCAGTTCACATGGTAGTTCTAAAGCTTTTCCCCCAAGTCACCAAAAAGTAGTATGTGGTTTATAAAATGGGGAATGGCTGTCTTCATCAGAATATTCTCATGCAGGTAATTAGATTTGTGACAAAATCCCTTTAAGGAGCTGAGAAAGAAGAACTTTGCTCCTCCAGCACTTGCATTGATCCAATAATCACTCTGAGCTAGAATTGTCAGTTAAAATGTGATTTCTCATGTAATTCACCTTAAAGTTATGCAGTTTAGGTAAATATATGACTCGCCTGCCAAAAATTGCACAAAGAAGCTTTTGTGAGAGGTTCCAACTTTTGTTAACAAAGCACGCTAACACAGACAATGGTGATGTGAGTCTTACACGTTGAGTACAGTCATCAGAATGGCCAGAGGAAAACCTGGATAACCGAGAATATCTGTATTGAAAAGGAAGGAGCCGTTATTTTCTGTGCTTTGTAAAAAAAAACTGATTTCCATTATCATATTATTTAACCCCAGGCATAGTATTTTATTTAATTTAAAGAATATTGCATGGTTATCACTCAAATACCATCAGCTTCAAGCTTTGAACAACTGTCACAAGAAGGACAAAAAAGCAGAAATGCTGTCGGAAACAATTCCACATATGTGCAACTCACAGTTGGCTTGGATCTCCAAACTATTGGCACGTTCGCTGATTTGTCAGATTCATATATGCCAACTATTTGGGCACAGGTACAACTAGAGTCATTTATTCTGTATACCAATGCCATTGAGTGTCTTTGCAGCTCTTTAGTAAGTGAGGAATATGTATTCTTTTTGAATGAATGAAAAGTACATTTCCATGTTACCGCATAAAAGTACTGCACACATTTTTAAGGCATTTCCAGATCTGTATCATACTTTGTTACATTGCGACATATAGATTCATATATTCCGTCTATAGTGATGGTCTATGGACCGAATCTTTGAATCTGGCAAAACATAACAATGTAATTATTTCCCTAAGTATACTTTTCCATTTAAATACAGCATTTTTGTTTTGAAGTACTGCAAAATTCTTTTATTTTAAGACCATCAAATATATTTGGGGAAATAGCTGAAATATGTATCAGTTTATTAATCTAATATTATCTATGCTCTGTCATTGTATTGGTTGGATTTATGTATATTGTCATAAAAATTATAAATGATAAAGAAACTTCTTGTTTGTGAATGTTCCTTATTCTTTCAAATCATGGCATATCCAGCAGTAGCTAGTCACATTCAGACCTTATGCTGGTTTCATGAACCCACAGGCGTGTGCTGCCTTGTTTGCTCTATAATGTGGTACTGTGTTCTGGGTCTTTGTGATCTGTTGGCAGTCAAGATCTAGGCAGCCTTGAGGGTCACAGTCGAGAGGTGTCTGCAATACAAACTCCACAACACCAACCCCAACTCCACCAGAGCCTGCCCCAAGGTGAAAGCCTTCTGCCACCTGCACAAGGAGCCCATCCTAATTTCAGTGGTATTTTCATATTACAACCAATTTTTACTAATGAAATACCAATAAATTCATTGTTTAGTTACCGAAAAAAGTTTTGGAAGGAAACCTAATTTTTATCTCGTTAGTCATATTTAGCTATTTATTTTACCACTCATCTCTTGAGGTTAGGATTCATCAGATGCAGCCAATGCTTAATCTCTGTACATAATTACACATTCCACAGATAGTCATTTGGTTGTCATATGATCAAGATCAAGGGCTCCAGAGATAGTGTTTACATGTATAATGACAGGAGGTTGACCTTTGCATTCTCCTTGTCACATCTGCTATGACTCCATTGAAGCAGGAACACTCTTCTTTATCTATATTTGGAACCATTTAGTGATGTTAGACCTAGTTATATTTATTGCATTTTCCATCCACATAATAATCCTCATATAATGTGCTATTTCTATACTGAGAACAACTTATGAGAATGTGTGCTGCTTTGATTGCTAAATGGTATTTGACTGTTTTTAGATTTAATGTTCACTAAAACCAATATACTTTATCAGGTTAAATAGGAAACATAAACATATTCATATCCTAGGGACAATTTGTGAGGTGTACATAGCTTTTCTGTGTGTTATGGTAACACAAACATTGCCAGAACACAACATTAAAAATCCAGGTCTTATATTTTATTATGGCTTCAGGTAAAGATGCTGATAAAACAACACTGATAGACTGATTCCTAAATTAATTGATTCATAAATTAATTTTCAGCAGTGTGTGGACAATAGCACACCTAAGCACCCAAAGGTTCTTACATTGCACCCAAAGACAAAGAAAAAAGGACAACGTTCAAGGAGCGTATATTAAACATGGTGGTGGATGCTGAGTATGGCCTAAAGGTTCATGGAAAAATATATTTAGGTTCTTTCCAGCAGTGTACCCCTATGAACTTGTATACAGGTGCTCACCTATGGTGGCTGGAAACCTTCATTAGTAATCATTTTCAGCGATGACAGGAATGAACGTACACTGCACAGATATCACTGTTTGTTCTGTAAAGTCAGGAGGACATGGACTGTATCCTCCCTATTCAGAAATAGCAGCAATCGTTCCTGTCAGTCATTAAGTGATCCAGCAGGATGGATCTCAAAATGACCTTGGAGGGACAGCTGTACAGACATACTGTAGGTTTTTGCCTGAGACAATCATGTACAATAATTTCAACATAAATCAAGTCCCCTTTCCTGCAGCAAGCAGATCCTTTCCTTTCCAGCTGTTAGCTAATGTGTAAACCTAAAGAAAAGAGAGTTAAGCTACGTACACACGTCAGATTTTTATCGCCCGATAATCGGCATCGGCCAATTATCGGGCGAAAATCTGCCGTGTGTACAGTCGGTGTCGTCCATCGTCCGGACGACCGACCTGCCGGATCCACGGACGATGGACGACGACCGATCCTAATGAAAGGGAAGGGGAGAGCGCGCAGCAGGGTGCCGCTCCGTCGCTCTCCCCCTCCCCTCTCCATAGAGCATGAACGGTGCTGTATGTACAGCACCGTTCATGCATCGTGCACTCCCTTGTCGTTGGAAAGGATCGTGAAAGATCCTTTCCAACGACAAAAATTGGAAGTGTGTACACAGCTTAAGACCTTACATTTGTAGATGAGAGGAGCTGTAAACTTGAGTATAAATGTCTACCTACTGGAGACACCAAGAAGCCATTTAGAGATACAAGTAACCCGCATCCAGCCAAGTAGGTTGGAAGCTGATAAATTGACCCAAAATATCAATTTTGTATGGGCCTGACTTTCTGTAATGAACCAGCAATCAGTGGTAATTTTGAAAATAACATTTGTGTCTAGATTTTTCAACTGAGTTGTAAGAATTTGTGTACACAATCTACATTTTATTTTTATATTGTGGAAGTCTATTATTGGTTACCTGTAGTGGAGAGATCATTATGAGATGACCTGAATTCTGAAACAGCAAGCTTTTCTGCAGCACTGATAATATACCAATACTTGTATTCTACAAACATCACCTTTGCTCCGATACTTATCACTGCTTTTAGAATGTGAAAGCCACAATTTTACAACCTTCTGTACAATCTGTGTTTCCTAGATAAACATCCTTTGTGTTTTGCCTTTCTAAATGAGTAAATAAATGAGTATAACCCAGGAATAATATACCAGTGAATAATTCACCACAAAAATACAAGATTGTAAGATAGACAAGAAAAAACAACCAAAACAGATAGTGGCTGAAAACAATCATCGTAGTGAATAGTGAGAAATTTGCTACAATTAAATTGGGAAGAGGAATTCTTAAACACAAATGCAGTCTCCTGGTGGGTCTATGGCATTCACAAAGGTATAATACAGAAATCTTAGATTATGGGGATCCCTGGCACTTTCAGGTCACAACTTGACTTAACAGCTCGCTACCTTCTAGATGCATCTTGGAAGATTAAGGTCTTTAGACTTTCTCCTCTACACAATGCCTAGAAAAATATGTCTGTTTCTATTCTTGGTTTTACTGAGACCATTTTCATTCATTTTCATTTCATTTTCAAGTTCAAACATCAGAAAAAAATAACAAAAGCACCTAAGGAATGCAAAATATTAGGGGCAGCACAGTTGGCTCAGTGGCTGTCGCTTTTGCCTTTGTGGTACGGGGCCCCAGATTTGAATCTTGGCCAGGATGCCATCTGCACAGAGTTTGTATGTTCTCTATATGTTTGTGGGGGTTTCCTCCCACATCCCAAAAAATGCAGTGAGAATAAATGGCTTCCCCTCAAAGTTTTGGCCTTTTTGAGGGACAGTTATTGACATGAATATAAGCTTTGTAAAGCCCTGTGTAATATGTCGGAGTGATAAAAATACTGTGTAATAATATTAGTTGGTTCCTATAAATTTGAATGTGAACATTTTTTGTCTGATTGCACAATATATTCTCTATGGAGTACAAGGTATGTGTGATTACATTAGCATTATCAGACAACTAGAGACCAACAGCATTAAAAATGGACAGGCTCAATATGTTTTTCCCTGATTGAGAAGAGATGGGAGATAAAGGTAAAGGTAGCTAATATAAAATATTTTTTTAATTGCCTAGACTGGGGAGGTTGGCCAGTTTGTATTGAATAATAAATGTAAAGGTTTGTCAAGCTCTTCTGAGGTCTTAAAGATCAGATTTCCCATTGTATGACCAGCCTCAAATGCTCTAAAGACCACAACGGTAATAAAATATAGGCATCATGTAGTAACTGCAATTACTTGGGTTTGTTTTTGAGCTTATCCCTGTGTTCCTATTGAACCTGTTACAGTTTAGGCCTCATAGGCTTTTCATTGGGTCTCAGTCTCTGGCCCTGTAGAGATTAGGCCTCACCACATCTACTGCCAACCATATGCCAGAGTTTCAACTGCTCAATGAGGTTCTGGAAATTTACAAATGAATTGCAGGGATGGATTTTATACCTAGAATGGATCAGGGTAGATTTTAATTTGTAATATGTAAAGTAATACCGCTTCTATAGTTTTTATTTTAGCAGGTGTTGTGCTTACAACATTTCTCACTGTGCTCTCTATTAGGGCCGGTGAGAAAGGAATTTCTCTATTTAACTGGTATCTCTCCTCAACGTAGATAATTGTTCCCTCTTGGCTTTGTCTTGACAAGTCTGCAGCTATGTACTGAGATCCAGGTTGAAAGTATGTAACAATAATTTCTGACTTATATGTAATTTAGACGGAATTGTCATAAATCTTTATGTCCCACAACTGTATGCAAAACAGAAGCTCAGATCAAGTATCACAAAACGGCAGCTTGCAGTTTCTTTTTCAGGTGAAGGAGCCATATGTGTACCGTGTACTTAACATAAGACACCTACTGCACAGGTTTTGCATGGTAATTTTATCTTTATTGGGGACACTATAGGATATTACCATCAGTAAAAAACTCTGCTACTGAATGTTCTGTGAACAGATATTGAGCAAGTTGAATCATATATCTGGGGATGTTTTGCTTTCAGTAACTGATATGAATGCTGGAACACTTTCACTATGACTCATATGACAGCAATTTGACTTGTATATTGACTCAATGCAGACAGATAAAAAAACAAATCAACTATATTATTTAAAGGTGTTTGTGTTTAGAATGTGTACAGACTTTCTGATCTGTATATACCATCAGAAGATCAGTAGATCACAGGATAGAGTTTTGTTAAAAAAGGCAAAGAAATACATCAATTAGTAAAGAATACTAATTATCACTGGGCCTACAGATGTACATGGATCATTACTATAGGTCTATTTACATTTCAATTTCAAATATAGATGAGTTATAACTATATCTTTTCCTCTTGCATTACCTTAATATTTACCTAAAATGCATATGATTGTTTATCTAACTTAAATTTCTGTTACTATTCTGTGTTCTTATGCTAGATCCATATATGATTCTCATAGACCCCTGAGGAAGCCCATACGGCAAAATCCGTTGAGATTTATACCTTTTTACAAGCACCTTTATACATGGTATTCGCAACATGGGACTATGCATTTGAGTAGGAATAAGCTGTATAGCTGTAAAAAAAACCCTTCTTTCTATCTTTTTTTGTGTATAACATTATAAGGGGCTGGCACCTAAAATATAAATGATACTTTTTAGGTAAGAGGAGGTACTCATCCTTCACTCCCTTGTACTCTCTGCCACATCTTTCAATGCAATGTTGATACTATAGCTTCCTTGCAGTCATTTCATGTCCACATAAATGTACTGGCTCCATGATGAGTTTTATGTGTAATAAATCACTATATGCCTTTTTATCCTTGAGGCCCAATATGTATGGATAATGAAAATTAATTTGTTTTTTAGTGCTGAGCAGTGTACCGGAGTGTCTGGGTGTGTTGGGAAAGTTTGTTTCTAAGTCCTGTGAGCTAAAGAATGTCATCAAAATGTGTAAACCCGTTACAGAGAATTATCAGCTTTGGGAAGACTGCACAAACTAAACAAATCCCCACTGCATTGTTATATTTAAACATTTTTCATCACAGTAAAAAGAAAAGTAATAAAAAAGTGATAATTTTAATTCACATCACATATATCTCATAAAATGTAACATATTCCATTAAACATCTGAGCTGTATTACCGTGGGAGTAATTCTGGGTCTTTTATTACTGTAATTTAGTGAAATCTCCCTTTGATGTTCTTTATGATTAAATCCCTGTTAGTTACTAATGTAGCATTGATAAATTGAACCCAATCAGTAATCATGCAGCACAAAATCCCTCACTAATGCATACAACAGTTAATATTATTGATGGATTAGTTGCTCTATTACATCTGTCTGCATTTTGCAGCCTGTGAAATATAATTCCAGCTTTACATGCCACAGTTTTTCAACTAAAATGAAATGTTTATTATTGTTACCTTTCATTAGCACATACAGTAGAAAATATTTATTAATTGAATGATAAAATATAGTTACCTGATATCATTGATGAAGAATTAATACCTACCATGTGAGGGGTAAGAAGCTTCATCTGTAACATTTAACTTAACTGATAGCTTTACAGAGAAACATCTCACGGAGTAATGAAGTATGGTAAGATTTCTACTATGGAAATCTGTTTTAAATTATATTGTTACATCTTATGTCGTGTTATTCATTATATAGATTTAAACTGATGTCATCACTTCAGAATTTCTGAACCTCCAGGAACCTTTTTTGTATTACCATCTACCTCCTTTGGGTTTAAGAAATTTGTTGAAAGGATTTGTCTCAAAACATTTTTTATGTCTATTGGGAAAATCAGATTCTTAAAATCCTTAAATTTTAGGGTGTGTAGAACCTTACCTGATAAAAATATAAGAGGGTGATTATCGCCTCTACCATCCTCTGGTTACAATATTTACTTAAAAGAGAAAGTGACCAAATCAGAATGGGTCAGTGAGAGAGGAAAGCAATATCCTGGGCCAATTTTTCTTCTCTTTTGTGATGTATTATTTGCTCCAACCTATTTAAACGATGTAAAGGTGGCCATATACATAAAAATGGTATCCATGCTGAACCTAAAGTGCTTTATTCATACAAGCTTGCTTGTATATGGAAAACACACAAAGATAAAGGCTACACCAACTTTTTGAAAATGTTCCTGCTGAAAGTGACCCACTTTTAGGTCATTCAGTACCCTGCAAAAAAGGTTTGTCCACCACTCAGAAGCCCTATGTTGGGACACTCCCTTGAGCTGAAAATAGGCTTGGCCACACCCCAGGTAAATATACAGTCTAATAGTAAGGCTACAGCAGCACTCGCATGATGCCCATTGAAAATAAAAGCTTTATTATTCATGACAACAAAATGAAAGCCCCACCTGGGATCTGTTTCACTGACGCATTTCACCCAAAAGCTTAGTCATGGAGAATTATGACTAAGCCTTCGGGTGAAACTTAACAACCCTACTAGCAAACAGAAAGGCATCTAATGTATATGGTACCTCAAGGCTTTATCTGAGATGATGTGGTTGAAACTGATAATGTGCTCAGACATTAGCTGATCGTGAAATGTAATAATTTTAACTGTGAAATATGTCAGAATATCTATGGTATCCCTGGTTAGCCATGAATAGGCTTAGCAAAGCTCTATACAGTTGGCAAGTTCAAATTTCTTGACAGCTAAGTAGTACCTCTTCTTTCATGCCATGAGATGGAAGACAAACCAGGGTATATGTAGGATAATAAACATCCACCTATGATCTTAAAGTGTATTATGATACATTCCTGAAGAAAGATCCTTCAGAGGATAGATCACTTGTTAACATCTGACAATCATCTGAAGCCCTTTGCTTAAGAAACATCATCAGCAACACTTATCCTCTTTAAAATGAGGGGCTGTAAGTCAGTAAAGAATGCTGGTAGAAGCTAAATATTTTCCCTGGGGTATTAATGGCAACTCAGAAGTTTCCATGTCATGAAACTGTAGACAAAAGTTGTTCTATTGTTCTATTAACTTTAAATTGGATTTATGTTCACAATAAAGTTGAGTTAATGCAAAGCGGATATACAAAATTTCCTATAGAAAATACATTTTACCATATTTACATTTTCACAATCTATAAAACAGCTAATAAAAACGCATGTGACATTAGGGTCCACATTTTTAATTGTATGTCTTGTATCATGAAATGGCTTTGCAACATAAATAAATCTTTTTGAAGACAACAAATAATATAAAAACATGAAAAATACAGTCATTTAAGGTGTCTATAGTGTGGGTTCAGCTCTATAGCTTACTAAACCCCATTGTCCTGTTTAAAAAATAAAAAAGCAAAAAGAAATATTCGCAATAGGTATTAACAATTAGTAAAGTGCTTTGTAGAACATACTATTTACATTTTAAAGAAGTTCTTGTGCACAGATCTCTCCCCAATACTACCCCAACTACTGTTGTTTTTTTCTGTCGCTCCTATGAAGAACCAGGTGGCCTACATTTCAAGGAGGCTGGTTGGAGCACTTCCTGAATGTCAAAATTCAGTATTTTTTTCTTTTGTACCTTCAGTATTAAAAAAAAAAGTCAGTAGAGACTTCACTTTGCACAAGTTGCCATATGACACACATCGTTATTTTATAACATCACAACGCTGTTGGAACACTTTGACAAGGAGGAGCTGATTCATTCTTAAGAAGTTCTGTCTGGCAGCAAATGTCCATGTCTTGTAAAGTGTCCAGATATTATATCATCGCAATTGTCTCGCCATTTTTTCATGTGCTTTTACACCCTCCCCTGTCCTTTGTAATATTTAAACTTTGACCTCCAAATGTCTCCTTTATTTTCCTGTTTAAGTGCTCTGTTTTCTCCCTTTGTCATATGCAATCTTTTTTTAGAATCTCCATTACTTTCTTGCCCAGGGCAGGTTTCCATGGTTGGACAAAACTTTTCATATTGACAATGAGACGACCAGTGCGTACATCTTCATACCCTGCAACCAGGTATTCCAGACCTATGGAGATCACCTCGTATTAGTATAAAACAATTCATATATTTATCATCCTGTTAATGATAAACTTAAAAACAGAACAATAGTTTATGTTTGACCAGTATATTCTCACTTTATGGTCCATGGTAACAAGCCTCATATTGTGAAATCTCACCTCAAAGAAGCTGTTAAATACATATATTTGTGAACTAACCTAAAATATGAAATATTAGTCACCCTTGAGCTCCAGACACTATTTACAGTAGGCAAGGTTGCCAGTTGGCAAGGTTAGGCTGGCAGCCTTACTTTTCTCCTTTGTAGCAATACAGCTTGGTCACTAGCCTGCCCTAGTCTGTGAATAATGTAGCAAAAACAAATTGGGGTTGTCCATGTACTTTCCTTTTTCTCAACAGTTTTCAGAAAAGGAGTGAGCAAAGTAATAAAACCGATTTATTTAGAGTGCTCCTCTGCCTAATTCCACTGAAAATAGCATCATATGCAGGTACCTATACTATAAATATGTACAATTATAGAAAATGTTTTAATGCCAACATAACTGGATTAAAAGGTGTTTTTTGAGGCAAGGCAGTTGTTCCAGTTTAAACTGTAATAAAACAATGAAACACAAGCAAAGGTATAATTACATGTATATTGTTTTATAGTCCTTCAAGACAGTATTAAACCCAGGTGTAGTTACGTCAGCTCATAAAGAATGTGTACCCAGAAATTTGCTTAGTAGAAAAGTGTAATCGGAAATGTTGGCAACTGCTTGATGATATCCATGTACTCTGGCAATGACTGTGCTGGTTTTCAGGATGATAAACAATATCACAAATATCTTATTTAAAAAAATATGACATAAAAAGTGCACAAAGCAGTGATATGCAATACCATGTGTAATCAGTATTCAATAACTTGCTATGATTTAATTATGTAAGTTGATCTGCAATTGCTTGCTCTAAAGATTAAAAGCACACATACATATAATTGTTTAAAAACCTATAGTGACAAAATTTACTGCTTCTTTGAACAAGGGATGGGAGAAAATAAGACCAAAGCAATTAGTCTGCCTATTTGATTTTAGGTTAAGGATATCAAGATGGTGTCCATAAGTCACATGACAGGACAACATTCTAAGAGCAGATCTGACATCTGTTTGGTCAGGTAGACTTAAGCTACGTACACACTTCCAATTATTATCGTTGGAAAACGAACGACGAACGATCCTGCACGATATCTACGAACGATCGTATAGCACCGATCCTGCACATAGAGATAACGACACGATCGTTCGTAGATATTGTACACACAATATATACGATCGTTTGAGCGATAGAGGAACTATGTGCACGACAGGAAAGTGAACGAACGTTCGTTCATTACGCATGCTCAGCTCATGGACGATCAACGAACGACCGTACACACGAACGATGTTCAACGATCGTCGTCAAATCCGATCCGCCGGTCCGGTCGTTCGTTTCCAACGAGTTTCCTCGTTCGTCGGCGTCGTTGGTTACTTTTTTACGAACGATTTTTTACCCAATCGATCGTTTGTCGTTCGATTGGAACGATAAAAATTGGAAGTGTGTACGCACCTTTACCAAATCAGTAACTTAGAACATCTGTGTAGTATTCAATCATCCAATCATGTGAAAAAGAATTCCTGTGTTTAAATTCCTTGCACAATTGGGTATTTGTGGTGTTAACATATCCACTGTGCTAAATGAACTTTCATCAACTTAAGAAAATCAACCCCAATAAATAATTTAAATTTAATTCTGCTACAAAGTGAAAAAAATGTAACTTTGTGTCCTGCTGTAAAGTACATTACTGTCCACATTTTCCCAAACCAATCCCAGGTTTACCTTTATAAAGTCAGAGATACTGTACCTGGATTTAGAATGGGACACGTGCAGCCACGATTTGTCCAAGATTCTGGATACAGAGTCCTCTTTCCTTTTACAATCTTCAACTTTGTCATTTTCAAAACCTTTTTAATCTTCACGTTCACTTCTGCGTGAGACCCTCTATCATGGGCTGACAAAATCTTTGTTTTCAAAACTATCCCAGAACAAAAAAAAAATATGTGGAACAACATAAAAATAACAGAATACAAAACTGTTTTTGCTAACAATTAATCATCCTAACAAAAACACCAAAAAAAAATTGAGACACTGATCAAATAAAAATACCCACTAGTGCAAGCATTACAGTACAACTAGAGGCTCATGTATAACAGTGTAAACATGTTCCAAATCTAGGTACTTTATGATAAATAAAGTGCAGATGCCCTGATTATTAGGTGCTACACCATATAAATAGTTTAATAGGAAGGTATATGCTATTTTATTGAAGCAGGACAAAGAGCAATTATAATGAGAAAAACTGTAAATAAATCTGAATAAACTCTTACCTAATCAGTAAACTAAAATCTAACTGGTTGCTATGAATTGGCTTGGGCGTCATGAATGCTGTGTTTATTAATTTACTAAATATGGCTTCTATTTTTCTCTAGCTGTGCTAAGTAGGATTAGATAGATTATAACCACATGACTAAACTAGTCATATCAGCACAGATCATTCATTAGTGGCATAGGAACAAAGACTGATGAGATTTCAATTAGGACTTGGGACCTCTTACTCCAGTGGGTCTGTAGGGGCCCTTCTTTTGAGCACTGTCTGGCCACTCACTGTTGTACACAGATCAGGCAGAAGAAAACTTCTACCATTGGCTTCCTTTTCCAGGCTCTGCATTAGATAATGCCATCTGTCAGAGCCTGGCAAAGGAAAACAGCAGTAGAAAATATCCTTTACCAGTTCTGATTACAAAAGTAAGCAGCCAGCAAAGGTATATTCATAGGTGAACTTCTAGGGTACCATGCTAAAGGATAGGAGGTTTGTAATGTAACTTGTAGAACTTTGATGTAAAGGGAGGCTTCTGATGCAAAAGGTGTGTGTGTGTGTGAGGGGGGGGGGTCTATTGTGAAAAGGGTGTCCAGATTTGAAGGAGGACTCTTATGTAAAAGGGGGAGTTTGATACAAAGAGAGGCCTCTAATGTGAAGAGGGGCTCCTAATGTGAAGGAGAGAACCTCTAACATGAATGGGCTTGTCCAAAATGGTAGGTGCCTTGGTAAAAATTAGCACAGGACCTGTATATTTGTAGCTAGGAGAGGCCATCAGCAACTCTGCAAATTTGTGACTAAAAGGAGGGCCCATGTCTGTAGATACAACAGTTTTTCTTATAAATACAGCAAGGTCAGTTTGCTTTCTCCTAATAAAAGCTGCAGGGTGTTGTCAGGTGATGAATAGTGTCTGTAATGAAGCTCATATTCCTCCTCCATACACAGAGTGATGAAAGGGTGAAGGACCTGTGTGCTACAGTAAGATTTATTCATTTGTTTTTTTTTGCTTCCACTTCTTATCGGTAAGGAAGATTAAATATCACTACTATAACGTGCAGGAAGCTAGAGCAACACATAATCATAATTTTTCACCGACACAAGACCCCTTGAACTTTTCTTTGCAGGGCGCCCTGTCTTTGTTGAGTATAACTTATCTCTTGATCCACTCCCAGAAAGGAAACAGGTGGGGACAGCTTTAACAAATGTAAAGAGAGTTTTACACACACATTGCACGAATGCAAAGCATAAATTCATATTTTATTAGCCAACTGAAATGCAACACAAGGAGCTATGCAATTGATTGGAATATGGTAAGTATGCTAAATTCCGGGACTGATAATCTCTGGTCAAGAAGAAAGTGCATTGGCTGTGCAAAAAGCAATGATTTCTATGGCCTAAAATCTCACTGCAATTACCTATTATCATTATTTTACCATTACACCATTATTGTAAAATACTTTATACGTGCCTCTTAAATGGAATTTTTATTTATAAAACCGGCAATCTGACATTCCTTCAAACATTCCGTGGTGAGAATCAATTATTGCCATTGTCAACAAATGTACCTGGAAAATTCCCACAAGGAAATGTTTGAGGGGATGTCTAATTCCCCGTTTTACAAATAGAGCCCCATGTTTAACAAACTATGAGCTCTGCAGCATACTTTTTTGTGTGTTTTGTTATCTAACTCCACACTTATTGGTATTGTTAAGCAGAGGAATCTGTTCTTCACTTTTAAATGCACACCTGTAAACCATGTGGGTAATAAAATACTACAGCAGTACAATCCAGACACTGAATGGTGTCAGCTCAGCACATAAATGTGCATGACTCCTGCAGCACCAGTGGAACTTTAAATTCTATATCACTTTAAAATGACAGTTTGAACATTGAATGAGAAATGCAAAAGTCTGGCCCACCCTTTCTATATAATGCACAATATTGTGGTCAACAGCGATGGATCAAGAACAACAGATCCAACAGCACCAAAACTGTTGGATTTCTGCCATTGGTCACACATTGTAGGTGGAATGAAAAAAGCAACACTGACTTTCCTTTTTATATTTGACATGTTTAACATATAGGAAAACCACACAATGCGATATCTAAACTTCCACAGTAGACCTTTTTCTCCATTACAGTTCATTTCCGCTCATCTCTGGATTCAGCTGCTAGGAGGGTCAGTAAGGTGTAAAAATGTGACAGCCAAAGGAGAAAGAACAATACATGCCAAACCATATTTCCTGACATCCCAGCATGAGGAGGTGCGACTTGTAGTTTATAGGAAGCAGGTGGTGAACAACTGTAAGAATGCAATATGTTAAAAGGGAAATTAAAAGGCACAAGAAGTCTTAAGTTTATATGATTAGGTGCCCAGCTACAGGAAGCAATATATATAAAATGAAGAAATGGATGATGTGGTGTGGTCCAAGAATGAGCCATAGGCAATTAAAAATGAAATGCCTTTGTGACATGTGACATGTAGCATTATGTAGCTAATGTGATTTTATTAAAATAAGGGAGTTATATTTTATTTTTATTTAAGTCAAGTGTTTTTAGAGCACCAAATCTTGCACAATCTATGAATAGTAAAAGTTTTAGTAGTATATGTACCGGTAACTGGCTAGGTGGGTTTTCCAATACAAACTGATGTATTAAATACAATCCATCCTATCATAACCATCTTTAACAGTCTCTGGCTTTTGCCAATAATCCAGACAAGAACCTTGTATTATTTATCCAGGAACAATATTCACTAGTTGTTACTGAGACTAAAGCTACGTACACACGTCAGATTTTTATCGCCCGATAATCGGCATCGGCCAATTATCGGGCGAAAATCTGCCGTGTGTACAGTCGGTGTCGTCCATCGTCCGGACGACCGACCTTCCGGATCCACGGACGATGGACGACAGCCAATCCTAATGAAAGGGAAGGGGAGAGCGTGCAGCAGGGTGCCGCTCCGTCGCTCTCCCCCTCCCCTCTCCATAGAGCATGAACGGTGCTGTATGTACAGCACCGTTCATGCATCTTGCACTCCCTTGTCGTTGGAAAGGATCGTGAAAGATCCTTTCCAACGACAAAAATTGGAAGTGTGTACGCAGCTTAAGACCTCTTATGCCTTTCAGGTTTCTGTTAACAGATTGAAGTCCTTGAACTGCTATCCACCAAGGTCATACAATCACAAGCCATGGCTCCTTTTGGGTTTTATGATAAAATGCAAATTATTTTATTGTAATTTAATGATGTTTAGAACCTATTGTACTTCCTACTTTGGGTGTCCCATGATCACATCTGATTGATCCTCCCACCACCATAAGATAGCAATATGATGAAATAAGATGAACTGCAGCGTGCAAGCACAATTGGACCAAAAAACAAGTATTCTGTCCTTTATTTATCAACATGATGGATATTAGAATGTTTGAGATACATAGAAATATTTCCTCCCTGACTCACCATAGGAGTATTTCATTCCACAGAACACTTTTGGGTTTCCTAATGCTTGCTCCTTGCATTCACATTTTCCTGAAACAAAAGTAAAATAACAGAATACTTGTTTTAATAACTGAATATTATTTTTAATTCCCTTATTTACATTTACAAACAAGATAAAGTTTACACTCATCACATTTGCATCTATTTATGTTTCTTGTAAAGACAATTTTTAAGGTTTGAAAACATGGGTCACATTGTACAGAAGTGGGTAAGTCCCAGGCAGTGAAAGTATTTTTCAATGATGTAATTGCGTGGCTGTGATGTTGACACTCTTGCATTTGGGTCACTGACACAGAACGAGTAGGGATTTTCTGACGTATGCATTTTTTTTTGGTCAGTGACCCATATAATGCTGAAGATAGATTTACAACCAGTCACCTAACATTTTATGAAGGAGGTGAGAAGTGAGACCCACTTTATCTCTTATGTTAAATTTAAAATGTTAATTCCAAATGGGCATTCCTAAGCAAACAGCATTTCATTTTTAATTCTGAGCCTCCATGATTAGAAAAAAAGAAATAACTAATGAAAGTGGCGAGCCAGGATAGTAAGGCTGGGAGGAAAGAGCTAGATGATACTGGATGTCTACCAATCAATGAAGTGAGCGTTTTCTGACTTCTGTAGTTTTTAACTATGAGAAGCTCACTGTGCAGTGAAATCAGAGAACAAATTTTAGTACATGAAAGATCAATGCAAGATTATCTTAAATTAACTGTACACTTAAGCTCCCCAAACAATGATTCAATGATATTAATATCAAGAGAATGTGATGGCCACTGTACCACCCTTATTTTATTTACTGCTGCAGCCACTGAGGGGTCAACTTGGTCTTGTGTTTTTGATCATTCTCATGGTGAACGATCCAAGTGCATCCCATGTGCAGTTCTTTTGCTTGTTCTGGAAGTTCGGAGGCATGTTTAGATGCAGTCTGTCATTATGTATATGAGCTGTTTTGTGCCATTGATACAATAAAGGATTTTTTTTCCTTGCAAGTCGACTGTGCTGCTGATTTTTGTTTAGGAACCTTCTAATTGTGCACATTGAAACAACAATAGTGAAGCCTGTATTTCAGCTGAATTGGTTTGTAGGCTTTTTTTGCATCTTGACAAATTTTCCTAGCAGCTGTAGCTGAAATCTACCTGACCATGGCTTGGTGATAATGAAAACCCTAACTTTAAGTTACAGGTATGGAAACTCTTTCAAGAATAACCCATAACTAAAATCTATGTGTGTCAACCTGTGTGAATAATATTTACCTAAAAATTCAAGGGTATGTAAAAATTTGATTAGACCCATTTGGATGATTTTAATTATAATTATGTTTAAAAAATGGCACACACAATTATGTGATAGTAAATGATTTTGTCTGTGAACTCTCATTTTTTCCTAACAATTGTCAATTTAAACTTGTAAACTTGTGACCACAACTGTTTTTAGGCTTAAACAGGTTTACCAGTGGTAACTGGGAGACACATGAAAAACAACAATCAAAGGGTACCAAAAGAAAGTCCAATTTGTACTAAAAAATGTGACGAAGACCTGTAAAAAGGTTACTAAGTTGATTTTAAAGTGGTAAATGAAACTGGTGGGGTATCTGCTCACTCTCGCCATATGTTCAAGTTCATTTACATTTAGGGCATCACATCATACCAACACATCTGTCATTCTTTTATCTGTGGATCACCCCATTAATACTGTCTCATGTCTCAGTTTGCAGATGAGTGACTGAAGATGCCCTGAGACTACATAGAATTTGATATATATTAATAGTGTCTCACTCATTGATAAATAATAAATGCACATGAGGAAAGCTTCCAAACAAACTCTGACATCTTAGTTACAGCATGCCCTTGTTTACTTCTTTCTTGACCTTTTGTCATGCAATGGCAAAATGTTGGAATGAAAAGGGTTAATTGTCACTGAAACTTTAGCGCAGGTGTCTCATAACATGCAGATCAGCAGCACTCCCTTTGTTGACATTCCAAGAAGAGGGAGCAGCAAAATGGGAGCAGTTTTCAGTTTATCCAATAATTAGAAAAAGGAATGTTTGTGTAATCCAACAAAAACAAACCACACTAAATGCATTTTCATTGACATAAATGGATCCTAATAGAAAATTAAAATGCAGATTATGAAAACCACAATTCTTGTTGACTGTTATACTTCATGCCTACTTAAGAAATGAATGTGCTGCATTGTGTGGATGCTGTTGATTCTATTTACCCCTCACCCCCAGCACTAAGTGGAATATAATCTTTTTTGACCTTAAGTCCCTTAGTCTAGTTTTTTAGGAAAACCTTTCATGAACAAATATGAAACAAGGCGTTTTTACTTCCTAGTTGAAAATTGCTAGTTAGTGTTCAATGCCTGTAAAGACACTCTGCCACTTTGAGAATAGTAAAAGCTGTGGAAAGGACCTAACAGTGTCTGCCAAAACCAGCAGCAGCTTTTAGTATCCTCTGTTTTGCCCAAATACTTTTTCTAAGTGTAGTAGGAGCATGTTGCTAAGCCCCAGTCCTACACAATCCTAGAAATGTCTTAGAATATGTTATATGATGACTACTAATTAAAAAAGAAAACCAATATATTACATTATAATATACACTGCTCAAAAAGATTAAGGGAACACTCAGTCAGCACAATAAAAGACCAAGTCAATTACATTTCTAGAATATCAGGCTGTCCGATTATGTAGCTTGATTGAGAATCAGTTTCACGTTTTTTTGTGCAAATGAAAACAAACATCAGGTGGGTAACAGCAAGAAAACCCCCAAAGAAAGAATGGTTCCACCACTAACCACATCCCTTTATTCATTCTGATTTTTAGGTTTTTAAGTGCTTTTTCACTATCCTTAAATTTCGCAGAAGAATGAGGAGCACTGCTAGAGCTCTAAAGATGACCTCCAGGGGCTACTCATGTGTAAATGTTTCTAAAAAAACTTTTAAAAATAGGCTCCTTGAGTAATGTATGTGGTCCTAACATCATGTAGTGGGACCTGTGCTCACAGCCCAGCACTTTGCAGCTTGATTGGCTTTTGCTAGAGAAGACCAGAGTTGGTAGGTTTGCAGCTGATACCCTATTCTCTTCACAGATGAGAACAGAATTACATTAAACACACGTGACAGACATGAAGGAGTCTCAAGACACTATAATGAACATTATGCTGCATGTAACAGCATTCGGCAGTGGGTCAGGAAGGAGCGAATCCTTGGAGGGTCACACGGACCTCAACTAGCTAGCTAATGGTACCCTGACTGCTTTTAGGTAACAGGAATAAATTCTCAGACCAATTTTCAGACTTTATTTTGCAGCAGTGAAGGACAATGCCTGGTGCCATGACAAAAGCATTGATGCCAGTAACTGCCCCCCCATTCCGCAGACCTGAATAAAAAAAAGTAAAGTGAAAAGTCTCTGATTGTTTCTACTTGTACACTCCCGCTAAGTACTAAGGCATTTTATGCCCTGTATTCCTGTTTTGAAATGCATAAATCTTTTCTAAAAATTGGAAGGCATATTTGTCATGCTGGTTCTAACAGGGTGGCACGTCATACAGTGAAAACAAACTACTCCTAAACAAACAAGAGTAGAAGGTGGGAAAGACATCATAACTACACAAAATGTTCAAAGATTTCAAAGCTCATTTTAATAGAACAGAGAACCGCATTGCTTGGTCTAATAACATATACCTCATATGTTTTTAGCGTATTACATAAATGCTATGTTATTTGTATAAATTAGATAAACAAATCTGTGTTTAATTTATAAAATGAAAATGGACTGAAGCCAAAGTACAGCAGCAGACTTTCTCACCTGAGTGACGAAGGGCTGAAAATCCCTGTTCATCTTCCCATTCCCAGGCCTGTCCACTCTCATTAAACACAGAGAGGTATTCAGGAATTTCACGGTACCAGTCTATTTCCATGCTGTGAAGATAGATTATTAAAACACAGCCATTACAAATGAAAAGTAACCATGATTTATTCTTTCACCAAAATTTGTGCCTGTGTTTTAAAAACTAGTACTATATTCATTTACAATTAATAATTCCTTTATTTTAACAGAACAAGATTTGAAAAAGTCCAAGTCAGTGAATGCTTTCCGGTATGTTGGGTGAGGGGAGTTAAATAATGAGTGGCTTGCCTAGACCATTTAAACCCATGACATCAGCAGATGATGTTGGCTTGAGGTCAGACCACAGACAGAGCACATTGTGTCCAAAGCCAAGTCCATTATGGTTAAAGAATAGGCGTTATATCTGCATAACTGACCCTTCTAGTCTCTTGTGCACATTTAACCCCTAAGAAATTAAACTTGTATAGAGGTACCTTTAAGTTTAGAAACATTGTAAGAGTCGTTTTTACATATACAGGAATATACATTCAATTAAGTGTCCAGTATACCAATTTTGTTCTACAATAACAATATATTACATGACACATGTTAAAATGTGACACTTAAACTGGCACACGTGTATAGGATCTCTGCAGAGAAAGAGTGCTTGCCATTGTCTTAGAGAAGCAGAGGGGAATGAAGCAGCATGTGTTTACTGCTGCCTTAATGTTGCAGGGAAAATACTTCTAAATTAAATAAGTGTGCTTTAAATGGTATCAAGAGATGACTTCCCTTAGAGGTTATTTTAATTTGATTGATGTGTTTAGAAGAGTGTGGTTGATAAGCTTTACACAGCTACTACACTAATAGTAATACAATCATCCCAGGGAGGTTTTTTTGTACTGCGTTGAAAGTATTTGTAATGTGTATGATACTGAATTTTAAAATGAAAGGCTGATGTTACAGCCATACTAAATATAAGAAAGCATCTGGGAGGATAATGTATATACCAGTAGATGTTAATGTATATACCAGTATAAAATGCTAGATTTCCAAATGTATTATTTGCTCCTTATGCAATTGTACATTTTAAAGGATCACAGTCTGATAGTAAAGGGCAACTCCAGGCACCAAAACAAATACATTAAATACTAATGCTATCAAGGAAACCTTGCAAATCTGATAAGTCATTTTTTTTCCTACAAGGTCTCATTCACTCCTACAAGCTCTCATGTTCTGTTTTATGGAACTTCTATGGAGCTTCTTGTAGGTCCTGTGAGCATATCTTAACTCCCAATTAGGTTCACACAGGAATTAGAACAGGAATTGGGCTACCTTAGAAACATAGGTTATACGCATGGACAGCAAAATGAATATAATGTGTACAAACTTTTAAAAGCAGTCATAATCAACCTGAAGTGAAATGCCTCCGGAACTTACTTGTTGATACAGTCTCCAGTGAAGGGATCACAATTTCCAGCACAATCACATGGCCTGCAGCCATAGTCACCAAAACCCCAGTACCCCACCATACATCGGTCACAGCTAGGTCCTGCTACACCAGATTTGCAAGGACAATCTCCATTCTGAGGATCACAGGCTGTAAAAGTGCTAGAAGAAGGCTTTGCTGAACCAACTGGGTGGCAAGAACATGCTGAAGACAGAAGAAAAGAAAATTGAAGTTACCAAAAAAAAAACAGCTTCACCACAGTGCAAAGAAGAAAAACCAATACACACGAAAAAATATACAATATTTTGTAAAAGCTATTTTATAATTTTTTTTATATTTGTTTGTTTTTGCAAATGCTACCTCAATTAAACACAGTACTTTGTTTTGTTGAATTGGGAATGTCACAAAGTTTCATCTTTATTTGCAGTTAATTGCTGAACCATACTATGATGACATGGAGTTTGTATGTTTGCAGTATTGTTTCTTCCCAGATCCCCAAAAATACTAGTAGGTTAACTGGTGTACCAGAGAAGAGTGTGAACATCTCATAATGGGGCAAGTAGCAACGGATTTCCTGGAGAAATCATTAGGTGGTTTAGTTGTCTAGAGTATACCCAAAATAGTAATATAAAGGGTACTGGCAGTTTAAGGGGATCTTTTTTTTTTTTCACTCCCATTGCTGCACTGTTGAACCCTGATATGAGTAATATTTAACAAATGCATGCGAGGTGCAATATTGTAAAATCTGTTCCTGCTTTTAAAGAACTGTGTACAACCACCTTTAGACCTAAAAACACTTCATTATGACACTATGAATTAATTTATAACAATTTATTTCTTCAGCCAGCCAAGCGTAATCTCCCATGTTATTAATACTCTTTGATTCCTTAAAGTTGTTTAATGACCCATCAATGGGATGGAATAGCACAATGTATTCTCTAGAAATTTTTCTGGAACCCAATTACAGACACACAAGGCTCATTTCAGGGGAGGAAACATCTAATGCACCTTTAAACAATGGAAAATTGATCTTTTATTGGCTTTCCAAACATTTGTACACCATATTGACACTGGCACAATATCTAAACAATGAACCAGTGTCAGCATGAAGCATGGTTTACTATGTGAGAGGATGTTGCTGGTAGCTTGTCCTTTTAATTACACTCTTTATTGACCTTGGATAGCACTATGCATTCTGCATTAGATCTGAAAATTACCTATGGTTTAATTTAATCCAACTAGGGCTGGTATCCTTTCAAAAAATACCCACAAGACCTACCCACAATACCCTGCGTTCATAATTCAGTTTCCATAGTGGTTTGCCTATCTAATGTATTTGAAAATTTACAAGTTTTTGTAAGAATGTAGTAATCAGATTACCCCAGTAAAAACTGTCATAGTAAATGAAAAATTATCCCCCTGCTACAGTAAGGAACTTAATAAGTATTATTTTCAGTTTAATGTATTCCAGATGCATATGCTGCAGATCTATAGTTTCATTGCAAGCAATAAAAACAATTAAAGTCAGATTGTTATTATTTACCACAGTCAGTCCTTAGGAATAATTTCAGTTAATGAATATATTGATATGTTATAATGTACTTAATGGCTGCACACACCATTTTGTAATATAATGTTAAAAAAAATCCTTTTTTACCATGTTCTTACTTTTCAAAGCTGCCAAAATACAAACGTTGCTTCTTAGTACCCAGGGTATCTGGTTCTCTGAATAGAGAATGCTTCCAGTACTGTACAGATTGAAATATGATTCACTGTGTTCAACTTCCATACATTTTTACCTTCTACAATAACACAACTGATCTACATGTAGACTCTTCTATTCAGGAATATGTAGCATGGATGGAGGGGTTCTAGTACAGTTTTTCTTAAGAGGGCTAGAATTGGTTAGTTATTTTGTTTTCATTAAAATATACTTATAATTTAAATGTTTAAAAATAAACAGTACTGACACCTATGGAGGCTATACAATGCAGTTATACATTTAAAAAAATTGTACTTTGTACAGATGCCCAAAGCTTTCTGGTCACCAGCTATCTAAACTTTCCAGATGTATCTTGACTTATAAATGCCAAGACATCAAAATGTATGTTGTAGGTCTCCCCTGGAACAATGTGGTTTTTACTTATAAATGTTGGGCCATATAAAAATAATCCACCCAAAATGTCTGCCTTCAATCCTGGTTGTAAAGTCTGAGCGAAGTGGTTATTTTGTAAGCATGATATATTGCGCCACGGGCACTGTTATTGTATCCGGTGTTACAACCAGAATATTTTCTCCTACTTATATTCCAGCACCTGCCTGACAACATGTCAAGACTAAAACAACTGACAAAGATGCAATGCCTTCTTAAATAAATAAGTGTTTGGTATTCCTCTTATCCTCCCCAGCACACGTTACTTTGGCAGTTGAGCATATGGACCATTCATTTGTCACATAATAGGCTAATCATCATGTCTCACTCCATGTAGCAGTGTGAAATTAAAGTGTTACATGCAAAATGAGACTGTACATATTTGTGTTAGTCATGCTTGTTTAGTCTCACGGAAAGCTGTCACATTTTTTTCTTTACTTTTAACAGTTGATGTAGAAAAAATGGAGAACATTTCTGACATTCCTGTCAGCTAAAGATTTAATTTATATTCAAAACATGAAGAAACCAGCCAAAGTGTTGCATTATTTTAACACAATCTATATACAGGCTATTCATAATTCAAACAAATATGAAACCTTTTTTATTACAATAGAATGAAAGACCAGGAGAAGCTTGCTTTGTCGGGGCAGCAAACTCAAAGTATACCATTAAAGAGAGCAAATTATACCATTAAAGAGAGGTCATAGAGACAAAGAGACATAGGGATCAATTCGCTAAAGCACTCCCCCACTAAAACTTTGGTGAAAACAAGGAGTTTTAGTGTTTAAATTTACCAATACAAGTGAAGCCAAATTTGCATGTCAAGTCACCTCATTATTAAGTTTCCAAGTTTGGTAAAATGGATAAATTGATAGCGAGCTTACATGAAAGCAGCCCATTACTCTATAACGGACCAGAACCCCAACATTGTTTAAGACAGCTGAAGACCCCCTCCCTCAATGTATTTCTGCACCAAATCCATCAAAGAAAAAAATAATTGTAGTAATTTGTGCTAAAGTTGGGGTTCTGTGCTGACCTGCTGGGTGCATTGGGGAATTTGTGTTGCTTTGTATATTACCTTCATATTACCTAATATTTTTTTGATAGCTTTGGACTGCTCTGAGCTGCTGCTATTCTTACTTTGCTGTTTTTTTCACAGATTAATTCATTGTGCGCGCCTCTGAAGCCTGAATGATTACCCCCTACTTTCTGATTTCTTATCATTGCCTTTAAGGTCAGATCAACACAAATTATAATGCTAATTCATTGTCAGTAAGTTGGCTCAAGACAATGCAGGCAGTTAAAATGCTAAAGAAATAGATGTAGTTTTAGGTAAAGGGATGGCTGCACCTCTAAGTGCAGTCCACCAGGTCTGATACTTACCTCCGCTCCTATTCCAATGTGTATGTGTACTCGTAACATTTATTTCTTATAGAAGAAGCAAAGCCTGGAAGGTAGACATTTGCCATGTATACTGTTTGCAAAGAGTTTTATATATTTTTTTGGAGGTAGAAAAGCCCACACCTAAAATATTCAGATGTCAACTTTTTGATGTAATATAAAATGCGTTGCATGTGCATGAATAAAACAAGCCAGCCAGACATTCTCTTTTTATCTGATATCTTTCTTTAGCCTTTAATGTTAGGTTTCTGGCAAAAGCAAAGACAAATTAAGCAGCAGTCACACTTTCAGCAG
This sequence comes from Pyxicephalus adspersus, assembly GCF_032062135.1. Lineage (NCBI taxonomy): Eukaryota > Metazoa > Chordata > Amphibia > Anura > Pyxicephalidae > Pyxicephalus > Pyxicephalus adspersus. The sequence continues at coordinate 84,455,105 of NC_092859.1, forward strand.
CTAATAAAAAGAGTGTCTGATAAGAAGATCAAATCACCACCCACTAACTCGGCTTTTGGCTGGGTGCCACTACACTCCACTGGTTTATAAAGCACATATTTTAGAATAACACACTGAGGCTAACTACCTGTTTCTAATAACCTAAAAAAAATATTCTCAAGTGTATGAAATCACATTCTTTTCTCACCCCCAAAAGGTGAATCATTTCAATTGAATTTTAGCCTATAAGCACGCAACACAACATGACATTGATGGTTCTTTACAGTAAATACTAGCTGGGAGCAAAATGTAAAATCTAAGGCTCATCTATCCATGTACAGATAGAAGAATGGTCTTAGAATGTTAGCATTAGTGTTAAAAATCATCTCTGGGGAAAAAAAAAATACTCACCTACAATCCAGGACCCTTGCCTGCAACATTTCTATAGTGATCTGTTGCTTTAGATGTGCCAATGCTATCCTCTCCCCTACAGCCCCCTCACTCCAACATCACTGCTGCGGACTCCTCTTCTGGACACCAAACAGACAATATAAACTATCCAGATCAACAGGCAGTGGATACCCAATGACCCAAAGATTTGAGACATGTGACTGCAATTTAAGGTGAGTAAATACAGCATTTAGGTTCCCCCTTTCATCGGGACTATTGGCTTAATTGCAATGTTGCTAATTTAGAAATAAATGCACTACAAATATAAAAATATATTTAACATTATTATAGAGATTTATTTGTGGCTTATATCTGAAATTCTTTAATAGCCTTCATCTATATAAAAGTTTGATATGAATTATCTATCTGTATCTCTAGGCAATGAAGTTGCAGCCAAGTTGGACCCGGAAAAAAAGAAAGCAGATCAAAGTGTAAATAATATATAATTGAATGCAATTTACTGCTACACTGCCAGCTCTTTGTGTGATGGTCGATCAGACAAGGGGTCTCCTATTTTATTCTTCTTTTGTGACTCACAATATATAGCTATGATTTCCTTGAACATTTTTTATTATTAGTAAAAATATATTATTTTTACTGGATATTTTCATACAATATATCCCAGATTTATAACCCTATATGTGTTTACTTTATTCTGTACTATTTATATAACTATTCCCCAAGACAAGCTGTCATTTTTAGCAGCATGTAAAGTACCTTTTCAACACTTTCCATGCATTTGATAAACATATTTGACTTGCTTTATTACTGGTTGTTTCAGTTATACGTTGGAGTGGAACTGAATTCAAAGTGAATATTTACTATGTTAAGGAACATCTAAAAATGTTATTTATGTGCCCAAAAAATATATCTTTGGAAGTTCCTCCGTAACAAATATCAGTGTACTTACTGCTATGTGAGTGTGCCTAGGCACTCCAGTGTATTCAGCCACATAGCTGTATATCTGTTGTGTGAAATCTAAGGCGCTGGGGCTTCTGATGACTAGTCCCAGGAGATATGGAGTAAGATTTGGCAATGTCACCAGTGTACTATTCACTGTTATCCTTGCTGGAGAAAGTGAAGCAATACACAGTGACACTGTGCAGAAAAAAGCATAATATGTCAGTGAAAATGGAAAAAGCAGCTGCAGAGAGACCATGGGCATCACAAGTAACTAGTCTCTTGTTCTCACCACAAAAGCCTTTGGCCATCACTGGTCCTGCAATATAGGTCATAAAATAGAAGTGTCTACCAAAATTTCAAAGCTATAGGGAAGACTGGATTACCGAATGTTGCAGGGCCCATGAGTAATAATTATTCTGTTAGGATGTTATTTATTTTCTCAGCCGTGGTTGTTTTTTAACAATGTTAATAAAATTACTTGTTGTATAATAAAAAAAACTTTATATCACTGTGCAAACTGGAGCAAGCAACAGTTTAATATCCATACCACCCATGTGAACTAGGCTTTAATCTTGAAGAACATCAGCTTCTATTGGATGGTGATTTTTGCATAGGATTTGATGGAGCTGTACTTCTAGTTTGGATATTCTCAAAGTATGATCCTTTTGAATTCAGTTACAAAAGCATGCAGCCTGAGTTGTAAAAACGTCCCTGGGGACAGCTGCCATTACTTGAAAAAGTGAACAGTATTCCCAGTTGTTATTTGTGAATAAATAACTTATCTTTCCATTATTACCTCCAGCTTAAGAAATACAATGTATTTATTATCTAAAAGACCTGAGCTATTTAAACTTGTGTAATCTTTCTAACATGTCCGCATTTTGTCTCTGTTTACCTTGGCTGTGACACCTGAATTTTCATGCAAGTAACATTTGCTTCTACATTCCCCACCTGTTTGCTGAGACGCCAGACACCTGCACAGAGTGAGGTAATGTGCACAAACAATTCTAACTTGTATGGAAGGATTATATTTTAGCCAGAAATTAATGATATTTGCCTCACTTTAAGAGTGTTGTAACATCCTTATAAATTAAGGGTTACCGTGCCAAACTGCTGCATGAGTTCTAAATATCATATAGGTTTCTCTGGGCCAAACAACAAGAAGAGAATCAAAAGGAGTGAGTGTTGCAGAAGATTATTGATGTTAGTAAAGTAAAAGGATAGTCTAATTTTCCAATATGTTTTTATATTTTCATGAAGAATATTGTAGTTTATAGAAAAGGTTATACATTTTCTGTTGCAATGATGTATCAGAAATAAAGTTGAATGGATAGATGCACAGCAATGTGGATAACTTTCACAAATAAAATGAGCTTATTTGTCATTCTTTCATTTTTTCTTGTCATTCACAAACACTGGTAAAGGTATTTGTGACAAGATTTAATTTTCTAGATATTCATTTTTTTAATTGGTTAATGTACAGCAGTTTTAAAAAGTGCAATAAACTTTAACTTATTACATCACATATTCCTTAAAGGGTCAAATACAGAATTAAACAATAGTATGCAAACCAATGTAGGTTTAGGGGGATGATCAAACTAGGTATATTTCCAGGTGCATCTGATTTTAAAAGTATCTACATTTATATTTACCTGTTCTTGTTTATTCTACAGTATATATTCATGTTACTGGAAGCTTTAGTGGAGCCTCACCAATGCAAATTTAAGTCTACAGATACAGCTGCACACACTGACGCATGTTACTTATAGTTAAATTATTACTGATATAGCCAACTGCATAACTATTTTTTGATTATTGTTTTTATTTGTAACACTTTTCAAAATTATTAATATTATTGTTTTGGTCTTTTTGCATTTGTTTCATTTGTAAGATTTTGCAGTGCCACATATCAAGAACATGTACAAAAATTAAAAAGCCTGCCTTTTATTTGCATTTTGCCATGCTTTGTAACAGACATGTTTTTGGTGTTATTTACTAAAATTTACTTTTATTTACAGTAAAACTACTTTTATTAAAATCTATGCTGATGAAATAGAAAAATGCAATATTTACTGTCATTTATAGTTTACATAGCAGATAAAATATACATTGTTTTGCATATTCAGACTTGTGCTATGATCTATGTTCTTTTATTTCAGTCATAACAAAAAAAATACCAAAAACCTTTGGCTATTAAGCAGCTCTAAAAACAGTAGAGTCGAGCAAAGTTCAGCAGGAACTGTGGATATCAAAGAATCTGAAAATGTGTCATTTCTAAAAATAAAATCTCCCAGTACACGCCTTTCAAAGATCCATGAGTCTGCTGTTCCCTTTTCTCTACTATTCTCCTACCGATACAAGGTTTAGTTTATAGGAAATATGTATTGTGCAACTTAAAGATCATCTTAGGACTCCATTGTTTTGTATGGTGTGAAAAGCATGATAGCTGAACATTTTTAAAGAATTACCAAAACGATTTGTCCTTATAATACTGGCACATTGCTGTCAGCAGGCATAGTGCTGGCACATGGAGCTGTTTTCAGCACCACTTTATGTACCAGACAAGATCACCACTTCACTAGCAAACAGCTGTTGTCCAAGTCCTTTGTTTAAATCCCATGATTTGTAAAAAATGGAGATTAATAGCCCTGTTGGCCACATGAGGGCAGTTCCTAAACTGAATTGAAATCTTTCAATGGAAGAGGGAATGCTGTCCCAGTTATTTGCTTAGGATAATTGTACTCAAACATGAGAAAACTCTTACTGGGAACTGAGCTCCCACAAATAAGCTGTAATAAGTCACAAAATATGGTGGTTTGTAGAAAATAAACCACATATCAAAAACATATATATGTTTAATATATAAAATATAATATTATAATATATTATTTATTTTTCATTTCTTAGAATTACTGAAATATTTAATATACTGAAATAATGAATGGGATATGACAATATAAATTGGTACAATACCTTTGCAGGCATCTGGGGAGGAAAATGGCACATTCCAGTCACGGAAGAAGCCGGGCTTGCATCTCTGGCAGTTGATACCTTCTGTATTATGCTGGCAGTTGTCACAAACTCCCCCACTACGATTCCCTGATGCCAGCCATACATCCAAGTCAAAATGGCAGCTGTCAGCGTGTTCATTACATTTACACTCTGATAAAGACAAAATTATGAAACCATAATGTCAGCTACTGACATGCTATATTTATAAATAAAAAAACAAACTAGTTGGAATAATGTGATGGGGTTCCAAAACAGGCATTAATAAAACAAATATATCTGTATTTTGACTATTTACTTCCTAGCAAATAAAATGCACAGCTTTTTGACAAAAACAGTGGAAGAAATATGGATAAATAAAAATATAGATCAATTGCTTTCACATTTGCAGATGAAATACACAACAAAGTACAGTTTTATTTTATAGAAAAGATTATAATCAGAAGTAGATTTGAAGTCACTATAGCCATCTCACTTTTTATCCTGCAACACTGTATTGACAAATACTGCCAAATACCACTAGTAAGCCTATTTTAGGCTTATATAACCAATGAGATATAACAATGATCTGAAAGCATAATGTAATTTTCAGGGTTTGAATAAGTTGTCTACGTATCCCAGATTTGAGAGGCGAAAAACAAACAACATGTTTCACACTAAAATAATCATATTCTTATCGGTTCTCACTGCTATGTTTCCATTTGTGACGTGGAGGCAGTAATATCAAATATGTACATGTGCAAGTGCATCTAAGGTTTTCGTAACTTTAAAAACGTTATGCTTTTAAATGCCCATGAAGTCTAAAGCTACGTACACACTTCCAATTATTATCATTTGTAAACGAACGACGAACGATCCTGCACGATATCTGTGAACGATCGTATAGCACCGATCCTGTACATACAGATAACGACACGATCGTTCAAAGATATTGTACACACGTATATATACACGCAGTATATATGAATATATATATATATATAAATATATATATATATATAAAAATATATATATATATACACACATACACTCACATACACAATACAGCCTGTATCGATCAAATGTTCGTTCATCGCGCATGCTCAGAACATGCACGATCACTGAACGACCGTACACACGATAGATGGTCAACAATCGTCGTCCAATCCGATCCACCGGTCCGGTCGTTCATTTCCAACGACTATCCTCGTTTGTCGGCGTCGTTGGTTACTTTTTTTACAAACGATTTTTGGCCAATCGGTCGTTCGTCGTTCATTTCCAACGATAAAAATTGGACGTGTGTACGCAGCTTTAAGGTACTCAAAGACAGTCTGATCAGCACAAATTGACATTAACCTACAAAGCCAATGAGGTTAATTTACTAAAGGTATTTGGTAGACAAGTTAGTTACCATTGGATACTTCACTTGGTGGTGAGGCGGTGGTTCACTGTTGTGAGGTAGTGGTAAATGCAACTCAACCTCCCATGGAATCATAGCCTTACTCTATGAATTTCTGATGCTGATCTGTTTTTTTTTTAATCAGAAGATTGAAATCATTATCTAATTATGATCCTTCTTGCTTAATTAGCCAGTGGAGACTAGAGCAGAAAAAACTTCCAATCAGAGGTTTTACTATTATGCCTACAATGACTAATAGCTACAGATAGAAGGCTTTTCTTCTTCTATTAAATATTTTTATAAAGAAGTTTAAAGTGAGGAACAAACTTCACCTCTAGGGTCAACATCTAGCCTTTCTATCAGCTGCTGGTCCTTTCCAGTACCATTCAGACTAAAATACTGAGCCACGCTATTAGTTGTATGTTCCATTCTATCTAAAGAGATAAGCTCCAACTATAAGTTTTACATATTTTACACAATGTACCTGATTTATTAAAGCTCTCCAAGGCTGGAGAAGATACACATTCATTGGTGAAGCTGGGTGATCCAGCAAATTTAGAATGGCCTTCTTAAAAGTCATTTGCTATTTGTTAGCAAATGTTTTCAGCTTCATTGATTCTCCAGTCTTGGAGAGCTTTAATAAATTGGGTCCAATATGAGAGACTGTGCCATTAGTACGTCCTCATATTCTAAAATCATTAATTATATAGATAGAGATAATGATGTTCAGGCCATTCAACCATATAAAACAGAATTATAGAGATCACATAACAGGATAGTGCACAGATATAAAAGATTATACATACTATATTTGGTTCCTGATTGGAAACAAACTGTTGACTCAGACAGATAACATAACGTCTGCGCTTTGCCAAAATCTACCAAAGAATGTAGTGTAAACATTAAAATGAAAAGAACTGATATCCACCTATTTGTTTTGTGTGCACACTGTGTTTGACTGTGACATCTCTAATAATTGTAAAATAAATGCTTTCAGCAACTGTGCTGTAAATAGTCTTCATCTGCACACTAACGTTTATCAAAAACTTTGATCACATATATACATGTTTACCATCTTTTAAATCAGAGGTCCCCCAGCCCTGGTCTCGTCGGTGCACCCCCAGCGGAGTTGGGAGAAGGACCCCGCTCGAGGGGGCGCACCGGCCAGAGCTGCGGGCCACTTCTCCCGGAGACATCGCAGGCTCAGGGAGGCAGGCGGGTTCTGATACCCTATCAACCTGCCCACTCTCCCATAGCAGGCTCAGACCTGCGATGGGAATGTGGGCGGGTTCTGGCATCATGACATCACTCATACACGGTCCAGAGCCTGTGAGATGAGAGATCAGAAGCTCCAAAAAGTTGAGGACCACTGTTTGTTTGAAATCACTATGAGACAAAGATTGTCTACCTAAATACAGTACATAAAAAGAACAGATCGATTTTCAGCGACCAACATTAAATGAGTGATCCTAATGTGTGGAAGCATAATGGATACAATAAAAAAGGATACATAAATTGTAATACACATACTATAAATGCCGCTTTAACCATTATGAATATAAGTACAATCCTAAATGCATTTGGAAGGACAAAAAAACAAAAATTAATAAAAGCTACAGCTAATCTTAGTTTTCTAATATAACCAAAAATAGAATACTGTAGCATACTATCTTTAACATCAATTGTGTTTATAGTCACAATACATTATGTTGCAGTGTTGTAAGAAGTAAGAAGTATGATTTGCAGAATTGTTTGTTGCATGCAAAAGCCCCTATCCAATCATGGTGTCAGACTCAATAATGAATTCTTCATAAAGAAGAATGAATGATGATGGATTACCCATCTATAAGAACGACAGTGGGCAGCAGAAGGTAAAACAAATGCACAAAGTATTGTAGGAAAATCCTTTTATTGTTTCCAAAAGATATGAGAGAATCAGCTCATGATGGTATGTGTAAACTAGGCCTCTAATAGTGTACATTCACAAACAACTGCTTAGTTATTTAGTGTTTTCTGACTAGTCATCTTTATTCTGTCTTCTAAACTGTATTTCTACACTCAAACTTATATAAATCTTTGTAAATAATTTTTAGTACTAATAATGTAAAACTGCCAAGTTGTTTTTCTAATAAACCCAGCCCTAGAGATTAACTGAAGTTGCATGTATAGTCATGATCTAATCGTTAAAACATCTTTTTTTATAGTGCACAGCCATGCAGGCTGATATTGTTTGGGTTTTCATGTTTATACACTGAGCAGACATCCCTGGTGTTGGCCTAATTTTGTGAGAACAATAACAAATGGCCTTGGAAAATACAATCTGATTAACTGTTCCCGAAGAGGATCAGCCTGAAGCTATCTGGTATGAATCAAGGGCACCCAGAAGATAATGAATGCTGCAAAATTCAGTCCCAATTCTTTGTTTGCTGAAAGGGCATGTTTATACCACTATACCAAAAAGCTTGGCTTGGCTAGGCCATTACTGCTAGAAAGCAATAACGAGTGCCCTTTATGGTCTAGGCATTGGTAATCACAGAGATAAGCTTTCTAGCCTGTTGCAACAAGTAAAAAATCTCCCAGCTGGGGGCTCTGATCCTCTTTATTCAGTGGAGAAAAAGGAATAATGTATTGTACCATGCCCATGTTACCGCCACTGCAGATATTACAACAAATGTCACAGCAGATACCAGAGCTTATGGAACTTGTTCTAAAGTGCATAAATGTACTACATATTTCTTCATTCCTATTGCTTCCTACTACATATTACTGCCCATTCAGCTGTGTTTTTTACTTTGTATATGGACAGAGCTCTATTTACTATGATAACTTAGGGGACTAGTGATGTAAGAGGTGGAAGGGAGAGTGAGTGTTATGAACAAAATGTGAAAACTAGAAAAACTCTTTCCCTTTTCTTGGCATCATGTGCCATATGATGTCTATATGTGTATGGGCATCTTTACAAAAACATATAAAGAAAATAGTTGATGTTTTGGTAACAAAAATGTCACTGAACTTAAGTTCAACTACTGAAGATAGTCAAATTTCAAAAATCGAACTGGGACATTATTTCGCCCATTGATTTATCTGGTATATTTTTCACCTTTTTAATGACACATGGTATCATTTACCAAGATAAAGAAAGAAAATTTTAAAAAATAAGTCAGCTTGGCAAAGACAAAAATGACAGAAAGGGATCAAAGGAGGAAATAGATTAAAAACAGGAAGAAGGGAAGTTTTACTGGTGAAACTTCATTAAGAGTTATCTGAATATATGTGAAATTTACAGGTTATCATATTTTGCTTTGTAATTCATACACAAAAGCAATTTAACCATCTTCTTTGGGTTAACCTTGGGGTTCCCATTTTTCACTTACTTCTGCACATATTAGGCTCTCCTGTTTTTCCATTTGCTGCTTTCCAAGGTTGATCATTATAAAGGGGGGCGCATTGCTCACAGTGAGGACCTGTTGTGTGATGCTTGCAGATACATCGCCCATGGACCTATATATAACACAAACATAACATCAGAACATCCAATAAAAATTAGTACAGGCAGCCTACACTAGATTATTGATAAGATACATAAAAATAGTAATATTTTTTATCACACTATAACACACAAAATGTATTACAGATATATCATACCTTTCAGGGGTCTAGAGCAAAAAGAAAAAAAACAAAAATCTAAATATTAATATGGTTTCATAATAAAGATATATAGAATATCAAACCTATACATTAAACCTGCTGCATAGAAACTGGCACTATACATAGTACCAGCTAACTAATTATTTGCAGTTTCCATGTACATAAAACTGTTAATTTTCCATTGGTAAATACATTTTGAATAGCAGCATCAGCTTAAAGTGCACATGATTTAAAACAAATTAGCTTAGTTTAGTCTTAAATTGTTTGTGATAAAAAAAAGCAATGCATTTCTTGTGAAAATGTGAAATGTGAGTGTACCTAGGCATGCCTAGCTGTATTCTTAAACCATTACATTTCAGATACTGCTGCCTCTTTCTGCTAGGTTCTGAAGATTTGGACTGAGACTTGGTGATGGCCTTTCTGTGCTGTCCACTGTTGTACTTGCTGGAGGCTCTGTCATGAGGAAGCGGAATCCTGTGTTTTTAATATGATGCCTCCACACACAGACAGTACTAAAAGGCAGGGTTGTTTGGGACACAATGGGGCTGATTTATTTATTTTCAAAATAGTACTTTATTAGCACATCCAATAGGAACATGTTTAGCGTTTTCCTCCAACAGAGGGATCTGGCGTTTTCACTGGCTTGGCAATCTTCTGCTTGGATGCAGCCTTTGTTGGAGTCTTAGCAGGAACTGCCTATTTGATACTTGTTTAGACTTTTATGCTTCTTTGGCAGCCCTGATTGCTTGTTCCCTCTGAGCTTTTTGGATTTCAGGCTTCTGGTTTCTATTGGCCATAATTTCAGCCAGAGAGGCACCAGTAATAGCCCTCTGGAACTACACTGCACGACGAGTACGCTTTTTCTGGACTTTTTCCAACTGGCCTTTTTTGTGTTTTAGTCTGTACAGGACAGTCCAGTTGATTTGCCTGGAGTTCCTCTTTGGAACATTCAGGAAATGGAACACCTTGCCGTCAGTCCCACCGTAGATCTTGTAACCACTGAAGCTGCACACTTCGACCTTCATGGTGCCGGCTAAAATGGTGAAGAGGGGTCCCCAAGGTTGGACAGGATACTCTTTCATCAGTGAATCTGGGTGATCCAGCAAACTTGGAATGGTTCTGGTCCTGGATTCAAAACATTTGCTAGCAAATAGCTAATAACTTTGAAGAAACGAATTTCAGGTTTTCTGGATCACCCAGTTTCACTGATGAAAGTGTATCCTCTTCAGCCTTGGAGAGCTTTATTAAATCAGGCCCAATTAGGCCCCTGAGCAAATATGAAGTGGGGGCCTAAAATGCACAGCACCCCTACCATTCTGTCAGTTGGGGCCCTGGAGAAGGTGGTGTTCCTGGACAATTACCCAGTTTCCCTACCCTAAAACTGGCCCTGGAATAAGTCATGTTAAGTTAGTAACAGGAAAACTTTAGATGCAGGGAGACAGGCTTGTCCTTTTCCCTCTAACTTTCTTATGCACAGTTTCAGCTTCAAGAGTTTCTTTTTGAAAATGTGTAGTGTAGGTACATTTATAAGATTTTTCATTTCTGTGTACTATGATGTGTATTTATAATCAGCATATTGGTTACCATTTGACTGACAGTTGGAATACCAGAATTATTACAGTATATGTCATTGTTATCTATTGATATAGTATATATTGATATATATCTATTGATATAGTATCTGCCTTTTCAATAATGTAAAGTAGGTATTTTTATCTTTTGAAGATGTTAAGCATTTTAATGTTGCCTGACTTTCTTTTAAAAACATGAAATGTTTGCTCACATGAGACTAACTAGTTTGGAGGCCCATCACTCAGCAAACAGCATGTCTCTGCACAGAGCTCTCAGTTTACACTAATATGACTGTCATTCAATATGCTTCAGCGGGGTTCTCGCCATAGTCTGTATCTCTGTTTATCATAAGAAGCCTTAGAAGCTTCTCCAGACATTCAGTATGTTTGATACAGTATCTGCTGAAAAGTGTTACTGTTATGCTTAATATAAAACAAACCAAATGGAACCTTGAAAAGGATACATCCAAATATTTTAAATTAATGCATTTCAGTTCTTTGAAGATCACATGAAAGAGGGAGCAAATCCTCCAGAATACAAGTGAGTCAATTTGATAAGTTAAACCTCAAATGTTTGCTTATTACTGTGTTACCATTGATTTCTGATCCTAACACAATCTATTAAACTACATACTAAATTAATAAATAGTTGTTGTATTAGAGACTTCATACAAGAAGGTAGGACAACCTTTATGTTAGAGCATATTTGTGAGACTTTGCTGAATTGGCTGCAAATTCCAACACCAAGGGACATTATACATATAAAAATAATGTTCAGGGTCCACTAGTACCCATAGCTCAAAAGTTAAAGTTTCAGTACATTAGCAGGTTTGTGATTATTTTAGAGTTAATTCTCCAATGCAGGGTCAGTAGCCAGTGTCAATTGTTACAATGTACAGTTTCAACATGTGAAAATGAAGAGCAAGAAAGGTGTATCAGTTCAGTAGCTTAAAGCCCATCTTTGAGCAAAATTTACTTGGGGTTTGGGGGGAGGGCAGCTTTATTGAGGGAAAGCCTGGCGATCAGCTTTAACTTTCCTAAAATGTGTCCTCCTAAGTGCAGGCCTGGCTCTCCTATAAAGCTACAATTACTTAAAATTACTCAAACTACTTCATCAAGAATGTGTGCTTGTATTTTGTTACATAGTTATTAGTGTCTGCTTTGGTGACATCCTTTTCAGCTGTATTACTTGTAAAGGGTGTAAGTTAACTTAACTGTCACAAAAGTGTTTGATATGAATTATATCATTGAATATCTTTTCCGGCACTACTACTTTCATTTCCAGTTTAAGAAAAATTACATTCCAGAGGCATTCCATTCCATTCTATCTTCGCTAGACTAATCACCAATGTATTTGTAAGTCTATGCTCTGTATCTGGTATCCCTGTTTCTGTACAGGGACATTGCAATGTAAGTAGGTAAGTACAGGTTGACTCCTGGCATTGGCAGAACTGGTTTCTGTGTATGTTTAGCTCATTACTCCACCTTGTTATATTTTGAACCATAAAATTATACTTTTAACCACAGTTACATGTTACCATTCATTGGCCTCTCCCTAGAACCGTACTTGTCATTCAGTTTCCCAGATACCTACAAATGCCCAAGTATCCACATACATAGGCCTTATTTACAAGCTCCTCGGAGAGATTTCATATTTGCTGAACCCTACATGAACTCACTCTTTCAATGAACATTTAAGAGTGGAAGTTCCTTTAGAGCATGGTACCAAATAATTCTCCAGTTCACATGACATTCCTTTGAGTTTAAGGGGAAATGCCGTGCTTCTCATTCCACTAGATAAACCTCTCGATTCCTTGACCGCAACTTTTTTTCTTCTTAGAACTTAGTAGTCAGTAGCTCACATGCATTCCTCATAGCTGGCTCACAAACACAAGAAAACTCTAACATGATTTTAGAATAAATTTAGGCAACAAGTAGAACTGATCAGTGAAACATAATTATCAGCTCAAATGACCTTTAATCTGATTTTGTATGGTCTATTGCAGTCAAAGAACCATCTCTTACTGAAACTTTCTGTCTCATGTGTCGCCAGTGGCAAAATCATGTTGCCACTGTCACTTTACCTGATGGATGTTGCCTGCTGGCTGAAATGCTGCAGAATCTTCATCATTAGTAAGGGAGCAGCAACTGAGTAAAGTTTCGCTAGTTCCAGCAAGGCAGCAAAGTCATAGCTGTCATAGTGGATCTTTTACAGAGTCTGTGACTGTGGATTTGTTACAATTGACATGATTTGTACTGTGAAATGCAAATGAAAGTTTTTATGGACTGCAGCTTGATGGCACGCATTCCATACTCCACCGCCTCCTTCTCTAAAACATTTAAGGGGTGATGCTAGGAACCTAGAAACATTTCTGTTTTCTTGGGGCCATTAAAGTAAACTAACAGTATTTATTTAGCCCCAACATATTACGAAGCGCTGTACAAAGTCCATAGTCATGTCACCAGCTGTCCCTCAAAGGAGCTCACAATCTAATGTCCCTACCATAGGCATATGTCTTTAATACACTCTAAGGTCAATTTTGGTGGAAGCCAAAAAAACAAACTGCATGTTTTTGAAATGTGAGAGGAAACCGGAGAACCCAGAGGAAACCCACGCAAACACAGAGAACCTGCAAACAACATGCAGATAGCACCCTGGCTGAGATTTAAAACTGGGACCTAGCACTGCAAAGGCCAGAGTGCTAACCTTTAAGCCACCGTGCCCAACTAAATACACAAATGAAAAATCTATATTGTGTTTCTGTCTAGCCATTCTACTATTTACACAGCTATGCTAAATATAACAGAACTGTATACAGTTAGGTAACACTTACAGGTCTCCTCCCTTCCCCATACTGTGACTGTAAAGTGAAATGAGAAGCAGCAGACTAATAGGCTTAGATCTGTCACTATTTTTCTCCTCTTATCAGAACGCTCACTATTAGTACATGAGAACTACACTATAACTGGCTGGCTCCATTCATTTGTATCTTTTTTTATCTGTAAGGAGTTTAGCTTTAATAAACTTTGGATGCAATCACCAAAGAATACAAGCATAAACATTAGATTCACCAAACTGGTAAGATGTAGTGGGACTGATAAAAAAAAATGTTTTTTTTTGGGCAGTTTTTAGATATGTCACCATTTTTAGTGATCATTTTAATCACTAACTTTTAGAAACCAGATGGCAAGCTTGATTGGATGGGGTCATCTTTTTCCCCTGTGTCAGAGTTTGTATTTGTTATGATTGTATACAGGTTATAATCTACAGCCTCTATGCATTGTACAATAATGGTGCATTATAAATAAAAGGTAATAAGAACCAGCCAATCTACCTATCTGAAGAATCAGAGTGATTAAAAGAACTCCCAAAGCTGTATACACACTTGCATTCTATGAGGAAATCAAATCTGATCCTGTTAGATTCTTAAAGGGTTGGTTACACACGGGACTGCTCTGTGGAGCCACAATGGCTGATCTAATATATTTCAAGTGGTTTACGATTTCACATGTAATCAGTAAAAGTTGTAAATGTGCCAGAGAATGGTTTTTATTTTAGAACACACATGGTTTGAAAATATGATACAACCATTAACATCAGATTATTCAGGATCAAAGTGCCACTGACTGTTTGGAAAAAACCACATTACACCTTTATTTGATATAAATTTACCAAGCACACATGTCAGAGCAAAAGAAATGAAAAACAAAATCATCACAAATGACAAGCACACAACGCAGGCTTCATTTTAGGCAGTTACTTGTAGCCTGAAATAAAACAGTTCAGCGCATTGAAACATCTTTGATACGGTAAATGGCTGGATAGCAACCTTTTTTACACTGCACATTTGTCCACTTTAAACACAGCCCTATATAACAAATGTTTGACCCTCACATTGGTACAATCACAGTGTACAAGTAAAATGATGGTGCCAAAAACCCAGCAATCAGACTAGTCTAGCAGTCTAGCACATGGTTTGTTTCTACTTGTGATCACATAGACTCCGTATGAATTCAGTGGTGATAAAAAGACCCTAAATAGGTTTATTATTTGATAAGAGTGAGAAAAGCATTTATGTAATTCTACTATCGAACGAACATTTACAATGACTATAATATGCAATTGTAAAATATTGCGGGTTTTCAGGAACCCTTCAGAAAAGTAGAGCTATATCGGTACCTTCTAAATGATGATACACAAGGAACGAAAACACCTAAAGTAATCTGAACACATTTTTGCATGCAACCTACTGCACAGTTTAATTTACTGTGTAATTTGTTACACAACTAAGAACAGATGAGTGTGTTCTAAAAATAAAATGATGTGTAATGTTTACAGTCCTATGACTCTAAACACATGGAGCATCATTTCATTAAGATATTGTTTATTTAAAAGTAAAGACTGTGCTTTCCATAGTAACCTGTCAAAGAATGTTGTTTATATATTGTTATATCCATAGCTTAAAGCGGAACTAAAGTTCCACTTTTTAAATATGTTGGAATAGGCAGGTAATTATTACAGACAGGGACAGAGGATTTCCTTCCCGCAATAATTGCTCTTACGCCTAATCACTCTGAGTATTTATCAAAAAGTATTCTGTCTTTGGTTCACAAAATACCCCAAAATCCCAGCTTCACTTGTGAATGCCAGGACTGAATGAACTCTCACAAGATACACCATCCCAGCCAAGCCAATCAACATGGCCGAAGATTGCAAGCAGGAAGAGAAGAAGGAATGAAATTGCGGCGCGATGAAAGAGGGACAGGTCGGTATAGCAAGTTCCTCTTTAAAGCCAAACTACAGGGCAGTCTTGCATAGAGTCAACTCCTACTCTTATCAGCCAAAACAATAAAATCACTGACATGTAAAGTGGAAAACATTATTTTGTTACAATGGCACCTATTAGAGATGAGATATATTAGGCAGCAAGTGAACAGTCAGTTCTTGCTTCCTTTTTCTTTCAGTAAAAACACAGCTCAGCCAGTAAACAATCCAAATGGACAAAAACTCTTGCAGTCAGTACACGTATTCTTTTGTGCATTTGGTAGTTGGCCATTATGCAGTGGCTGTGATGTGCTTTTACTTTATGAAATAATGTGTTGTTATGGGATATGCTGATCATCACTACTAAGTAGTCAGTACCTACCAAAACTGGCCAGAGAAAGGACAACTGAACTGGCAATAGGGTTGTTGGAGCACATGGCTCACTGATATGTATGTGGGGGTTCTAGCATGTCTGGCCTAATTCCACAGAGAAGCTACTGTAGCACAAAATAATGGAAAAGGTAACGAAAGGTATCAGGATACACACAGCATTGCAGCTTGCTGCTGATCCCTGTCCATTGTTAATAGGAGTCATGTAGATGGGCAAGTACATGTGTGTAATTTTCCTGAGAAAGTGATGGCAACGGAATGCACTATGGAAATATGGCTATTTGAACGGTGCAGTGTGACGTAAAGGATCTGCTGCTAACATCTTGGTGCCAGATACCACAGGACACCATAAAACATTCTGTGGCGTTCATGCTTCAATGTGTCTGAGCTGTTTTTGTAATTGGGACTTTCACAATAAAAGGCAGGGTAAATGTTTTGGCTGATCTGTACAAATTTTAATGTGCTTGAAATATCAAGAACTAGGCCTCTAAAATCTGTCAGGTTTAAAACTTAAACAAGCCATTGCTGAAATATTCGATAATCAGACAGCTGACTAGCTGTATTGTGCAGGCTATTTCCTAAATGAATCATCACCATTACTAATTTTACAGCACAGAATAAATGATGTACAGAGAGTAAAAAGGAGAGAGATGGGATCTCTCCTTTTCTCTATTTGAATAAAGACATACAAAAGTAAAATATGCAAAG
Organism: Pyxicephalus adspersus; assembly: GCF_032062135.1. Taxonomy (NCBI): domain Eukaryota; kingdom Metazoa; phylum Chordata; class Amphibia; order Anura; family Pyxicephalidae; genus Pyxicephalus; species Pyxicephalus adspersus. The sequence goes on from NC_092859.1 coordinate 84,471,906, forward strand.
ATGGTTTGCCCTGCACATATGTTTTAAGCATGCAGACATGAGTAATTTCATAAATCAGCCTCCTGTATACAAAAGTTTAACATCAACATTTATATCCTGCATTGACTAGTATTGCACAATAATTTTATACTTACCACCTGGAGTTTGCTGGTTGTCCGGACTTGTCGAAATCCATCAGTTGGAACGCACTGATCTGCATGTCCATTGCAAAAGCAGCTTCCCTTAACTATAAAGTCATAAACAGAATAGTGGGCTAAAGACTGCGGTTTGATGTCTGAGTCCTTGTTGTGGCAGGGACACAGCTGTTGCTTGAGCAGCTGAACACGGAGATTAGTGATCTTCAGTTTGTCTTGTGCTTCTTCACTGTAAGGATCCACAGATGAAAAGTAAGGTGGCATAGCTCGGAAAATAACCTGCAGAAAAATATAAACATAAAGGAGAAACAGGTTGTTCGTTAGATATTACAAAAAATGTACTGTTACAAGATATTATATCTGACTCTGTTCACTAACTCTGAACCATGTTTTGGATACTGTGTCCCCTGACAACATAGCTATTTTTGATTTAGAGGCACATCTGAAAATAAAGAGGATAGTTAAATGTTATAGAGTCAGGCCACACCTGGCTAATAAGCATCATGCTAGTCAGTGAACCTGTAGCTCATAGAAGCACTTGCCTTAGGGAAATATTCAAACCATTTGAGTAACATCATTACCACAACCTTTGTGGTTCTATCTGGTAATAATGTGTAATAATATTTGAGTTGATATCAAGAACATATCATCTTTTGCTGCCAGTATGCACACAACTGTGCGCATACTTGTATTTGCATACTGTACTTGTTAGTGACTTGTTGTTACAAGAGTAGCTGAGCTAATCAGAACATATTAGATTCCTATCATTTAATGATGGTAACTCCAGGGTCTGTAAATCTACTCTTTCAGTCCATCTATATTAACCTTTATAAACACAGAAAGTAAACTCCAGTGACATTCTTCCCACTGGCAAGTAAGGTAGGGTTCTTCCTACCGACCACCACAATAATGTACTTTGAGCTATGAATATAGTAATTATTGGCTACAGACATGAAAGTTATTTCATGTTAAAAAGCTTGAACACTGTTCTAAGCATACTTAATCAATAGAACTGTGTTTTTGTCACCACTCTGGTATACTTCATGCGTATGGTCAGGTACTCAGATATCCCAGGGACCTATAGAGCAGACTGTTCAAAAGCTGCCCAGAAATACGTGTAGAGCTTTAATCAAGATCAATACTGAGTGATAAGAAGATTATCAGGTATTGTAAATGATAACTGGAGGTTGAGTGAGGATTCAAAGCAGCTGGGCATAGGACAAAGGCGTACTTGGGGATTTACCTTGGGGCAATTACCATTTGGTTCACAAACAATCCATCAAAAGTAAAGCATACAGAGTTGGGATTCAGCAAAAAGGTCGGGCAGAGAAAGGTAATTTGAACTCAGATTGTAATATCTGACAAAAATGCTGCAACTAGCAAAAAAACTTCTGAGGCGTGGAGCTTTTTTATCAGGGCAAGAAGCAATATACCCCACATGTGCATGTGTAAGCACTGTATTCATGTCAACACTAAAAGTGAATACATTAAGACTCTGATGCAGCAGGTGGATGTGGGAATCCTGAGGAAGGAAGAGTGCTGAAAGGGAATCTGAAGGGAAACCACAGAAGAAAGGCAGGGAAGAGGAAGCCACAGGGTGCGGTGAGGTCACCACCAGGACTGCACGCTGATGACTGACCTACAAACAATGACCCTCCAATCAATTGTGCCATTGATGGGTTACTGACCCTTAAACAAATGACAAGGCTGGATAAAGTGGGAGAGTTCTCTAAAAATGTTGTAAATCATTGGACTGTTTTTTAGCATGTCATACTTTTTTAGTTTGTTTTTAAACATGTTTTACTAGATATCTCCTTACTGATCATGTTTATATTTCTACAAGAACCCTTCTTGATTGAGCTTTAGATTTAGTTTAAATATTGTATGTGTACTCAAAGCAACCAGTTTGGATTTTCTTTTAATCCTGTCACACTAGTATACACAAATGAAAATTAAAGCATTAGATTCATTGCTAAAGACAACATAAATAGTTCTTCATTCAATTTCACAAAACTAGTGTGATAAATGATAACAAGGAAAAATGCCCATACTGGAGGAATCTAAAAACGGCAGGCCATAAATGTCCTCCACAACTACTATTGGGCTCTGCATGTGACTGCAAGTGAGCAATAAAAGTGCTATCAGTGGCATTGCCAAGGGTTAAATATATTACAGATTCATCTGAGGCTGAATTAGACATAAATACCTGAGATAAATGTTATCTTGGTTTTTAGAACATAAATTGGGGAATTAGAGTATAATGCTAGCAAATAAATACAGTCTTTGGTAATTATGTAATAAATCACAGATATAAATTTCATTAGTTTTTTTTTCAAAACTGCTCTTTAAACATGATTTAGCTGTTACTATGCATACATTGCAAGCTAAAATCAGACTGGGTGTTACCTATTAGATTGCAAAGGACTGAAAAAGTAATTTATGTTTTTTCCTTTTATGATTCTATAGATGTATTGTGTGTTGATTAGGGTGTTGCTGAGCCCCAGCCTAGCTTTTTTCTATCTTGTAAGTGAGAGAAAGGTAACAAGATCTGAGCACCAACACATTTCGCTCTGGGTACTGAAAAGGTCACAACTATGCAATATTTTTCAACAACTATAAAAAAGAAAAAAAAAAAAGATTCCCTTGCATTTTATTGCATAATACATTTTCAAAAGATCCTAATTATATTGTAATGCATTCCAGTCCCTAGTAAGCGTGATAAGACTGTTACACCTACAAGTAAAAATTAAAAGTGAAAGTTAGAAATGTAACAATCCACAGGTCTATGCTTTTAGTAGATGAATGTGAATACTGTACCCGAAAGTAAATACAGATCAATCACAATGTCCACTTATGTACATTGACATGATCATGATGACCTGATGACCCCGTTGTTGTTTGCACATCACAATAATGATGCAAAATGGCAGGTCCCTTATCTTGGTTGATATCACCAACCAAGTTTTATCACTGATTTAATCAATGCCCTTTAGTCTGCATTAAAATACACTATTTGTTATTTATTTGTTTTGCATTGGAAGTTGCCTCCCATGGAAATGCCCACATCATTTTGCTCTTTTGTTGACACTAGCTTTAAAGTGGACAGAATTTATTACAAGATGCACCCCACCCTTTCTACATACAGGTTTCCATAGGGTTTAGCACTATGGTTTGAGTTCATCAAACATCTGGCCCATTTCAACAAACCAAACTCAAACCAAACCCAAGCAGTTTAAATCATCACAAAATGACTGAATGACTAGGAACTGCTATTGTCATATTGACGTATCTCTTAAGTGTTTGCTCTTAGTGACTAAAACATTTAAGGTATCAACCTGTGGAATGGTTTTTGCATGTGGCATAAATTATAGCATTTTACTGTCATGATGTCACTACGATATTTTAATCTCTTACTCATGCCTTCCTTCTTTGTTTAGTGTTACACCCACACATATCCTATTTACCAACCACTTACAAAAAAAAGACTGTGTAGCTCTTAAATGAATTACCACCAAAATAACACAAATCTGAATAAAAATGGAAACCAAAGCTACATTTTTATCAATAACGCCTTAACTAGATTATAAATTCCAGTTATAGTTCTAAGATGAGAAACCACGCACATCCTGTTTTTGAACATGTTGGCTGACTAGGATTGGGTTACTGACAACATGAAAAATTGTTGCTCATGTTGATAAGTAATGTTACAGAACCAGATGTAGCTGAAAGCTATTTTTTTTTCAAAAGTTTGATCTTCCTTATTTTTTTTTTCCCCTGTGCCCCCTTTATTTCGTACCCATCATTGGGTCTCTGTGCTTTTCTGTACAATGCAGGCAGCTCATGGCTGGTAGAAAGTGGAGGCAGAGTGCTTTACAATGCTTCCTACTAAAACCAATTCATTAAAGATTGGTGAGAAATATCCTCCTTCTATTTGTACTAAGTAAGAATGTTCCTTTTGCAGTGGTGAGTAGAATACCACCTTCCCAGACAGCTTACAAAATTTTGATGTCATGCCACAGACTCTGCAAAGTGTTGGTCTTGGCACTATGAAGGCACCATCAGGCGGGAGGTAGTTTAGCCACAATACAAAGATCCCTGGTTGGGAATACTTGGACTGGACATCCTTCAGCCTAGACATGAGGCAGACTTTGACTTACTGCACCTTCTAATCTACACTATGAGAAATTCAACAAAGTAATTAGGCTATTTACATACAGAAGAGAAGCCTTACTGAAGACAATGCAGAAGAACAGCTTTAAATGTGGGATGTGTTTGATTACACACACTTAATAAATGAGTATTAGATTTTCTAGTGACAGATCATTTTTCTACTTTAATGAACACAGAACACCCTAGGGCAACTAGGCACTGCACATCTCATATTTGAAGAAGATATTAAAGACCTTCTTCAGACAACAGTGAATAGTACTTAGGCACATATTTGTTAGGGTTATAAAAGATTGAAAAACCTTACACATTTATTGTGTAAAAAATTTCAGCTACATGAGAATATGTTAGGCCAACCGTATAATTAGTCTTCAAGGTTATGGATGTCTTCAACACAAAAGAATATGGACAATTGCAGGAAATAAATGTGTGTATCTGCTGGTTGGTGAACGTCACTCATAGTAACATACATATTATTTGCTCTATAGCAGTTCCTCTAGCTTTTGCCAAATGCACCATGGTAATTTTGTTGTTCTGTACTGTTCCTGGTTAGGTTAAAGTGAACCTGAAACCAGAACATGGCACACTAAAGCATTGAGATATTCTTTAGGAAGTTATCGTCAATGTACCAAAAGTTTTACTATTGCAGGCCTCCTGAAATGCTAAACATCCTTAGGTAGGCCAGCATAATAACAGCAGTAGCTGTTAGTGATACTGCAAATGAGCAAACAACAGCGCTAAAAAAATAACTATACATGTGTCAGCCAGGGATGCCATAATACAAGAGACTAAATTCAGAGAAGTGAAAATTTAGTTTATTATTTAACAAGGCTTTTCCAAGTAAATAGCATTAGCTGATAGTTAGCTCTGCTTACACATTTGACTAACTTACAGTAGATTTCCGCTGTTAATTGCTATATATATCAAAAATGTTTATTTTTAGTACTAACAAAAGGAAAAACAGACAAAATAAATTTCCAAAATAGCTTGTGTAAATATGTCACAGATAAACTGAAACAAATGTGTGAGGAAAATATGTCAAAGAAATGCATATCTTGTTTATGTGCATCAATTTATTGCTTGTAAACAGAGATGCAATTTCTCCTTGTGTCTGCAGGAAGTTTACATTATAGCAACTAACATCTAAAGTGAGTAAAGGTTGTGCCCTATCATGTAATGTTAAGAAGTTCCTTGTTTACAGGGCCTGGTATGAAATTATATTCTATCTGTTATTATTAGATGTTATTTAGGGTCCACAAGCATTAATGTGTGTGTTTGTCAATGGCACTCCAATGCAAATGTGTCCTAATACAATGCACGTTAACTCATTATATAATGCACGTCAACAAGCATACATTATTGTAACATACCAGGACAGAAAGGTGAGAATGGGCCCTGTACAGCAAGGAAAAGTGGGATTCCAAATTTAGAGACATCATCTATTTCACCCTTACCTGGAAAGTGGAGTGCATGGCCTGGAAAAGGGATTGCAGAGCCTGCATAGGGTTATTATTAATTTTATCACTGCAGATTTGCAGCATTTTGTTTGGTATCCAGGCCCGGAGTGTCCTGGAAGGACTGCAATTGGGGATGGCTCTGGAGAACCTGGCCATTGATAAAAAAGCATCTGCCTTTAACACTGGGAGAGATTGGAGCCTGAGGCCAGATGGACAAGCTGTGTGCAGCCTACATGCTGGGAGAGCCCAAGAGGTCTGTGTGACTGATAGAGAGCCAGGAGGTAAATTTGGTGTTTTTTATGTCATGCCATGAATGTGGGCAGAGCGCCCTGAAATTGAACTTAACATACCTCTCTTCAGCGAGTGCATTTGATGCTAATCTCCCACAGCCCTTAAAGCGGAACTAAAATCTTTAATTCAGAAAGACAGACGGGATGTGCCTCCTGCAATAAAACATATTTGCCTGTTTGATCATTGCGTTTTTCTGTCAACAAGTGCTGAGCTGCACAGCTCAGTGTAGCAGCTGGGATACCCGGAGCAGCCAGGACTGAATGAACTCCTGTTCCGCCAAACCAATCAAGATGGCTGAAGGTCAATACTAGGAAGAGGAGAAGAAAGAAGATGCTGGCACCGATGATGGGACAGGGTTTACCTACTCACTTAAACCTTACTTTCTGTTGTCTAGATGTTTTATCAGACAAAACGCAAGAAAGGGTCTGTAAAAGGGTAAAAGGCAACAAAAAAAGTTGACAGAGGTTCCCAACATTCAGAACATTAGATGAAGAAAATCTTCTAATAGAGACATCTGTTCTGGGAACAATTTCCTGGGGTGATAGCAGCAAAAAATGCCCTATAAAAGCTAAAAACACATGTTTGTCTGGACATAAACTTTAACTTTTGTTTGTGTTTCTGTTAGAATGACATATTTTCACTTCATGTTCTGGGAACATTTTTATTTGTCATAGAGGAAGTGAAGGAATCTCTCCAAATGAGCTTCCAATGATAGTAATACCTGTCATTGTGTTTTGATCCCTCCCTACTTTATTAAAAATTGTTTTAGCTAACTTAACTATATACCACGAGGAGGCTTTTACCCACCTGATTGGTTAGGTTAACGTGGCTACATCCCTACATTAGACACATTTGCATATTTAATGAATAACCAGATGGTGTTTCCCAGAAGTGTTTCCCCCCTGGGAAGACAGGCTAGTCTCACACATGCAGCATTGCATTGGAAGCTGGTAAAAATATGTTTTATCGCCTTGTGTTGCCATGCAAGATGTGTGAGTTAGAGTTCACTGCAATGTATTCATACAACTGATAAGTTATGAGGAATCAGAACCCACTGGAAGCTGTCTCTCTTGGGTTAACCACTTGGTCATACTGCTGTCCTGTGCATTTCCTGTTTTCCACTCTGTGTGAGAGGGCTTAATGCCATTGCTTATATCTGGGACATATATATAATCTCCTTTTTTCTTAAGAACCAGATTGGAAGGAGATTCTTATCTATGTATGGTGTACACAAATGTTTTTGTTTTTGAGCATTTTCTTTTTAATTGTATTTTTTATAATATGTGTATATTTATTGATGGACACAGAATGTTTGTTCTGAGTCCCTCCATCTGGTTATTCACCAAATATACAATTTTTCTTAGTAAATGCAGTTTTGCAGGTCCATCAAAAATATGACCTGAGTGCTGTTCCACTCCACTTCAATTCCCTTTCCTACATCACTAATGAGATTTTTAAGCAGAGCTCCAGATGATGTTTCCCCATTACACAAAGGTAATTCTTGATAAAGACAGCTAAAATGTCCAATTTTCCAGAACAATAATCTTTAATGGCTGACCTGCAAAGCAATACAAAGCTCTGAATTATGCAAGGCAATTATAATTTATTTGTCAAAGTATCCTACACCATGTGCCAAGTTTTATTTCTTAGCTTTATATTGAGGCCTTTGAGGAAGCTGTATTTTCCTGTGGAGTTCCTTTTATGCATCTAACAATGTCCACAGTTACATAAAATAGCAGGAAACCAAACTGACATTATTACAGGATAAATGCAGGTCACTGAATTATTCCCACGCACTGTATTAGCACAAGGCTGACATATGGCACATAATGCATGATTTGCTATTCTTCAAAAAAAACGTTTTCACACACATATGAAAAATGTGTTACACACATTCTTGGCAGGTGTATTCCGTCACATACCAGTAACTTTGCTGAATTGTTATTTGAACACCTGGTGTGACCTGTTTTCTATACATATACTTGAAGGCATACTTTACACTTAAAACTGTAATACATTTTTCTTCATCAACTGACTGTGTAAGCAAGTTACAATATTGTACATAAGGACTGACGTGCAATGCAGAGCAGTTTAGTTTATCATTGATTTCTGCTGCATCAACACAAAATTGACAAAATACAGTATACCACTCATAATAATTTATTGTAAGTGTTCATTCAACAGCTTTATATACTTAATGGTCTATTTATAAAGCAGAGAATATGAAATTGAAACATTCCCTGGTGTTGAATCAATTACTACTATTGAAGGACATAGACATGGAAGATTCTCCACCAGGGAATGTTTCAGTAAATGTCAGATTCACTGCATAATAAACATACTCCTTAGTATAGTGCATTCTAACTGAAAAATGTATTAATTTATCAATGCAAGTTTACCTCTTTGTTATTTGTATTAATTACCATATAGGGGCACATTTATAAAGGGGTAATTAGGTGGATTACTAGAAATGGGATGATTTTTTGGTAATTCAATTCAGATTGCTGTATTCATACAGATAGCATTTAGCTAACAAGATTGTCACTTTTATGAATGAATGCATAATTGTCAATGAATACGTGTTTGTACTACACACCAGCACTGTTACTAGTGAAGGCAATCAGACCTGTTCCCAGTTTTATTATTATGATAAGATTTGAAACATGGAGTGGTAATTGAAATTTAAAATTGCAACGCTTTAAAATAGACAGAAATCTGAAAAAATCATGAGATATCCTTTTTCCACATTAGCTTATTTTAACCAAAGTTGCTAATATTTATTCTGTTTGGTTATAATGAACAAAGGGCTGAATATCCGTTGTTTGAACAGTTTAGTTAGTGTTTCTGTAGGCTAGCTTGATTGTTTTGTTTGCAGGAACTCCATGTATTATTTTACATATCCCCCTTAGCCTAGTGCACTTTTCCCCTTTTTTGTGATCTCAAACATATCAGAAAACTGGATTCTATTTTTTTTTCTTTGGGGAAAAGACTTCCTTTAGGCAAACTCTCCTCAAGGAAAATAGCATAATACATGAAAAAGAATCTAAATCTCTCTTCACTCATTCCTGAGAACTAGCACATTCCTGACTATCAGGGAAGTAGACCTTATATTTATCATATTCATATGCTGCAGTTGCATGTTAAAGTACAGGTTTCTTCCTTCCCCCCACTCCTTGACCAGACAGTGAAAGTGAAGCAACACACAACTATTAAGCCCCTTCTGTTGTTTCTCCCTCCTTCTTTTTGTGTTCTGCTATACAGAGACTGCAAGAGGCTAATGCCAAGTCAAATTCAAGTACTTAAAAAGTGCTTGCATTAAAAAGAAATAAATCACCTATTGATTTAGAAAAAGCTTCAGTGTAGACTTGATATCTCTCAGGAGTTCAGATTTAATATAAGGTTAAAGTAACAGTCATTTTGGGCTGGATAATAAATTATTGAATATTGAATTCATTTAAAGCTCTAACAAAGCATTAATAAGTACTCAAGCAACACCAAATCATTTTCCTATAACAAGCGTATTTTTAAAATGTCAGAATGTAATGTAATTGTACCCTACTTTTTCACTTATAAATGTTGTTCTTTTTTATTAAGATATATTGACTTGAAAAAGGCCACATTGCTTAGTAAGTATGTATCATGGGAATTGCAAAATTCAGTTGTCCTACTAGCAAATGGGAACTTTTTTAAAACACTTGCTTTCCCATGTAAAAACAACCATCAGTCTCTGGTATAAATACACAAATGTATAGTATGTAAAAGATAAGTTACACCACAGAGGGGCCTTTGCAAGCTATGGTTCCAACCAATTTATGAGAATTTAAAGAAAAAAACTGTCTATTTAAATCTAGATTAAATATGCATGTTCACTTTAAAAGCATTAAAAAACACATGACATTGTATAATTAGTTTTTTTTTTCTCTTGACAATATCTTTCTCTTGACAGAATCTTTATACAGACCACAGAGTTGTACCTTGACACCATCCAACAATGCACTTTCACCTGTGATTATCTAAAAAAAATCACAGAGCAATTTCATATGAGGATATGTGGATATTGTTTTTTTTATTCCTTGGCTACCCTCAAAATAACTGCCAAGTTCTACTTTTTTATTACCCATTTACAACTGACCATAAAAATGTAACCGAAATGCTGTTATATATATTACTGGCACAAGGCACACCCTTATAATACACCTTATGTTATGTAGCATTATACAATTCTTGTATGCAAACATTTTTTTTTGTAAACATATAGGGATTGTTACTTGAAAAAAAAAATCCATCTGAGATGAATCAGTCAAGTAACAATGCTCATCTAGAAAACTGTGAACAATGAGAAGAAAGGGGTAGATACAAACAGGTGAAAGTAGGTTTATGGTGAAACACGTTTACTAAAATGGATCAGAATAATAACGTGGTAATGCATGGTAAGTGCTAACTGGCTGGAACTAACATCCTTACTTTTTAAATTGTAAAGAGTGAGGAAGACCATCTGCCCAATTTTGACTTAATACTGAACTCTCAATATATTTTTTTTGTGAAGGTACATTGATGATGTCCTCATTATTTGGATGGGAGGGAGGTTCCTCCTACAACAATTTAAAGAGCTACAATCTAATCCTTTCAGTTTGAAATGTACTATGATGTTTAGTCCACAATCATTCACATTTTTGGATCTAACTATTTGGGTGGGCCCAAACAATACTTTGATTTCAACTTGGATATGCATATTAAACACAATTGTACTTATGAGGCTGATTTTATACATCAAGCAAAAGATCCTAATACTGCACAACAGTTTGATGGGTCTACCCCCACTTCTCTGGTCCAAGCAGCCCTGTCCGTTACAATCACCTTAAGAAAGACTTACCATCTGTGTATGTGCTGGTCATTGGTGACCACTGTCACTGAGATAGAAAGTAAGAATAAATCCATTTTGGAAGATATGGGGGAAAGAGGGGTGGAGAAATCTTTTAATGGGGATAAAAGTTCTGGTGAGTGCTGTGTGAGATGCAAAGTCCCCTATTTGAGATTTGCTTTCTGTTACATCTCTGATATCTGTTACATCCTGATATCAGTTTTCATCATATTGTCAAAAATCCAAAAATAAAAACATGTTTTGGCTAATTTAATACTAGCTCCATATGGCACTGAAAATTCTGTACTGGTGAGAGGGCATTCAGTGGCACCTAATAAAGAGGTAAATTGGTAAAGAGGTCATTGGTAAATATGGATTTTGTCAGGTCTTTAAGCCCAACGAAATTCTGGGAAAATAAGCAAATATCTATCCCTCTTTTAATTATGTGGGGATATCAGTGTAATTACAACACCCCACAAGGAGATCAAACGCATGCTGGGCAGCTGATGGCCTATCATGTATGTGTACAAAACAATGTAAAAAAATTGTCTGGAAGTCGTTTAATTTACACCCAGTTCTAATATGTATGATCACTTGAAGAGCAATAAACAAAACTACACCATACTGATTATTCTTTTTTACATTTGGCAATATCTGAGTATGATACATTCCTTGATATTCTTTGTATGATACACTTCTTACAGACCACACAGAGATACTTTGATGCAAGCCAACAATGCACTTTCACCTGTTTGTATTTAAAATTGCAGCAATTTCATATCTCTATACTGTTTGTTTATTCCTTGGCTACCCACAACCTAGCGTTTCTATTAACCATTCACATCTTTAGGGATTTCATTAACTCCTGGAATACCAGTCATACAGCTAATTTTATATAGCTAGAATACAGATAATTGTTAGACCAATTAATTAACTATATTTAGAACAAAAGGAAGGAAATAAAAATAGTTCATTGTTTTTTCAGTTTTCTCATTTCCTTCTTATCAATATGCAAAAAAAAAAAATACAAAATTTGGGAATAAAACACCAGGGCGGACTGATAAACGACTTCAATGGTCAATATTCCTGCTCATCTCAGGCCACAATAATCAAGTGTGTGTACATAGCCCAACTAGTGGTTACTGAGCCAAACATTTATAGTTAGGAATACATAACTTTATACAGCAGATGGTGACATAGTCCTTGACTCAAAAACGTGATAATAATATTTGCAAAAAAGTGAATGGTTCTGAAAAGGGGGGGGGGGGGGTTAGATTCTACATGCACCAAAGAATGCCTGTTAATCAACCATTTGATTTTTCCTACATGGAAAGGTTGCTTTATATTAGTTCAGATTCTGCATATTCGACACTTCCTTTGTTACATCAGTAAAATTAAATATTTTTGCCTGGAGTAATCCCACGCCTTCTCTCCCTTTTACCAGTAAAAAGATTTATAGCTCCTGGCTTGTCTATCTTTTAGAAATGTACCTGCTCTCCCAGCTTAAAGTAAGTAAACAGGACTATCTTAGTAATAAGAATGAGAAGGGCTTGCGGTAACATGTTACCAGTGCAAGCTGATAACATGGCTCATTCAATTCCACTAAAATATAAATTAAAACAAATTTGTTGTTCACTTACCCAGTGGATTCATTCTTTATTCATATGGTGAAGTTTAATAACTGAATATAAACTGAAAACTCTCCCAAGCTCAGGGGTGTCTGAACAGGTCAATGGTGACCCACAGACATAATGTATTTCCAATCAGCCCATTACTGACAAGATCATGCAATTATTCAGGGATGTATGTCTAAGATTTCTAATTTCCAATTTACTATAGCATAGCCAGAGTGTTTTGTGCATCAATATATTACACCTGGGATTAGGGACTTTCCCACAGCATTTAATATTATGCATATATTCCCTGATCACTATCTTTTAACAGTATATGTCACCCAGGAGCCCTGATTGCTATTCTATTCACAAATGTAGATGAATCATGATGAGTTTCCTGCCGTTCCCACGGCATTCCATGTTCTCAGAGACAGTGTTACAAACATCACAAACACCATGAACAGCACAGCTTCGTGCAATCACACAGAACCACTTCAAAGATGAAATCATGGTTTGACTATAACACGTAAAGTACATGCTCATTTTTTAAAAAATGTGCTGTGAGTTAGGGGTCTTTTGGGCACACTAGATTCGTACAAATGATGCTTCAATTCCATTATAGCTTTCATAAAAAGATCATAAGTTTTCCTGGCCATATGGATGTTCTTGCCTTTCTTCTGTTTGTAAGACATGAACTTCTGTACTTAGACCTACAGAGAAGACTTTTTAAAAGTATAGAGAGTTTAACATTTTTGTCTAGTTTTTTTATCTGTACATCATCCCATTGGTAACATTTCCCTTCCACTTACTGCATATCTGATGCCTAAACAATAAATAGGAAATATTGAAAGGTACAAACAACAACAAATTCATTGACAGAGGATCTAACACTTATTTACTCTATAATATAAATTATATTTTTATTCATGTATAGATTCCTTTTGCAGAGATTACCTACTAATTACATTAGCACACTGAGGATTAATTTCCCAGTTACGAAGAAAGATGGCACTAAAACTCTGACAGAGGTTATAACCTATTTCTGCACAATAAAAAGTTGTTCAATAATTAGGGCTTTGAAGTGAAATTCCAGGCCAGGGGGATGACATGACAAGACTTTGCTGATTTGTGAAGACTTAACGAATAAAACCTTATTGTAAGTCTTAAGTCTTGTAAGTCGTAAGTCTTGTATTGTAAGTTGTGCAGGCTCCTATCCTCTACTGACATATTCTAAAGTCGGATAGAGCCTGGCTAAAGCATTAGCAATACCAACTATCACGTTTCTTCCCTTCCTTATTGCTCCTAGCCTGACACTTTCATTTATTAGATTTTAGTTATTTCACTTCATGGAGGCTTAGCTTAGCAGTACCTAGGGAGACCTGCATGCAAATGCTGTCTGCCTAGGAATGCCAACACCTCCAGACTAACTTCCACCCATGAAGGCAAAGGTAAATGCACCATAGCTGTCATTTTTTGCATTACAGCTCAGTCCTGTAATGCAACTATATTCAAAAGGTGTTTTAGTGCCATTCAAAATGATTAAAACCACACCTCACCAATGTGGGTAAAGCAGTGCAATAGTTATATCCATAGCAGTGTTATTCCCAGGCCCTCTGTGCATTGCATACTGGTTTGTGTGCAATACAAGGTGGGATTATAAACAGAGCAAAAGCATATTTAAATGTGGGGATGTCCAGTGCAGAATGCAGCAAATACATGGCAAGGTTTATGTCAATTTTGCTTAGTTTGCACTTTTAAGTGTACATATGCCAATGCCAGGAGAGGAGGAAGCATAACCTGAAATTGGAATGTGGCTGGCACTTTTTGCAACCCCAGCTGCAAAAACATTGCTAAGATATGTATTAGGAATATAAAGGTTTTAGTTAAAAATATAATTAACATTTTATGGAGATTAAACATCAGATTTAAAAACAAACACAAAACACACAAACATATATGAAAATGCCACATCTTCCATCCAAGTCTTTAAATACATTAGGCTGCTTTGCTGCAAACATGTGGATCAAGTAGTAGAGGACACTTCATTTATGAAACAACCATTGCAAAGCTCCTCTACACAAAAAAACTAGATATGATCCACCATTTTAATATTTTGCAGAAGTATATTTGATGTAAAACCCCTTTTCTCAAAAATGTAAAAGCTGTTACCTACTCCACGTAACCTGGTATCTACTATGTGTAACAGATAACCTTAAGATTCTATTAGCTGAAATATTGTTTTGTTTTTCATACAGGTATTTCATGACAAAAGAATCTTTTACTGGTTAATTAACAATATAACATGTAAATACCCCTCACCATCACGTAACTTATTTTGTCATATACACATATCGGGACAAAACTCAGGCAAAACAAGATGTTTCCAGGATATGGTTTGCAGATAATGCTTGAATTTCTGATAAAAAAAAGCCTGCACTGTTTTTTTATAGCTTATCAGGCCATATCTTCTAGCAATAAGGAAGAGGGCATGTTACCCAATCAGCTGTGTGCCTTGGCCATTTGACCTTAAAAAAGAAACTGTTTATTTTATTCACCGTGTAATGGTAAATAATATGAAATATTCATAAGCAGTTTACCAGACAAAATTAAATCTGAACATGCCACAAAAAAAATACATTTGCCTTTAAGGCAATCTAAGCACTTGTTTGGAAGTGAAAGAATTAGAAATTCATAACTCCCGTGTTATACCAAGAACAAATGATATCAATGGAATGTTAAACTGTAACATTCATGCAAACGTTAATTTATTCTGTTTGATAACGTATCAGTGGAATATTGAAATACCCAATGTTCTCTGGTGTTGTACATTGTGTAGTCTGAAGGAAAATGCAAATTCCTGGACATGTGGACGCCTCATCAGCCTTACAAAGTGCTGCCACCATTTGTAAAGCCTTGGCAGTTCCTATTTGTAAACAAAAGCAGATTAGCATTTGTTGAAGGGAAAGGAATTCATTTACTTACACTGAAGGCAGCCTTATTTTTCACTACTAAGAAAAACATGCTTCAATAAAGTCATTTTGTTTTTAAGATAAAATGGTACAATGTGTATAATGTTAACACTCACGGATACGGTAAGTTTTACCATCAGTGATATTTTTAGAAACCATACAACAAACATAAAAGAGCCTTCTACACCAAAAGCAGCCATCTAAATCCAGCACTTGCTGTAAATCAAAGCTTTAGCAGTCCTCACCTAGCACACATCTTCATAATTCACTGTCAAGTGCAATCTAAATATAGGGGCATTGCTAAGGTTCAGGACATATCTAAGATCTCCTTTCTTGCCACATGCCCAGCTGCTGGGCCTTTGAAGAATTATCCCCTAGTCTCTTCAATACCTTCCTTATATTCATTCATTCTTCTAAAATGCACCGTACTGCTACTGTAAAAGGTGAGACCAATAATTTCTTGGCACAAGAAGTAATGTATTACTCTGAAGCATTGTGTTGAGTGGCATTGGATAATGGAAAATCAACCTACCCAATTATATGCTAATTAATCCAGTGTCACTGGGCTCTGTTTGTACAGCAGGGAGTCTGACATTTCCTGAAACATTCTCTGGTGGGGAATCAATTACTGCCATTAAAACACATGAACCTGGTAGATTCTGTTGAGGGAATATTTGAAGGAATGTCTGATACCCTGCTTTATAAATAGGGCCCATTGTGTCCCATTCAGTATTTAGGGGGTAGTTAAAAACAGAGCGGAAAGAATTAAGGAATTGGGGTGCACTGTAAAGGAAATATGCTTTAACCACCTGGGTGGTTAGCCCGAGCCTGGTTTGGGGTAAGAAAACTTGCTACAATCGTTTACCCCGAACCAGGCACGGGGTAGCTAAAAATAGAAACACGCGTTACAGTGCAATCCGATTGTCATACAACATTGTATGACAATCGGATTACAACTGAAAAAAAAATACTTACCATGTCCCCGCAGCTCCTCCAGAGACGTCTTCTGTCTTCTCCCGGCGAGTGCAGCGATGATCTCTGGGGTTTCCCAGTGACGTCGCTGCAAGTGTCGGTGCGGGCGGGAGGCGGGGCGGGAAATTAAAATCACTTTGTTTTGAACTCAATACAAAAAAGCTGTATTGAGTCCAATACAAAGAAATCTTTATATTATATATAAATAATTGTATTATATATGTATTATATAAGCTACTGTACAGTTACATTACATTATACACTATTTTTTTTTTTTTTAATGTTTTATAAAAAAAAAGTTTAAAGTTTATTATTACATTTATTAAATTTTGGACATATTTCGGTGAGTCATGCCTAAGAATTATAGCCTACAATCTAAAATAAATTTCCATGCAAAAAATGTAACGCTTTTTGCATGGAAGTACGGAAAGAATTAGAACACCCGGCGTTTGTGTACGCGTCCCTCGACGATTCCTGATGATGTCCGTGCATACGTCCGTCGACGGGGGTCGTAGCAGGAAAATTAAATATTTTTTATTGAATTCAATACAAAGTCCTGTATCCAATCCAATACAAAATAATACAAAATATATTTGTGTGGTTTCGTCTATAGGTATGGGACCTTGGACTTGGACTTTACCACACTTAGGGAGGTGTTTTAGAAAAATATATTACTAAACAGTATACCAAATTATTGCATTTTCAGTATTTTTTATTTATTTATGCATTCTTGTTTAACCACCTGAGCGATAACCCCGACCTTGGTTCGGGGTTAAAATAATTACAATTATCGATAACCCCGAACTTTTCTCACTGTATTTTCAAAAAGTTCGGGTTTATCGATCACTTACCTGGTCCCGCTGCGATCCAGCGTTGTCCTCCAGCGTCGATCTCCAGCGTCGTCCTCCAGAGTCGGGTGCCCTCTCCGGGAAGAAGAAGCTGGCCGTCAGAGAAGAAGAAGCCGGCCGGCTTCTTCTCCCTCCGTAGCGTGTACGTCGGCGCGTAGGATGACGTCGGCGCGTGTGCGGGAAATTCAAATTGAAAGTCATTCAAACACATTTTGTATTGGATTGAATACAAACTCCTGTATCCAATCCAATACAAAATAATTCAAAATAAATACAAAGTATGTAATTGGTAAATTCAAACTCTCATTTTGTATTGGATTGGATACAGGAGTTTGTATTCAATCCAATACAAAATGAGAGTTTGAATTTTGTTCTCATTTTGTATTGGATTGAATACAAAGTCCTGTATCCAATCCAATACAAAATAATAGAAAATATATTTATGTGGTTTTGTCTATAGGTATGTGACGGACACTAGGGAGGTGTTTTAGAAAAATATATTATTATACAGTATACCGAATTATCGCATTTTCAGTATTTTTCATTTATTTATGTATTCTTGTTTAAGCTGATTTTTGTGTCTTTTATTTAATTTTATTAAAAGTAATTTTTTTTTTTACATGATTGTGTGTTTCAAACATTTTTTATATTCATGATATCTACTAGAACCCTGTTCGGACATATTTCTGTAAGTTACAGGTCTACAATTTAAAAAACAAAATTTCACGAAAAACAGTGTAACGCTTTTGGAACAGAAATCTAGACATCAGTGTGAAGCCCAGGTGGTTAAGCTGATTTTTGAGTTTTTATTTAATTTTATTATTAAAGTTATTTTTTTTACATGGTTGTGTGTTTCAAACTTTATTATATTCAGGATATCTACTAGACCCTCGTTCGGACATATTTCTGTAAGTTACAGGTCTGCAATTTAAAAAAAATAATTTCATGAAAAACAGTGTACCGCTTTTGGTACAGAAATCCAGACATCAGTGTAACGCCCAGGTGGTTAATTCAACACCAGCATTATACCACACACATCTAAGCTTTTTATTACACAACTGTCTTTCAAGGTAATATTTTGGGATTACATGGCATTCAGGGGTTAATTTCAGAATGTGTTGTATTTTTTATATTTAAATTATTGTAAACAAAAAGGACAATTTTTTGCCCACTTATAAATCAATTATTTGTTCGAGCAGGCCAATTACTATGTTATTTTTCCCAATTGTTATACGTAATGAAAATCATGAATTATGTAATCTGCAGTTAATGCAGACGGCATTTATCCAGAGACTGCCCTGGTAACTAACAGACAGCTCTCATTGTAATAATTTTGGCAGCTGTCCCGATGAAATTTGGCTTGATAACCTCGTTGACAACTTCTGTAATATAATATGACTAATACCTGAAAAATGATGCTGACTTTGCAGAACTCCTTACCTTTTATAAACCTCCTATACAACCTCTTATAGTGCACAGAGCTTCAATCAGAATTTTTTTCCAAGAAAAATTTAAGTACAGAAAATATGTTTTTTAATTTTTTTAGGCATTGTTTCCATCCAAGAAACTTCAGAAGCAAAACCTATGAATATACCCGGTTAGCTCTTAAAGGACAACTTAACATTAGGCACTTGTAAAACAATCACTGGTTTCTATTTCAAAAGCTGGCAATCTTTTTCATTAGATTAAAACTTTTTTTTTATTTTCATAAATCTCTGGACTTTCCTTCACATGGTTTGGTCTGCTAAGCACCCTAGTGCTTAGAGGCCTCCAGAGTTTGTATCACCTCCAGTTAGAAAAGGCAACCCTCTCATTGAATTCCTCTGAAGCATGACTGAAATTGTAATTAAAAGACCTGACATCCCTGGATAAATTGCCCCCAGCCATAATCATTTGCTATTAGGACCCTAATACCTACATCTGTTTTCAATACAGTTGGGCCCACATATTTTAACACATATGTACATTAAACACTGTATTTTAAAGGGCATATCCTAAAAATTTTAGTCTAAATATTTACAATCCTGGCATGTCATATTATATATGAACAATATCATTTATAAAGGTAATTCATATTGTTGTGTATTAATTACAAATCAGTGTAAGTGTTTTTCTCATTAACCCCGTGTGATTAATTTATAATTGGGATGTATTGTATACTCCATCAACAGAATAGCTGAAACCAAAAGCTAAAAGTAAAACTAATTTTCTGCTAATTTGAATATATATTCTTCATGATAGAGGTCTTCTCATGATTCTTCTGGATGGGCTTGCAGCATCCTGTCATATTATTATATGGTAATCTACCTATATTTATAGGTGTGTCTTCATAAGCCATAGAAAGAAAGAGCAGCACTGTAAGCATGGAAAACTGGATTCTAGGATTCCCAGAAATTTAGTAGGCCAGCCGGCTAATTATGTGCACAGGCTGCATGCCAAGCGGAAAATAAAAGGAACTTGGTAACTATGATGTGCTGTGCTCCCACTTAAAAGTAGCCTTTTAAGTAAAATATATTTGTCAACCAGCTTTAGCTACCTATTCACAGGAAGATTCTTATTTTAAACGTTGGTATGGTAATGTTGTCTACCTTGTTGAAAACCTTACCATTATGTGGACTTTCCAATATCACAAATCAAACCGGAACATACAAGGCCTAGACATGGAACAGAGGGTGTATAAGAAGTTGGGCACAGTTACACATGGTCTAGTTTAAGGCAGTTTTCATTAAAAACTAGATATTTTTATATAATGGTCAAATGTGCTACACCTGCTCTCTTTCCATAACCCCATGTTACTGTAAACAAGTAACAGATGCTGAGGTATAATTGATTTAGATGCTACTTGTCTTCTAAATTATATACAGCCGGCCATAAGTATTAGTTATCATTCTGTAACTGAGAATATTCTTTCAATTACAAATAATAGGGAGGAGTGTGAACTATGTATGAACTTATGATAACTATCATGACTTTGTTGGCTCTCAGTGTTCCTATTTCCGTGGCAGCTGAGAAGGTAGCAGTAGAAAATCCTGCTATAAACATCATCTATGTGCTATTTATGTTTTGCAAAGTATATTTACCTCCCCTCCACTGCATGGGAGAACATTAGAATAGCGTGATGTACAAAGAGCTCCTTTGTCATGAATATCATCCTCCATCTGAAAGGTTGTCGTACAGTTTGTAGCAAAGTATTTATATGGATGCCACGTGAGGCCAAAGTCCTGGGATCTCTCCAGAATCATGGCTGCAGGCCTAGGTGACTTGAACACCATGATCAGATGAGTAAAATAAAATGAAGATTCCAGATTCAGTTGTATAATTTCCCTCTGAGTGTCCCTGGCTGACTGCCACCATGTGCGTGGCATTTTGAAAGTTGAGTCTGCCATTGCAGAGGAGGGGTGTGAGAATCGGGGCACTGCAGCATTGCACTTGTCACACTTTGGCCCTGAGCAAGTTCCATGCTGATTCTTATTATACATACAATACAGTTCTGTACCATTAATGCCACAAGTAGTGTCTGTCCATAAGGGCCGGCCAATAGCTAAGTTTCCCATTCGTGGGTTACAAGCTTTATCTCGATGAGATCCAATTGTAGTGCTAAGACCTGTCAAAAAAAGTAAGAGAAAAAAAAAAATCAAATTTCAACAATTCAGCCTTTTTAAAACACAAATATAAAACGCACACTGTATCCTTAAAAAAGTCATTATCTTTCACAGAATATAACACGCACATACACAAGTATTGTAAAAACAAGATAAACACTTTTTTAAACCATCATTTTCTGCTGCATGGAGTTCTGCTCTTCTCTTGCTTATATGAGTTTACTCCAGGAGCTGCAGATTTCTCACACAATCAATAAACAAGGTTGTAGGAATCACTTGCTGATAACTTAAATAGCTACTTAGTGCGAGTGGATGCAAAGTAGAAAAAAATATAAAATATTTATAATCCTAAATCTTAAACATCTGTTGGTGTTCCTGTGACTTCTGGTAGACAGTGGTATGCACCTTAAGCCTGCTATACTGGAAGGTAACTACTAACAATTAGTGAGGAAACAGAGCTATGAAGTCAGTAACCTGACACAATATTAGTTTACATCTTTGACTCCTGTATAGAACTGTGTGCCTTCCATGGTCTAGTATAGGTATATTTTACAGTTATAACATTTATATTTTCAGAAGGCTTATTTAAAATAAACTATTCCAAATGTTACTTTAACAGCAAGCCCTGGACAGAGTGGAATGTATTTAAAACCAGACGCAGATATGCTCTTTACAGTGACACATCTTTCAGTATATACAGGCCAAGTTTTCACAGATTTTCCAAATACAGAATATTATAATTTGGATACCAGATAATAAATGAGGTTATTCTTTCAATACAGATATAAATGATATGGTATGAAAGTCTGTGCTACCCACTTTCAGTCTGGGTTCTCCAGCTCCTCAAAGGGTTGGCATGGAAGTGGTATTCTACAATGCAAGCATGAAACCTGTCTACTTTTCTTAATGTCTCACTTTTTGCTTCTCATGGCATACTTAAGTCAATCAAGTAGCATTTCAAGCAACAGAAGAGAGATTTTTTTTATATTCGTGTGGCTCCATTATAGGGAAGATTGTGCTAACTTTAGCAATTGGGGAGTTACGTCCTCTGGGCATGTTCAATCATACGATCAACAGATCATATTAAGTAATAAAAGAAGAAGGAAGATGGTGACTCCCTATGACAGGGGGAAAAGTGAATATTTGTGGGTTAAAATCCACTTAAGAACATTGTAAATATCCAAGTTCTTGCCCACAAGTGGCCCTCAAAGTGCTTGATAAAAAAAAGAGCTGTGCAAGTGGAAGCAGTAAGTACGTAAAATTACATTTTAGAATAATTTACAAACATGCTACCATATGTCCAAATCAAGGTTTGTTATACAGCAAGATCAAAACATGTCATAACACAATACATATAATAAAACTGGAAAAGAAGAACTATATTTAGCTTTGAATGCATACCTACCTGTTTCTACTGTACAATGTTTCTTAAATCAGTGGCAATAATGTTACTTAGTACTACTAAATGCTAAAAATGTGTGAAATCACCTCCTGCTGTTCCATTGAGTAAAATGTTTTTTGGGTCGCTGAGCTTTTCTTATACTCTCCTTTTATACTGAAGATATTTGACAAATATGACCAATCCACTGATGTATGTGTTAAACTATAATTTCAACCTGTGCAGGCCCCTTACATTAACTAGTGAATTTTCAAAGCTTACAATACTTAAACTTTCTTCAAAGTAATAAATTAAAACCTGCATAAGTCTACTCTTGTGTAACCTAGGGCAATAGTATAATGAGCGTTCAGTGCACATTTCTGAACACTTGTTACAAACATTCCAGCTATGCAGACTGCATATTTATCTACGTCACTTTTATGTCCTTACTGTGTGTTTACTAGCAGGTTTGCCTATTCCATCCATTCCACACACAAAGAATGATAAAATAAATCTGAACTCCATGTATGGGGATGGGTCTGTGGCCAAATTGAAAGGAAATGGAAGGCTAACACTCTTAACCCAAATGACACATCAAATCCACACCCTCATTTTGTGGATTATAACATTTTATTGGATAAAACAAGTAGTGGTTTAGTTTGAATGTGTTTTCTTTATAATAGCTTTTTAAAAGCATATCTATTTAAAAGCATAAACATGATAATTTAGAGGTTGCATAACATGTTTTACAACTACTAAGATCAGGAAAGTAATTTGGACATCAGGACTTCTGTGATTCACCTCCATCAACCAATTCTTGGACCCCCAAAGCGCAGGTTATTACTGAAAGGAATTGGAGCAGTCAAAATCCCTATTTGTACAGTCATTTGGTTGCAGAGCAGTTGTTGAGACATTTCATGCAACATCTCAGGGCAGTATGCCACTTGAACCACTTCCATAAACCTCCAGTCACTTCAGAAAACCTTCACAAAGGCCTCTACCTTATTGAATGCACAACATTAGTTCATTATGAGGTTGATAAATGACTGATTTTAGCTTTAGTGCAAATAAAACTTTTTATTTTTTAAATGATGCATTGTATATAGAGATGTGTATATCCTCCAGATCAGAGACAGTTGGGGGTATGCAAACTGTATTGTATACCCACAGTTAAAAAATGTGAGGTTACCTAACTTCAGCCTAGTAAGAGGTCCCTGGAGCACAATACTTGCTGAACAGAATGACAAATTTTGTATATATTTAGATTTTATATTTAATAAATAACTAAGTTGTGGAGGAATTCTGAGTGTGCTAGCTACAGGTAAAACACTGTAGAGGTTGTGTTTTTTTTCAGTTAACTTATAAATGCCATATAAGTTTATTTTTGACATACTGTATTCTTCTGTTTTGTTTTAATTCCTATAAATTGTCTCTCATACTGATAACCTTATGTTATATATTATAATATGTGTTATATGTTATTATTTTAACCTGCTGTATTAACTGTGAATGCTACATCTTTTTTCAATATAAACATTGATAACTCGCAAAAAAAAAAAAAAAAAGATTTTTTGTTCCCTAAAAGTCTTTGAGGTACCCTATGCTTGATTTTATTTCTAATGTCACTATAACCATGGGTTAAAATACAAGAAATGTAAGCAGAGTATTCACTATGCCATGTTCTATCCAGGATGCTGAATGTTTACATTGTGCATACTGACAAACCATCAGAATGGTAATTTAGCCCTAAGGGCTATCCAAGGTCTAACCAGGATCTGGCAATCAGATTTTTACATGGGAATAATAAAACATCAACACTTATGTACTGAGAATGCAAAGGGTATATTATTGGCACATATTTGAAAGTTAATGTAAAAAAATCATACCCAGTGTGGGAGATTAGCATAAAACACTCACTGCAGAGAGGTATTTGAAACTTCTGTTCCAATTTCAGGACGCCCATTTTTATTCATACAAAACATCAAGAGCAGAAAAGCAAAATAAAGCAAAATTGCAAGTTTTTCCCTCACGAGGGATCCAAGTCTTCACGGCATGAAAGAAAACACAAATTTTAGCCTCCTCTCTCTGTACTCTCTATAGCGGTGGTTCTTAACACGGGTTCGGTGAGTTAGTCTCGCGGGTTTGGCGGAGGTCAAAACACACCAAGCGCTTATGATTCGTGATGATACGCCCCGCTTGTCCATAATTGGCTGCAGGTGATCACGCAACATCGCTTGGCCTATCTGTGCTGCAGGGGATTTGATGCGCACAGTAGTCGAATTGTAACTGTTGTGATAGTACGTCGTGTGATTCCTATCTTAATATTTTAATCCCTTCATACTAAGTATGTCGAGCAGAATACGAAAGTGGTCGGACGAATATGTACAATATGGATTCACATGTATAACGGAACGTGATGGGAGTCAGCGTCCTAATTGCATGATTTGCAATGCCAAGTTGAGCAATTCTAGTCTAGCTCCGGCAAAACTAAAGGAACACTTCCTTAAGATGCATGGAGATGGAAAATACAAGAACACAACGCTCGCTGAATTCAAGGTGAAGAGAGCAAGATTCGATGAAAAGGCTACTCTGCCTGTTCTTGGCTTTGTACCCACCAACAAACCGATCCTCACAGCATCGTACGAAGTTGCTTACCTGATCGCACAGCAGGGCAAACCACACACCATTGGTGAAACACTCATAAAACCAGCTGTGTTGAAGATGGCGAATATCATGCTGAGAAAAGCGGCTGAAGTTCAGTTATCTCAAATTCCTCTTTCAAATGACATCATCAGCAACAGAATAGAGGACATGAGCAAAGACATCTTGGCTCAAGTAGTTGCAGATCTGATTTCAAGTCCGGCAAAATTCAGCCTTCAACTCGACGAGACCACAGACGTTTCCAATCTAAGCCAGCTTGCAGTATTCGTGCGCTATGTGAAAGACAACATGATAAAGGAAGATTTTTTATTTTGTAAGCCTCTTACAACAACAACTAAGGCAACTGATGTGAAGAAACTTGTGGATGATTTCTTCAAAGACAACAATCTTTCGTGGGATATGGTTTCTGCAGTTTGTTCGGACAGAGCTCCAGCCATGCTCGGAAGAAAGTCCGGTTTTGGTGCACTAGTGAAGGCCGATGCACCACACATCATTGTTACGCATTGCATTCTGCACAGGCATGCGTTGGCAACAAAAACCTTGCCTCCAAAACTGGCAGAAGTTTTAAAAATTGTTGTGGAATGCGTGAACTATGGGCGAAATAATGCTCTGAAGCACCGCATCTTCAAGGAGCTGTGTAAAGAAATGGGATCTGAATTCGAGGTACTTCTGTACCATTCTAACGTTCGGTGGTTATCCCGGGGACAGGTGCTGAATCGTGTTTTTGTCATGCGTGTGGAATTGGCTCTGTTTTTGCAAGAGCAGCAACATTGTCATGCAGATTGCTTCAAAAATTCTGAGTTCATTCTTATTTTAGCGTACATGGCTGATATTTTTGCAGCTCTCAATCATCTCAATAAGCAGATGCAGGGTGGTGGAGTCAACATCATCGAAGCGGAAGAAAACCTGAAAGCTTTTCAAAAAAAGCTACCATTATGGAAACGACGAACAGAAAGCGATAACTTCGCGAACTTTCCCCTGCTAGACAACTGTGTAAGTAAGATCGAAGATGTATCTGGAATCGGAGACACTTCTGTACCCGCGGAACTGAAGCAAACTATTGCCACGCACTTAGATGAGCTTGCAAAGTCTCTCGACGGATACTTCCCTACAAGAGAGTCATATCCAGCATGGGTGAGACAGCCGTTCAGCCGTTCACGTTTAGTGTTGAGACAACAGATGTCAATGATGAATACCTCGATGAAATCATTGAAATTCAGCAGAGCCAGGTTCAACAGGAACTCTTCAGAACAACAACGCTCTCAACGTTTTGGTGTCAACAATTGGTAACGTACCCTGTTATTGCTAAGAAAGCTCTGGAAATTTTCATACCGTTTGTTACAACATATCTTTGCGAGCAATCCTTTTCGAGGATGCTGGACATAAAAACGAAGAAAAGGAACAGACTTTGTTGTGAAAATGACATGAGAGTGGCACTTGCCAAGGTAAAGCCGCGCATTCCTGAACTGGTCTCTGAGAGGCAACAGCAGAAGTCACACTGATTTGCAGTAAATTTCATTATTATGTTATTATTTTTCTAAATATAGGAGAACTTTTTTGTTTTCAAAATAAATATTTTTTCCCTCACTGTATACCTATGTTTTGAATTTGTAAAAATCATATTTTATTTTTCCAATAAAGAAGGGTTCGGTGAACACGCATATGAAACTGGTGGGGTTCAGTTTCTCCCACAAGGTTAAGAACCACTGCTCTATAGAGTCACTGGTCTACCAGACCTACATTGTGTGGGACCTTTACTCACAGGCTTCACACATATTTACTGCCTGAGCCAGACCTGGCCTCAGGCTGCAACTCATCTACTGTAAAAAATATGATTCTTTTTAGCATCAGCCAGGTGCTACCCAGCAATCCCAAATCCCTAAATTGGAAGCAGGATGGAGTGCCTGGCCCACCCATTCCTTCCAGGACACTTGGGGCCTGGATCCCAAATAAAATGCCGCAAATCTACAGCACATTTACTTATAGCCTTATCCAGGCCCTTTAATCCCTTTTACACGGAAAGGTTTATTTCCTCCGAATTAGGCGTCATAGGTTTCTGTTTACTACACCAGCTAAAGTTCTTTCTCAAAACCACATCACCCAGGTATCCGCTGCAGGTACTTTACTACCTCAATCAAAGAGTTTCTTGACACTTCTGTGTACAATTCACTCGGCTTTGGTTATCAAGCCTTGTCAGGCTGGATACATTAAGGAGTCCAGTTAAGGCTGCCAGGTTTTAAGTCTGGATCATTGCCTAGCTACAATCACGCTGAAAATTGGTTGTATGCCTTCAGAAAAAAACAGTATCTGCATAAAACCTGGACAACTGTTCATAGGGGAAACATTTTAGGAATTTATAATAATCTTGAACAAAGACAAAGCCACCTCTAGAGAGGTTGATGTTCTGTGCCCAAGAATGCATGATTGGTTGAAACAATTATGCATGTTTATTGAAAGTCATCACCTTTCTTCTCTGGTCTATGTCAGCATTGACTACAATAAGTGATGTCTTATTTTTACAGCATATGCTACAAATGCAGGTTCTTCATATGATATTCAAAAGTTCAGGCAAAATGGCTACAGACTGTAACAATTACACATAACCTATTTATTCAAAAAATGTTTTTTTTTTTTGCTAATCACAGCTATGCACATTTTAATGCATGTTAGCGTGTATACTGGGTTACCATTGTTTTAAAAGGAGCCAGTTCACCAACATGTTGACTGAAAGGGGACAATGGTGTAAAAATGCACATTACAAATATGCTCATAATGCACATACAAAACACATGCGTTATTCAGCCTTTATGTGAACGTAAACTCTAACAATAAAATTATTTTATGTCCTTTTTTTTTTTTTTTTTTGTTTTTTTTATATTTCTATATGTTATACCTGTTCAAAAAGTAGAAAAAAATACCGGTTGATCCTAACAGAACTCTTGTGAACTTGAAGCTGCTTTTACAATTTGTCTATTTTGCATTCTTATCTGTTAGCATTGCTCACAAATGTCTTTGTGTAGTACTACATCACCTCTAATGCAACGGTAATGAGAAGTGAGAGAAGTGTTTTTTAGTTACCCCTTCCTATTCTAAGTCATGTGTAAAATAAAGTACTCCCCATGATTTAGCCTGTGGAACCACCTTTAGCAGCAATAACCTGTAACTCAAGTTACAGTCTAACATCGTTGTGGAAGAATTTTTGCCCAGTCTTCTTTACAACATTGCTCCAGTGGGGGTTTGTAGGCATTCATTTATGCACAGCTCTCCTAAAGTCCAATCACAGAATTTGGATAGAGTTGAGGTCTGAATTTTGACTGGGCCATTGCAACACTTTTCTTTTGTTTTTCAGTCATTCTGTTGTAGATTTACTGGTGTGCTTGAGATCATTGTCCTGTGTCCTCATAATTGACTCTAAAATACTTGGTATACAGAGGAGTTATTGGTCCATTCATTGACAGCAAGGTGCTCAGATCCTGTAGCTGCAAAAACGATCCCAATTCATCACTCCTCCACCACAGTGCTTGGCAGGTGTTTGTAATGGTTGGTTGTGTTCGGTTTGTGCTGTGCATTATCACCAAAAATCTCCACTTTGGTCTTATCTGACATTTGTTTTAGAAGTCTTGTGATTTTTTCAGATGCAACTTTGCAAAGCCATGCTGCCATGTTTCATTTTAGAATAAAGATTGTTTTCTACTGGCAACTCTTCTAAACAAACCATACTTGTTCAGACTTTTTCTTCTTGTACTGTCATGAACTTTACCATTATTATGCTAATTAGGGCCTGTGAAGTCCAAAATGGAGCGTTTGTTTTTTTTTTTTAGAATTTCTCTAAGCATTTCATAGTCTGATCTTAGTGTGAATTCTCTGGAACATCCACTAGCGGCAAGATTAGCAACTGTCTTGAATGTTTTCCACTTGCAGTTATTATTTCTCACTGTAAATTGATGGACTTTAAAATTGTTTGTAAATCCCCTTCCCAGATTAACGGGTAGCATAATTTGCTACTCCAAGATTGCACTGCTGACATTGCTGATGTCTTTCCTCCTTGGAATTATGTTACTACACAATTGAAAATTCCAGAGAAAACTTCCGCTTTTCGTAGGGGATGGTCACAATTGCTGATAAGTTTTTCAAGTGCATTTGTTTACCAGCACAGCATAGATGTAGTAGAAAAAACTGCTAAAGGTCAGAAACCTTTAAACTGAAAGAGCGTGTACTTTCATTTTCTCATAAATGTATGTATAGGGCGGATGGATAAAAATCACACTCTATTCCCATTTTATAAACATTTTAAACAAGTTTTTAGATTCTCTTTACCACCACAATGATATTTTTTTGTTTAGTTTCTTCAAGTTAAATGAATACTCAATATTAATTGACTCACAATAACACAAATAAACTCCATGAATTATCTTTTTACTTCATAATTGTTTATTATGTATTCTATTGTATTTTTGTCATTTACATCTCAAATGAATAATTACTTTTGATGTTGAGATGATTATTAATCCTATTTCCGTTAATACTTCAGCTTGTGTCAACTACTGTACTGCACTGACAGTTGTGATTAACTAATCCCTGACGCATCCTAAATAGGTTATAATCCCAAGCTTTAGAGATAATCTTCTTGTCTTTAAAGTTTTAAAAGATATTTTATAGTCTTTCCAAAAAGAGCCTTCTAATCTGTCTGGTTGGTTTAAAATATATATATGTGACAGGCATGACAATAAAACACTGCAGTAACAGCTATGCAAACTGTGGATATTTTTTCTACTTTTTTATTATTTAGATGACATGTCAAGTTGAATCGGTTCCAGGATGAACAGATGCTAAACAAAATGACATCTTGAATTTTCATTTTGAAATATATAATTTGCATAAAATACCATCATAAAGGCCATGGGATAAAAAACAACCTTAAAGCTCATGTAATGTAGAACAGTAGGAGGTCAACTACAGATAAAATGTACTTATCAATAAATTCTGATTGATCTCAGAAGCATCTCAAACTCAGGTCAAACTGATGCCACTAACACAAGTTCAAAGCCTGTCAGCGCAGACCTATGTAAATACTACCTAGTATGAAGTGCCAAGCAGCCAGTCATCTGGCCTGACCAATCCCAAGTGAAAAAGGGGAGGAAGTCATTAAAGCATAACTTAAGCTGCATACACGTGTGCAATCATAGTCGTTGAAAAGGATCTTTCACGATCCTTTCCAACGACTAGCACTGCACGATGCATGAACGAGTGCTGTACATACAACATCGTTCTGCTCTATGGAGAGGGGAGGGGGAGAGCGACGGAGCGGCTCTCCCCCTTCCCTTGCATAAGGATCATCTATCATCCGTGGATCCGCCAGGATGGTCGTAAGGACAATGGACGACTAGCGCTGTACACACGCCAGATTCTCGCCCGATATGACCCCTGAGTTGATTATCGAGCTAGAACCGTTGGACGTGTGTACGTAGCTTAAGTCATTAATACACAGCTCAGCATTAGTACGCCAGGATACCCAGCAATCCCGGGCTTCTCTGCGATCTCTGGGATTAAATGAACTCCTGCGCGGAGGTTACTTTATTCTAGCCTTGCCAATCAAGATGGCTGAAGATTGGAACTAGGAAGAGAAGGTGATGGCACCCTTCAACGGAATGGGGAAAGGTGAGTATAGTGGGGTTTAGTTCTGTTCTACACTGTGCTAGTCCCGACTCAGTATTGTATCAGAAATCCTGTCACTTTGCCCATTTAAAATCCTTTTACGAGAGCTTGACTATAGGACTTTAAAGACTAAATCAAACTCAAAGTGTGCATATAATAAGGTTTCAATAAAAAAACAAGTCAAGTCAAATCTTTCTGTTTTTGTTTTGGAAACAGCAAGTACGTTTAAAATCCCTGTTAGGTTTAATTTACAATAAATTCACATTTCCTTGCCTTAAATTGTCATTAAGGGTTAATATACCAGTTGCAGAGAAGATAAGAAACACTTTCTCTGGTATGGAAAGACTTTTTTGAATAAATTACTGAACATGGTAGTCCTGGATAGCGTGATGCTCCTTGTACACATCTTCTAATGTCAGCTGCATGACTAAAGGGAGATTAAGCAAAATGGTATTTGAATAACCAGAAAAACTCAAAAGTCATAATTCACCTGTACAGTTAAAAATGCCATTCTGTGTAATGATTGTTCATTTTACCCGGGAGTAAGTGAGTACTGACAATCCTGCTGTTCCAGAATTATAAGAACGTATGCATGGTGAATACCAGAGGACTTTTCATTAATGTGTTTCAGGTCAGAACTGACTCTAATACCAAAAAAAACACTATTTACATGGAATTCTGATCTCAGGAATGAAAAGTCTGCAAGTATTTCCCTTCTTAAAGCCTTAGTCACTGGGAAATGCTCATAATAAAATCTTGCCCCTGAACTTCCGCCAATAGGGTGACACTGCTGCCTTCTGTATGTGGTCCTGAGTAAAACTGCTCTTGCAGTCTGCACAGCAATGTCGCTGATCAGCCTCCAAAGCATTGTGGTAGTTCTCAGCAGTGTACAACGTCACTGCATCTTGCTATGCAAAGCCAACAGAAGTATGTGTGTAATATTATCACTTAGCATAGATGAAAGCCAATTAACCTATCAGAATGTTCTGGGCATGTAGGTGATAACCAGATTGCCAAGGAAAACCCACACAAACGCAGGGAGAACAAGCAAACTTCTGGCTGAGGTTCAGACTTAGGATCCTAGTATTCAAGTGAAGCAATCAGCCACTATGCCACAAAACATTGCAAAGTGGCTTTTGGAAAAAAAATGTAAAATATAAAAAACATATAATAATAAGTAACAAAATAAAAAAAATAAACAAAAAATGGTTGAAATATTGATATAACAAATCGAGACGATAATTTAAAAAGCTTTATACTGAGGGTTTGGTGGTTGGAATAGCAAACCTATCTTAATGCCTCATTTACCTGCAGAATATAACAACATTTTTTTTTCTCCTACACCACTTTGTTCAGTTGCCAGGAGCTGTGCCGCCAGGTGTATAGGAGTGACTAACTAACTTCCCTTGATCCTGGAAAATAGTTTGTACTTGGGCATTTGCCCTGAGCTGTCATGAGGGTAGGGAGAGGAACCATAACCCTATGTAAACTACCACTACAGTGACTCGGAATGTGGGGAGGGTGGGTGTAAAACAAACCTGCCACTTTGCCCTTTATGGATTTGTGATAAATAATTTCTTTAACAACCAACACCTTCTAGTACAATACAAGGTAAAGATAAAATCCAGATCACTTTTTCATATATTGGTAGAGTAAGCATGGTTTCTTAGAGGTAACATGATAATATGATGTTAAAATGACAAAAGATTAGGCAAATCTTGGTATCAAGTCACAAAACTTTAACAGTACTACTAAAGTATTACAATACAGTACCAATCACTCCTCGCTGTCCCCTTTGGCAGAGCAAGTCCTGTGTAGGATTCTTTGATCTATCAATATTAGACACTGTCAATGTTCTCCTGCCCTCCAGTTATATGGCTGCTGTTATATGACTCCCTTTTTGCAATTATGATTTTTGAATATAATATTCTTTCAAAATGTATTTTCCTGTCAGGCTACATATGCTTTAAGTAAAGGATCCCAAGGGGTAAAGACAGAGACGTTTAGAGGTACGTAATGTAAAGATCAAAAGAAGTGATGAATAAAGAACAAGAACCACTACAGAGATGCCTGCAGAGATGTTTATTTTATTTCCAGCTTCACCTCATTCCATAATAAATTGTATTTAAATTAAAATATAATAGGAACTGGTTTAGGGCTGAACGTTTTCAAGAGCCCAACGATACATTAAGTGAAATTCTGTATGCTCACACTAATGCTAAAGATAAAAAAGTACAAATGCTCATTTTGTTCAGAACACTACATTCTTATTCTTGGTATACGACATTCAACAATCAAGACAACTGAGAATAAATATCCAATTATAAATATCTGTGTCTACTCTGTATTCTCCCAAGGATCCAGCCATTTCCACACTACCTGTCTTAGGGTGACAAGACTCACTGTACCGTGTCTATGGAGAAGCAGCAATGTCATCGGAGGACAGGAAGTATGTTAGAACTACAGATTTACCCCTACCCTCTGCCCCATATTAATAACAATGGGAAGGGTGTTCTATAGTTTACTGAACTGCACAGGGCAGTTAACACTGATTTTGATAACTCCAAAAATGCTCACTATTTTTATTACATAACCATTATGGGCCAAACAATATCATTTTTGAATCTCTATGCTTCTCTGTACAATAGGCACAACATGGTTGGTGGGGAAAACTGGTGGGATGCTCTATATCTATTCCTGAAATCTGAACAATGGAGACAAAACTGCAAGAGAAAATTGCTGGCTTTGCCTACGGGATGATGAATAAACTAATATACCTACCTCACTTTACTGGAGCTCTGGAATATGGGTGGGCCATCCAGTATCCAGGATATACAAGATGGGGGTGTTTGTTTTAATACTTACCCCTTTCAAATTCTTTAGGCTGGTCAAGTGTT
This sequence comes from Pyxicephalus adspersus, assembly GCF_032062135.1. Classification (NCBI taxonomy): domain Eukaryota; kingdom Metazoa; phylum Chordata; class Amphibia; order Anura; family Pyxicephalidae; genus Pyxicephalus; species Pyxicephalus adspersus. The sequence goes on from NC_092859.1 coordinate 84,505,411, forward strand.
GTTGCAGGTTCCTCTTCTGCTTTGCCTCTTGGGTCTAACATGATGACCCCGGAACGGCTCTCTATACCAATACACTGTTACTAAAGGGTGCAATGGTGGCTCTACAGAACAGGGCTATGATGCCCAGCAAAGTATTTGATCAATCTTTTGTGCTAAGTGATGCTGGATAAGGAAGACCAGTTGTTGTTGGAACAGCTCTGAAATGAATGTAGTGTTGCAGCCTGATTTTTTCCTCCAGGGCTAGTTTAAAAATAGTTAGGCCATAACTTTCATTACAGCTTTCTTAACTAAAATGGCTTATCAAGCCCTTCAGTCTCTAAAGGACGTTCAATAAATAAGCCCTTTAAAGGGTGAAACAAGTCAAAGAGAGGAGCAGTTTGTAGGTAAATCATCTGTTCCAGTAAACTTTCATGATGAGCAATGTCCTGGTATATAGCTAAAATTCTCCCTTCACGACAGAAATGTAAAGACCCAGTAATGATCCAGTATTATCTCAAATGAAACCTGAAAAATGTGCATCAAGCATAGCTAGACTTCTCTCCTACGAACTCAAATATGTCAGCTGGAGCTAATGGAATGACTGAAGCTTTCCCTTTAAAGCAGACATATTTGTCTTTATTAACTTTTCCTTGGACAGCGAAATTCTCTTGACTCACAAGATACTGCACCTGGCTGGTAAAATGGGCCAAGACAAGATCTCTGCAGTGTTAGCTGCATCCATACACGGAGTTAAGTGAAGCACTATAAATGAAGAAGAGAAAGCAAACACCAACCCTGACTGCCACGCAGCATGTTATACTGTTACTTGTTTTTGTCATACTGTTTTCATCATGTAGTATTTGTTCTTTAGCCAGAAGTTCCTCATTGTTATATAAGAGCATATATCTCGTTGGATTAAAAGAACACTGATAGAATGGGTGATTAAAGACACAGTCATTATAGTTATCTTGATTAAAGAGGAAAACTTCTTATTTGTAGCTAAAAGATTATCTGGATCTCAAAGTAATTAAATGTGCAATATGTAAGTTACATGTGGTAGCAGTGTATTGAAGAGGATAAAAACTTTTCAAAGCCCCCAATGCACATAGCGTAGCAGCTTGATGCTGCAGAGCACCTGATTGTTATCCCCAGTGGTAGAATAATTTCCCCAGGCTGTGTACTGAGTCCCCATGTACTCCAAACTGATCTCAATCATAAATCTAAAAAAATCTGACATATGTACAAACCTTGTCTCAGTGACATGTCTGTCTTTGTAACTGATTTTTGCAGGCACATTGTTTAGAGTCTTACTGACAGGTGGAGAATGAATGGCTCAGTGGTTAGAATTTGTTTTACTGACAGATGGTAAATAAATGGCCCAGTGGTTAAAGTATGACTTACTGAGAGGTGGTGAATGAATTGCTCAAAAATTAAGGTCTGTTTACTGACAGGTGGTGACTGGCTTGGTGGGTAGAGCCTTTTTTGCCACCACAGGTGGTGGCTGGGTTAGCAGCTACAGTCTGTCCTACTAAAGGGTAGTGACTGGCTTAGTAGGTAAAGTCTTTTATTTTTGACAGGTTGTGCATGACTCAGTGGTTACAGTCTGTCTTACTGATAGTGGTGACTAGCTTAGTGGCTAAAGTGTGTGTTACTTAAAGGTAGTGACTGACTTAGAGGATGGAATCTATCTTACTGACAGGTGGAGAGTGGCTTAATGGTTACAGTCTGTCTTACTATTAGGTGGTGACTGGCTTAGTGGGTAGTATCTGTATTACTGACAATTGGTGACTGGTGAGTAAAGTCTGTTTATCTCATAGGTAGTAATTGGCTCAGTGGGTAGAGTCTGTCTTACTGACAAGTGATGATTGGCTTAGTAGGTAAAGTGTGTCTTAATGACAGGTGATGGATGGCTCAGTGGGTTGAACATGTCTTACTGACAGGTAGTGACCGGCTTAGGTAGCAGAGTGTGTCTTACTGACAGGTGCTGACTGGTTTACTGTCTGTAGTCTGTTACAGATATTTTGTGAGAGGTGATTCTATCAAATTGGCTGAAGTCTGTCTTTCTGACAGGTGGTGATTGGCTTAGTGGGTAAAGTCTGACTTTCAGATAGGTGGTGACTGGCTCAGTGGTCTGTCTTGCATGTGCCATGTTCCCTAAAGTTGCTACAGTAGCAGCCAGGTGCCCCGCAGCATCACCCCCATTAGAAAACAACATTGATCCTTCGTTTTGGTCATTCAGTGACCCAGGAAAACAGGGACAGTTGTACTAATGCTAGATTCTCAGCTGAGTGATCAAGAACCTTTGTTTTGGATGATGAACTTAGCGATACCCTCAAGCACGATTTATTGTCTGGATCTGCTGCTTTTATATTTTCATATTCTTCTTTACAAAACTAAATCAGCCCTGCTGCCCTCAACAACTCTGTCACTGACATTGACAACACAATACGCATTGATACACAATTACTATCAGTGCCTAAAGGACCCCCAGAAATAAGCCAACTTTATATTCTATATTATATTCTATATATATATTTATAAGGGACTTTATATTCAGTGGTGTGCAGAATTTTCAATGGGCCACAATGAGGAGTCCTTGGAAACATCTAAGCATGAGTACGATGTTCCCTTCACCACTTCTTCCCTGCATACAGTGCTCAGCCTTGGCTGCTAATCAACAAACTGGAAAACTATGATGCGATAGAAAGGAAAAGCCCATTATGCTTGCATAAACTCTAACACAAAGTGTACACAAGGTTTAGACTTCTAGAATTCACCTGGGTAGTGGAGGAGTGTGGGGAAAATGGGAATCCATAAAATTCAAGAATTTGATTTTTTACAAAATTAAAGTTTGAATCAGGGTGCAAGGTTGTGTGCACATGTTAAAAAGTCTACTTCAAACAGCTACAATTGGTAGATGCCATGAAGGTAATTAGTGTGGTTTGGCTGGCAATGAATAGCTGACAAGCACGGGAGTTGGCACACAGCATCCTCTGTTCTGGTCTCCTACCAGGGATGACAGACGACACCACAATATCTTCACCAGTTTTATACAGCAGAGGACCAGGGCAGTGTATGCAGTACAGTAAGAGTAAAACAAACTAATACTAGGAGCAATACACCACAAAGTGTCACAGTTATTAACTATGCAATAGAGTGCATTTTATAGATCAAAAGCTTTGAAGTTTGATGAAACCCTACAACTAAAATCACCGGTATTTCCAATGATACCTCTTTTTATTTTTTAGAAACAGCTGTCTGATCAGTATCCTTTATTTAAAAAAAAAGCGTCAACATATCATGACATTTCAGAGATAGTTTCCAATCCAAGATTCCATCTAAAGCTTCCACTAAAATAAAATCATTGGTAATCCATCCATCATTACTCTGTCCCTTCTTCTTACACCCTTGGTACCCAACCTGCGGCATTTTAGTGCCTATTATCTCGTAGATTGGAAACTCTTCTAGGTCCTCTTCTCCTCCTGTGTCACTGTCATTTCCAACCCCTATTTAATGTACAGCGCTGCGTAATATGTTGGCGCTATATAAATCCTGTCCAATAATAATAATTATTCATCTATTAGGACCCCAGCAAATTGTAGTCTTTGTTCTTTACCTTTATTCTTTAGGCTGGGTTCTAGTAGGTAAATTGTTTAATTTAAAAATGTAATTCTTTATCTAATAAATTTATTTAAATATTTTAAGTGCTGTAGGGAGCACACATGTGGAAAGTTGATTTGCAAAGGGGCTTCAAATGCAGCAATCTCTAGTAGCCTTATGTATTGAATCTCCAGTCTATGACTATGTACTAGACATGTCTCCAACCACAATAGATGAACTTATAGCCCCCATAATATCCCCTTCATCCTTGTTCCAGCACTTCCTGATACAAGCTGACAACATTTTGCCTCTGTCATATAATACCTGAACCCTGTATGGGGCTTCTCACATTTCAAGATACAACCTGTGACCTACTGTTGTCACCATCAGAAAACCATCTCTGGGAAATGCCATACAGCCAATGATAGAGTACAGGGAAGGAGACAGTCACTGCAAGGAGGCTGCAGAAAATCAGCATGCAACAAAGATGATTATGATACACATTTGCAAATTTAATGTTATTATTTTAGTGCCCATTTACATCACCTTGCAATGAAATAATGCACATGTGCCAAATTCACAGTGTTACTGCGATCATTTATTTAAAATGGGTCCCAGTAAAAAAACAATCATGTCTTTTTTTTGCACACATCACTGAGCACTTTAACACAGGTGTATGATGCCCATGCTTTAAGTTGCCCTTTATTATGGCGATGAAACTCATTGCACTGTGCTAGGTGCGCTACCACATGCAATTTACTACGACACAGCGGTGTGAACAGGTTCTCTTTATTACTTTACTTGCAGTAATGTAAAGCTGACCTGTCTATGATGATTATTTTTGTCTGATCAGTAAACACAATTATTAAACAGTATTTATATAGCACCAACATATTACCTAGCGCTGTACAATAAATACAATAATAAGCTACCCATAGAACACTTTTATTTACCCTCCTGCCCATATACATAAACCTATGTAGGCAATACATGAATTGTATATGTGCAGAATAAAACAATATACACAATGCCAATTTGTCCCCCAGCCATCATGAACCCATACCAACCTGTAACAAGTGTGGATGCTCCAAAGAGCGTCAATATCCAACTCCAAACTTCCATTGCCATGGCACTGAGGGGGCAATAGTCCTGTGCCAAGTGTTGTGCCCAGTTCCTGGAATGCTGACACCGTCTATTCAGCAGTAAATTATGAAGTGGACCGAAGTGGCATCATTGGAGAGTACATAGCTTTATGAGACAATAGTGTGACTCTGTATGGGACACCTGAGTGACGGCTCTGGGCATGCCATGTTCCCGGGCTGTCGCAGCTTGGTGTTGTCCCGGTGGTTGCGGAGATGTGTCTCCTGTGATAACAGTGCGGGATGTTCAGTGGTGCTGGCAATGTGTGGAGAAGTGGAGGCTGGCAGCAGGGCTACATGGTGTACAGTATGAAGCACGCCCTCTTCCCGCCCTCAGCCACTTCTCCCTGTTGTGTCAGCCTCTGCACCTCAGACATTCCTCTAAATCACTGTCTTCCAGCTTGTCGAATCAAGACTTGCACAGTTTTTAAACTAAAAAAAATATATGACAGTACTGACAGCAAACACAATTTCCTCCCATCTACAGATGCCATGCTTGAGTGACTTACTTTCCTCTCTGGTAGTTTGGCTGGGTGCCCTTATGACACAGGAGAATTAGTCAGCCATGCATTCATCATGACAGGGACATTCTTGGACCTAGGACATTCTTGGGGCCTTTAGTCACCAAGGCTTTTTACATTAAAAATGCTTAATATGGTATTTTAGTACTTGTTTAGTGAAAACATTTTTTCTTTTTACGGAAAAACAGCTGGTCCATCCAAATCCAAAATAACACAGAGTTATTTCAAGGACATAGCTCATTTTGTAGTCTAGGTCACTCTGTTCATGGCTTCGTATACAAGAACGTGGTTTTCATTAAAATCTAGGCCATGCGGCCAGAAGCCCAGAGAGGGGTTGCCACATTTTCTGGAAGGAGATTCCGGCCTTTGGTGCTGTTTTTCCTGTGGAAAATATTGGGAACAAAGCCCATTTTTACAAAATGCCAGCCAAGTGTAATCCCTACCTAGAGCCCAGACATTGTAAGGGAAACCCTGTCAAAGAACCCAGACCATAGAATACCGATTGCCCATGCCAGGCATCATGGAGAAATATTGCCTGCCAAGAAGAGAGGTGGAAGCACTAGCTGCGTACACATGTTCAATAATTGTCGTGGGAAAGGATCTTTCACAATTATTTCCAACGACAAACTACTGCACGATGCATGAACGTGTGCTGTACATACAGCGCCATTCTGCTCTATGGAGAGGGGAGGGGGAGAATGACGGAGCGGAACCCCGCTGTGCTCTCTCCCCTTCACTTGCATTATGATTGTTCGTCATTCATAGAACCGCCATGCCGGTCATTTAGAAGACAGACAACAAGCACTGTACACATGCCAGATTCTCATCCAATATCAGCTTTGAGCCGATTATCAGATGAGAACCATTGCATGTGTGTACGTAGCTTTAGATCCTACAGGTGATCCCAGGGTCATTTAAGCTAAATAGAGGGCCTGGGCAAGGATCAAATCAGCATACAGCAGACCTTTGCCATGCCTATCATTGATGGGAGTAAAAAATGTCTCTGCTTCAGGGATGAAAAAATGCCCCTGCGTCAGTATATATGTTCTGCATCACACCCACACAAATAAACATACAAACTGCACATTACACACAAACATACAGATAGCTTTACATTACATACATTGAAAAATCTACACAAATATATACACACAGCATTGCACTATGGACATAAACATACAAATCTGTCTGCATCATACATACACAGTCCAGCCTGCACCTCAGTCCCAGCAAACGTACAGATGAACCTACAAACTTACTGGCACCTTCTAGTTTATAGAAAGGTGGGCAAAGCCTGGTGCAGTGTTGTGTGTAGTTCTTCCACCTGAGCAGCTCTGCTAAGGTAGAGGGGAAGTTTTGGGAAGTAAGGGAGTTCTAGGGGGCTCAAACAAATATGGGTGGCCAGGCAATGGCCTGGATTACACACCCCAAACACTGACCTTGGGTGACCCACAGTGCATAGGTATTTTAGGATACAAGATACTTAAAGTGGAAGTTAAATAAAAGAAAAAAAACTCTCACCCTCTCACTTTTTTACTTTCGCAGATTCAGTGATCCCTACTGAGGTTTTTTGGATCATGTCCCATGTCATAATGGAATCCTCCTTCCTTTGTTCCTCTGCCTACAGCACCCGATCCAGCCTGCGCAGTGCGTGTAGATGGGAAAAAAAATTGTGGAACTGCAAATGTGTGAGATCAGTATTTTATTTTTCCCTATTGAAGAAAAAGTTCCTTCTGTGCATGCCTGAGATCGGGCAGTGTTTTAATTCCCCCCCCCCACACACACACACACAAAATATAAGGTACATTTAACCATATATAAAAGTGTCTAGTAATAGTGTAAAAACTTTTACTTTTTAGGGTTCCAGCCCCTAACATCACCAATGGGCCACATATATTATAGGTAACAGGGGAAGGAGCACAGGAGGTAGCTGCTGTTACAGCTATTATGGCAGCTGAAGTTCAGTGCACATTATTATTATTATACTGTATTTATATAGCTCCATCATTTTATGCAGTCCTGTACAAAGTCCATAGTCATGACACTAACTGTCCCTCAAAGGGTCTCACAATCGAATGTCCCCACCTCAGTCATATGCCATTAATGTAGTCTAAGGTCAATTTTTGGGGGGAAGCAAATTAACCTAACTGCATGTTTTTGGAATGTGGGAGGAAACCCACACAGACACAGGAAAAACTTGCAAACTCCACGCAGATAGAGCCCTGGCTGGGATTCAAACCTGGTATCTCGCGCTGCCAAGGCAAGAGTGCTAACCCCTGAGCCACTGTGCTGCCCAACACATCCACGGAGAGTGGCTTTTAACGGGGTACATACAGCACATCATTCTACTTTTCCCAAGAACCAGCCATCCCAGCACCCTCTTACCAGCAGAACTGAGGACTCAGGCAGCTCCATTTGCTGATAGCCATGCCACCAGGGGGATTTGAGAGAAAAAAAATAGGTGAGGACTGGTGCATAATAGTTTATATTCTGATACTTGTATACTTCTGATCACTGCATGCTGTATGTTAGGCCCATACACTCTGTAAATTTCACTTACCTAATCCCTGCATCCTGTACATTTCACCTGGCATCTAAACTCTGTTACATTTGATTTCTGCATTTTGTATGATACTCACAATCCCAACCCCCTCTTACACCTGACCCCTGCCTTCTGAACTTTACTCCTGCACTCTGTGCATTACACTTTACCCCTGTACTATGTACTTTAAACTTGATCTCAGCACCCTTTATGTTATACCTGATCACTGTACTCTACTTGTTACATCTGTCCCCAGCACCCTTTGCACGTGACCCCTGCATATAGTATGTTACATAAGACCTCTGCACTCTATATGGAAACCTGATTTTAGTCAGTCCTTGTAGTTGTATTTCCTTTTCACTCTGTTTCTTCTAATGCATTGTTGATTTAGTCTATACCCTTCCTGGCATTTTCCCATTACCCGATAACCTGAGTTTGTCTTTCACTGTATGTTTCCTTATCTATACTGCTTTAATCTAAACACTGAGATATATTTAAAAATGCTTCCTCTTATATGAGTTTGTGGGTGCATTGTGCACAGGTTCCTGTAACCAAGCTTCTGTATTCGGCCAACTCTATGTCTAAGATTCCACTTAAAACAATGTTCCTCAGTTTAGTTAAACTGATAACTATCTGTAGTGGTGACATTCTTCCCAATACCCTACAGTTTAAATGGTTCAGTAGGACCTTAAAGTACTTTCAAGTACTGTTCCCCATGTTAAAAAGGTTGGAAAATGCTGATTTATACCCTGGGCTGCAATACATCAGTACCAAAGACTGCATTTCAAAGTCACCCAACCAATTGCCAATGGTATCACAGTTTGTAGAATTTTAACTCATTGCCTTAATACTTGAACAGTGGATAATATCTACCAATTAACTTTCCTCACAGTTTTTTACAATAAAGGATTTCCAGCAATTTTTAATTTGGTTTAACATACTTCATACCATCTTAGACTGCTGGATTGTTTATAAACAATCCACTGTGTTATTATTAAGGGGAAGGAAACTCTGGATATTCATGGGTCCATTTAGAATTTAATATTTAACTGCGATATGTCCAAAGTCCAGTTATTAGCCTCCATATAATTCTACATAGTTTCTTTTACAGTTTAACAAGATGCTTTTCAGTGATGTGTGGTTAATCTGATGTCTGCCTGGCTAATGTATTTTGCTTTTTTGCAGTGTCAGATAGAATCAGACTCATTATGAGACAGTTCAAGTTTAGTTGTGCCAAAACCAGAGCTTCCAAATCAAAACAGATAGTTCCATTTGTAATACTCCACCTGAGGCCATCTAGTTCCAGCTCTTCAGAACATTTATTCCATAGGAAATAAAAGAGTAGTATTTATAGTTATAAAATACAAACTTTTCTGCAAAACTTATTTAGACATTTAAGTACCTTTAGCTCCTCTGAAACAAAAGGCTTGAAGCAAAGGGTTGGAGAATATTATGTATGCACATCTTGGGTGAAAATACATTACTTTACTTTCAAACATTTCAGAAGGTGACTTTGCTTGTAGCAACCAGTCATGTTCCACATTTTATCATTCTTGTGCAGGTTAGAATATCAATGCAAGTATTTTTTTTAGTTACAGTTAACAATACATTCGCTTTTTCCTTTCAGCTATTCATTTACAATCATTAATTGAGACTAATGACATAGTCAAGCCCCTAATATGTATTTACATTATATTTTAATTTCTACTTTACGCATTACAGATACACTTATTGGGTCTTTCCTTTGGCATCTAATGCAAAACATTACAGATGGTTTTGTTACTGTGTGGTTAAGCAGCTTCCTTTTTTAAGTTATATATTGACCCCCAAATGGTTGTTTTTTATATTACAGTATACTATTTTTATTATCAAGCATAAGACCTGGGCAAAAAATGTATCCCCAAGCTCTAAATGAAGTAGAACTAGATGTCATGGTATAGGGTGGAATCAAGCAAGATTATCCTCCCTGGCGGTCTTAATAATAAGCATTTTTAAATGTCAAAATGGTTCATTTAAAAATACCTAATGTTTTAAACTTCCCGCCTGGTCCCGCCTCCCAGCCACAAGCTCGTATTGCCCAGCCAGCATCTGCTTCCCCTGGCCTCATGTCCCCAACGGCCACACGCTAGGGAAGCAGATGCCGGGCATCACTGGAGGACACCGCAGGGTTTGCCAGAGGACGTCGTGGGAATGTGGAGGCCAGGTAAGACTTGAAACTCCCTGGCAATTCCACCCCGAGTGTGGATTGGGGTTACTGCTTTTGGTATAGATAATTCACCCCGAGCCCCACTCGTGGTTACCGCTAAGGAGGGTAATGGTTATATAGGATGCTTTGGACTACAACTGTGGACAAATCTGTTGGTACCCTTACAGATCATTCAAAAAATGCCTAAAGCCTCCTGAAAGATGACAAAAGGGTGACAGATAAACAAATGAGTTTCTGTTCTTTTTTCTTGAAGGGGGAGGGGGAAAGCAAGCAAGCATCCCATTGTAATCTTCTCTATTGACATTTACAGTGGTCGTTCCCTGTTGGTCGTTCATGGATCAATTCGAAAATGCAAATCGCGTAGCGTTTCCAATATACCCTCCAACCATTTGTTTTCCATTTTAATAACTTGGAGAGTAATATAATTGATTACTTACCATTACTAGTAGTTAAATCTTGTATGATCAAATGCTTTGTATTGATAATAAAATAATTGTCTAGTGCTTCTATAGACCTATTGATTGGTTTTATTGAATTATCTTCCTGTATAAATTTTGTTTGTGTGAAATATGATTAATTTTAAACGGTTTTATAAATAAAAATTATTTTAAGATAATGTGGGATTTGGTATCTTGAAAGCCCCTTTATCCAGTATGAATTGTTTCTTTTGGGGGCTCCTTTTTCCCAAAGGGAATTATACTTTTCTTTTAAACATTATATTTCTCGGGTTGTGGTACTTATTGAAGAATTCAATAATCAAGGAGTTCTATGTTTATCTTTCTAACACTTTCCTTTCTGAACCAAAAAAAATGGTAGGAGTTGTGTTTTAAACTTGCTGCCTGGATGCAAATATTAAAAGTTACCTTTACCAAGAAAACCTGTGCTACTTTTTAAATGCATGTTTATTTGACTGATTTGTAAATTTGTATTAAGCAGTCCTGGGACAGCTAGGAATAAAGGTAATTTAAACAAATATTTTTTGTCAGTGATTTTAAAAGCTGTCAAAAAATTGGATTAGCTATATATATATTGCAATTGTAATAACATTTACATTCTGTTAGATTTCCCTGATCAGAGAAGAATCAGTTTGTTCTGAAAAACATGAATAAAGTGACATCTAGTGGAAATTTGCAGCAAGGCAACATTCCTTTAAAAATAAAAAAAATGTAGTTAAACAAATGTGAAGGGATAGAACAACAGAGTAGAGACTTTTATGGTCTAAATATGCTATAACCCTACAAACACGTAGAAGGCATAAAACAAAAAAATTAAAAACTCCAAACCAAAAAGGTTTTCCTAGAAGTAAGGCATCAATAGAAAGAAAATGTAGTGCATATGTTATATTAAAGTCTTGTATCCTTTATTTACAATCATGAAACATAAAAACATTTAAAAAAAGATAGTTAATCAAAGCAAGCAAATAAATTGGCACCATTTATCCTTCATATGTGCTTAGATAACAATTCCATATTGTCAATGACTGTTCACATTGTTACCATTCATAAATGTTCCTTTGATATAATAAGTTTGAATCCTTCATATTGAAGGCCCTTTTGTTGGGTGGAGTATTGGCAGGGAAATTGTGGGTGTATTTAAACTTGGCATGTTTCGCACAGCATTATTACAGTTGCTTCATCAGGAATAAATCAAGCACACGTAAATGAAACCAATCTGGAATATTGGTGACCAATATGAGTGATTCTTGGCTGTGATAGGACTGGGTTGGACGTAAATGACCAGGTAAGTTCAAGGTAAGGAAATGTGAATGTTTAATCTTACAGCAAGTTAAACAGGGGCTGATAAGCTATAGTAGATGAGTGATAGTTAAATGTAAGGACCTTGTCTTAAATGGTTTAGATTAGCAGACCCAATCTTTCGGACCTCACGGACCACTAAATTCATAATTTTCAATCCCGCGGACCATTAATAATAATTTTTTTAAAAGATAAATACATTTGTAAATAATGATCTTCCTAATGGTGCTTGACGAGGACTGTGAAGGCTCTGATTTATTGATCATCTCACGGTTAAGTGAAGTATTACTATTGTTACTATTAACATTAGTTGCATTATCCTTGGTATCACTAAAGAAATCCAAAATCTTTGTTTGCTTTTTCTCACTCAGTATGGGTTTTTTTTTTTTTTATTTGAATCCAAGACCTAACAAGAAATGATAGTTATCAAAGTTAAACTATTTGATGCCATTAAATATAACAGTTAAATTAAATACACGGTTAAGGTCATACTTACCTAAAAGAGGATCTGAGAAAACAACAAATAATATAAAACAATCAAATAAGAATTGGTATTCACCTCATCACATATACCTGTAGAGTATCACACTTCATCACATATACCTGTAGAGTATCACACCTCATCACATATACCTGTAGACTGAAATGGTCTTAGGCAGGACAAAGATCTATAAACTGTGGTACATCAGAAAATGCTTTTACCCATAGCACCCATTCAGAGGAGATTACAAAAAACTATACCCCTCTTCAGAATATAATGAGTAACTGTGCCTGTTTTTCTATTTCTTTTTTTCTCACAGATGGTGTTTTTTTGCATGCTGAGGTGTATTTATGTTCTCCTTTTGATGCATTGTGGTTGCCATGATGAGGGTGAGCCACATCCATCCTGTATCCATTATAAGTGTGTATTCAGCACAATGTTCCACCAGCTCTGATACTTTGCTTGTGGTATGGATACGAGCAGCTATCCCACCGACTTATACAACCACAGTGAATAGACTTTATGCACATTATTCGTGTTTGTGATTTACTGAATTAGATGCATTACACTGAATAGACAAGTGGTGTGCTATCCCTATCACTTGCCCTTAGTCTCACTTTATACCTCCCACCCCAAGGGGGAGCAGTTCTCTATGATCCTAGTCCCTCCCAGCAGTCTGGTCTTCCCTTCTCTTTGGTCTTTCTGTCGCAGCCATTTCCTGCTCTCTCTGGCGGTGTGTTCTTCGAGCATTCCGCGGGGAAATTTTTTTCATCGCTTTACTGGTCTGTAGATCAGCGGCGGATTCACCGGCACAATGGTAAGTCTTCGGGAGACATAAACGTTACTCGTAGAGGATGCTAAAGCCTGGATTCCCCCGGGGGATGGCCCGGTGTGCTCTGCATGTGACACTCCATTCACTCTGAGGTGGGAAATGACACAACAGAGCGGTGCTCAGTAACAATGCACATGGGCCTAGTCTGATATATGTTAGAGCACATAGGATTAAGTTTATTCATTTATTTCTGAATTATTCATATAAAGCATTGTATTTATTGACATATATATATATATATATTCTTTTTTTATTTACCAGGGACAAGGGTTTCATTTAAAGAATCCCCTTCATTTCTAGCCCTGTACACACAGGAAGTAAGAGAAATATTTCCTAAATAATCCAGGAAGTTGTCATGGAAATGAGAATCTCCAACCACATCCCATCCACCAATTCTGGTGACAAATCACATCACTGCCATCTTTCTTCTACCCAGCAACAATCTTTCCCCATCTTGATTGGCTGGGCCAGGGAGATGTGTGCAGGGAGTTCATCTCTGGCACACAATAAAAATGGCTGGACATACACTTCAAGATGACTCCAAATATTTTCACTAGTGCAGGAGAGTTTCCAGCAGAGAAAAGTGAATATTGCAAAAGCTGTTCTTTATTTTTACATTTGCTTACCTTTTTTTTTTTTTGTAAGTGGGGCTTACCAACACGAGAATCTACATAGTAGGTTCTCGTGTTTGCACCCTTGGCATGGGGCATCTTGTCCATTCCCCTGTCATTGTCACTATCACAGTGTAGCTTGCAAAATGATATGTAATAAAAACATACAAATTGCTTTTCTTACTTGTATTATTCACATACTCTTATTATTCAATACAAGCTAAGCTATGCATGTTTTTTTTATAACCCCTTTCTTTTGTCTTTGTAGAGTTTGCCACTAAATCCTAAACCATTCCTAAATGGCCTTACTGGTAAGCCAGTAATGGTAAAGCTGAAGTGGGGTATGGAATACAAGGGATATCTGGTCTCTGTGGATGGCTACATGAACATGCAGGTAATAATTACATTGATGACTGCACAATCATAGTGTTTTTGGTAGTGCACAGCCTATAGAAGATCTAACCCTCCCCTTGCCATCCAGAACTTAAAATGGAACCAACGTGTGTACATCTTTTTGGAACTTTCCCAGAAAGCTGGTACAATTTGCAGTAAATTGGCAGCTGCAAATGTAAACAGAGGCTAAGATGGTGGCATACATGAATTTCAAAGCTTACGTGGCTTTAGTTCCTTCTCTTAAATAAGGATTAGCTGTGGTTCCATAGTAAGGATATCTAGCTAGATATTAGTCCTGTCACTAGGTTACATATTGAGTGGAATACAAGAAAAAATTACAAATTGTGACACACAGGGCACAGTGCACCAAACTGACAATTGGTGGATTTGTTGTTTCAGTATTTCTATCAATCTGTAATTTAGCTGGAAGAGGTAGCTTGGGTTATTACAATTTTTATTTAATATTAGGAAAGCTTTAACATCTGACTTTAGGACCTCATAACATGGCTAAAAGTGCTCCGCATTCATGTTCTTTCCAGCACTCGGGACAGTGTTAGTATCTAGCTTTTTTTTTTTTTTTTTTTTTTTTTTTTTTACATATTTTACTCTTTTTATATATTTTCTTGGTTAGGGGGGATAATCGGTGTACACACGCTAGATGATTGTTGCCTGAAATGAATGGTTGTGCTTGACTAGCTTGTGTGTTCCCAAGACATGGTTGATTGATTCGTCCTACTTTTCTATGGAGGAGAGCCCTGCAAGGAGCTTTCCACTCATTCTCTCCTCTCCATAGATCAGAATAGTTATGGAGTGTACAGTGCCTATGTCACTGGAAGAAATGGCAAAAGATTGTTTCCAGCAAGAGAGATCTACTGTCTGTGCAGGGTTTTAGTCTTGAATGGGTAATTTACATTTAGATATGTTAGATAAAACCTATTACTGGGTGTGCAAATCTTTCAGTGTATGGGTTTACTTACATGCTAATAAATGTAATTTGTTCATTTCTATAGCAGTACACATCATTGTACTATAAATACAGCAAAACCTTCTGCTGGACTTTACCAGTAACCTTTGTAGTAAACAACCATAGTTATAAAGGAATAAGTACATGGAGCAGCTGGATTTGGGATGAGCCTGGGCTTACGTAGTGTTGTTTACCGGCCTTTCCCAGATGTATCTTTGATTCGGTCAGATCTCTCCAGTACCTGCCACTAGAAGATGTCCTACGAACACATTTCTATCATGTTTGTACTTTGACTTGACCTGTACCAAAGACAGCAAGTGCATTTACTGCTATCATACACATTGCTTTATATCTCTATGCACACCTAACACTTGTTTATGCTGCAGCTCGCCAATACAGAAGAATACATTGATGGTGCATTATCTGGACATCTTGGAGAAGTTCTAATAAGGCAAGTATCCTGCTTCTTCTATGTTGCATTGATGTAATATAAAAGTGGATACTACATAATTTTTTTTTTTTAACTTGGAATCGTAGATGTACTTCCTTATTCCTACTCCTGTAGGAAGTCTGTTTCCCTAACTCCTTCGCTGTCTAGTCTGCTCTTTATGCGTTCTTTCTTCCTATTTCTGTCTATGATCTGGTTCCGAATTCCTCATCCACATTCTGTTTCTGCTGACATTATGCTCTCTCCATCACAAAGACCTCTTTACTACTCCGTCCTCCATAACACAAGCTTTATGCTCTTTTTTAAACTTTTGCCCATGGGAATCCAGTTTTCCCCCAGTCTGCTTCACCCCCCTGTATCATCAGATACTTTCATTCCTATGATTCATAGATTTTCACCATTCTTTTCCCAACCCTTCAATTGTCAATTTTTCATATTCAATGGAAAGTAGCACATAATAGAATGTTCAGGTTTACTTCTGGTGTACACTATTTACCTTTTTATTGACTTTTACCAATGATTTTTTTTTTTTTTGTAGGTGTAATAATGTACTGTATATACGTGGAGTAGAAGAAGAGGAAGAAGATGGAGAAATGAGAGAATAAAAAAAGATCCAAATTATTTTTGTACATTTATTTTGAAGCATCGTTTTGAGCCTATTGTTGGACATTTTTTGTATGTTGCGTTGAAAAATAAATTGATTTTTTTTTCACTCTTTCATATTTATGAGTCTGTTCCAAGAAATCTTCTTCCCAACAACTTTTTTTGCCTTGATTCATTAAAAAAGTAAGCTATTTCAAGTAAATAATTGTTTGCATGCTATCACATGCTAAATAGAAACTTTTTTTCTTTTTTTTTTTTCTTTATCCAAGACTTTTTTTATTAAAGCAGAACCCTTAATTTAAAAACTTGTGACCAGGCAAGTCCCTGGTAAATACAGAAGTGACAGTTGATGTTCCTTCTGCAATAAAGTAATGTTATCCGATAGGTCCTGTTCTTTGGCCATCTTGATTGGCTGGGCTGGGAAGACAGTCATTCCGTCCCGACACTCCTTGGAGAAGTGTCCACATACGTTCAGCTGTATAGTTGGTATGATGTGAGCTGTCTTCAAACATTTGGCCGTATAGTGTGTGTGTGTAATATATATAAATGGGTGTGGGAATACAGTATATACTTTAAATACACTGTTACATGCTGACTGTCGAGAAGATTTCTGTATTTGGATGTTATCTCCATGTTAAACTTTGAATCCATTTACTGTTAGGACAGATGCAACACAAAGGCACTAAGAGGTTAAGAGATAGAATGCCAGTGGGTAGTACTGCCCACACCCACATTTGGATGGACAGACGCTTTAATTTTTCTTATTTTAATTACTGCTTTGCATTTAGAAGATTGCAAAGGAACACATGGAGAATATACATATAGTGGGTTTACATGTTTTGATCACGGACTATAACTGGCATATTTGCCATGATACCAGTTGATTTATCAAAGAGGGATCAATTTTGGGGTTTGTCAATACCTATAACTTTCCCTGTGGAATTTTAAGTAGATATATAGATTTTTTTATAGTTAGTAATTTATGAGGGCGTTTATGGGGCATTTTAAAAGCACAAAAAAAACACCTTTAAAAAGGACAATGGTTTGCTTTACAAATGTTCGTTGTGTTCCCCTGGTATTAGGAGTCTAATGCCAGCAGAGCAGTTGATACGAATAAAGAGAGAAATAAAGGAGAACCTGGTTGTATGATCTTTCAATGTCACGTTACGGTTCGCATACCCCAGGAAGATTTAGCAATATTTGTTCTGTTATAAATTATCCCCATAATGTATAGGAAATCGGCATGATTATAAATAACATTTTTAGTTTGATGCAGCTTTTTTTTTTATATAACAATGTTTAAGTGTAGGGCCCTATTGGTAATTACAAATGTGCAGGGCTGCCATTAAGGGAGATTTTTCTACAGAGCCCTAATTAAAAGGGCCTGACATTTGCAATTCTGAAACTTTTAGAAATGGAGGAGCGGGGCCCAGGAAGTTCTGATGGTGGTCCTGCAAAAGAAGCTTCTCTTCTTTTTATAAAATAGTTTAGTATAACACTTTTCTAGTAACATAATACATGTTTCTTTAGGATCTATCAGCAGACCAATAAGAGGGTCAACTGAGGTGAAATAGAGGGATCTAGTTAAAAAAAAAAAAGACAGTCCCCCTCCAAATGTGGAACGTTATGGGGCTATTGGGGTGTTTCCCTCTTTAGTGCTACATAATGATTGTGCTTTACTACACCATATCCCAGTGCAAGTCTATGAGCTGGCTATCTCAATAAAATACAGAAATCATTCCCTGGCGTTGTTTATAGTGAATAGGCAATAGTTAGGTCATATAAATGTTTTAGTTTCATACCTTCTAGAAGCTTGTGACAGCTAAAATTAGTGACTTGTCATGGCTGCTTCAGTATCTCAACCACAACTATATAAACAGACCCCCAACCAACTTTGGTTATGGACCATATGACCCAACTGAAATTCTGAAAATTGACTGGTTGAAATTCCCAAACCACAGCACACCCATAAAATTTTGCTTTTTCATATGTGTTTACTAGATAGAAACAAAGTTTTGATCGGATCTATTGCATGGGCACTTGTATTTAAAATATTTCTGTTTATAATAATATTTAGTGATCAGTAAAGCAGAGCTTCCAAGTTTTTTCCTATGCTACTGAATCCAAGACTGCATACACACATTCAATAATTGTCGTTGGAAAGGATCTTTTACGATCCTTTCCAACGACAAAACACTGCACGATGTATGAACAAGTGCTGTACATACAGCACCGTTCTGCTCCGCGGGGAGGGAAAAGGACGGAGGTCTCCCCTTCGCTTTCATTATGATCGTTCCTCGTCCTTGGATCGCCCAGAATGGATCCATGAACACTGTACACACACACCAGATTCTCATCCAATATCAGCCCTGAGGCGATTATCGGACGAGAATTATCTGACGTGTGTACGTAGCCTAAACCTTCCCAATCTTCAACCTTTTTGTGCCAAAACAAACGTTTCATTCTTCTTTTGCCATAAAACATAGCACAGATGATCAAAATAAGGAGAAATTTTTCTTTATGTTTTGTTTAAAATTACAGTAAAATATGATACTGGCATGAAGCAGCACACAATTTTTCTTTGTTTTGTTTAAAATTACAGTAAATTATGATTCTGGCATGAAACGCTACAAAATGTTTCTTTCAAAAGATTTTTTAAACAAAGACAAAGTTTAAATATTAAAAGAAAACAAAAATAAACACCAAAATCAGCAAGAAAATAAAAAACCAAGGGGAAGATAGAGTTTACTAGGGCTAATTAGTGTAACCAAATATTAAAAAAAGGTTAAATATTAGGCAATAATTGTAACAATTTTTGTAGCTATTAAATCGATAAAATATGGAAGGATTAGTTGGGGCAATTCCATTATTTTCTGCTCCAGGGTCAAAACAAGAAGTGCATATCAATGTCATTCAAATAAGGAGCAACTTTTGACAGTTGTTTCCAGCATTGAAAGAAATCACCTTTGCTCCAGACAGCTGTATGGTTTTAAAAGGTATAAACTATATAATAAACAGTAGAGGGCGCACTATGCAAACTATTCCAAAGTTCTATATAGGAATATAAGGCAAATATTTAGGCAGAGTAACATATCCCCTACCCAAATACCTGCAGAATAAAACAACATGAGCATGTCAAGCAGTGAGCCCTGAACACACACTTTTGACATGTTTCGGTGCTAATAATATTAACATGAGGGAGGTTACAAAACCCAGCTGTCCCTTGTTGCCTTTGTGAACTCTTGTGATCTAGCCTTTATGCAATACACTCTCTGCTGTGGTCAGTGTGAGTTTAACATCTAGATTGGTGTTCTAGCAGAAAGCACTTTGCAAGTTTGCAGTTATTAGAATGCCCTGCAAATATAGGCTTTTGTTGAAAAATGCCGAGCAATTGGTCCTTGTCTGTAGGAATGAGGAACAATTCCTGCTTCAGGAAGGAATGCAGCATTTGGCAGTACTGGAAAAAGCCAGCCTGGTAATTGGCAAGTAAGTTGGTGCATTTTCTTTACTTTTTGAAACCAGACTTTCCCATATATAATGGAACAGACAATATGGTCTATTCTAAATCACACTGGTAGTTTATTATATAAAGTTCTTGTTATTTATGGTTGCTTTTGTGTATTCAGAGTCACTAAATGTAATGTTAATATTTTGTGTATCTAGCAGGCTATAATGTTATTTGGTAGGTAAGCTGGAAATCTTAACAAAAAACTAGCAGTGATCCCTTTAGGATAGCCAGCTACAACACTTTTTTTTCCTCTCCCTTTATTGTTACCCTTTGTAATATAGTATGCTGCTACTTTAAGTTTTAGGAAACGCCAAGTTACTGGGGCTATAATAGTTAAAACATTTGAATTTTTCAATACACTTAAAAGCTATTTGTGGTTAAAGCCTTCAACAAAAGTATGTTTTGAGCTACAATTTCAGTATATATTACTCTTCTTTTGGTAATCCAGACATCCTGCATAGTTGAGAGTCAACAAGAAAATAGAAGCCATTGGTATATTTTTCCACACTTTCAATTTTTTTTAATATAGTATTTAAATTAAAGACTTGCTGCTGTTGTTTCTTGTACTTTAGGTAATGCACCCATTTTTATGTCCACCATAATATGTGCTGGATTGCTATTCATTTTTAATGGCACCCCAAAAGCAGATTAGCAATGCACCACTGTGCTTTCCAAAGTGAGCATTTACGTGGGGTGTGGTGCGATCAACTGCCTATTTAAATGAAATGGCTACTCAGTGCAAAACACATAGCAACGCACGCAGAATTGTATGTGATTTTTGTTTTTTAAAAAAAGCACAGGTATAGTGGAGAATGTCCTTTTAAGTGGTCCTGTACTGAGAGATTACATAAACTGTCATTTCTGATCTGGTTCTACAAAATACATGCCATGTTGGTGTTCTGAACCCCTGTCTTTAATTTGGATGTGTATGCTTGTTTCAGATGTGTGAGTGAAACTATTGAAACCTAAAGATCAGCTATATGTCGTGGCTAATAACATTTTTTAGAATATATTCAGCAGTGGCAGCATATGTAACCTCTCTGTATAATTCCTCATAAGGTTTTATTGAATTACTGCAGTACTACTTGTAACCAGGTAAGGGCAGAAGTAATAAAATAACACTACTCTATTTATCTAATTCAGTCCTTGTGCATGATGGTCACATTACTTGGTGTTCCATACCTATGCAGTTTTAGCTTAATCCAGGTTAAAAAACACGCTCCATTATCTTCTTTACGTGTGAACCCTCACATAAATACCAACCGATAACAATATGTAACACTTTGTCAATGTGATTTACAGTGATGGATTCATAAAGGCTGTAGGACCCACAGAGACTATACAAAACCAATTTTCTCAAGCAGTGTTTGAGACCATCATTGACTGTACTGGAAAAAGTGTTCTGCCTGGTAAGTGTTTATATGTCCCATGGCTGCAAAAAAAGTGGAAACTGCACTACTCCTTATTCTGAAACATATTACAATTTTAAAAACAAAATGTCTTGCATTTATTGATATCACAATTTAAGGTCTATTCACATACTTCTACCACTACAACAAAATGCCACAAAAAGGTCTTTGATGCACTACTATCTGCTATCCTTGGCTTCATTAGAGAAGTGTTCGCATATATCTCTTTCTGCTGTCAAGTCTTTACCAGACAAGAATTAAGGGAAACGCTCTAACAGCAACACCAGCCAAAATATTTTTCTTTATTAGAAAAATGATCTGTTGCAGATTTTTAATAACTTCCTTGCAAGGTGAAAACTTTATCCATAAAACAGGAAGTAGGGGTAAATTTCTGCAACAAAGCCCCAGATAACAATAAAAGCCTCAAGAGTTCTCTTTCCACATTTTGTCTGATACTGGAAAAAGGTTTTAGCTTGATATTTGCCAATTTTACAGAATATTTTATCTAGAAAAATTAGTCTTTTCTTTTTATGACTAAGGCAGAAAGCATCAGGATTAACACAAGTAAAAGTGACACAGGATGGGGAAATTCGCCACTGTAAAAAAATTCTTTAAAGCACTTGTGTTTGCCAAAGAAACTTATTTCAGATCTATGACTACATCAGTGCTGAAGCTCAAGGATCAGCATGATAGCCAGGCAAGTAACACTTTCAGAGACATTAGATGTTCATCATCCGAGTTGGCATTGGCTTCCTGTTATTATAGGAATAATCCATAAATAGTACATCATGGATGTCTTCGAAAAAACAGACACTCAGAAACAAAACGTATACACAGTATTACATTTGAATCAGATGTATTGTAAGTTCACATACTTAGCCTGTTTTTAACTTGAAGAACAATAGTTTTCTATTCTGTCCTATGGTCAGTCTCCCACCAAGAGTCCATTTATGATGGATAGCTGGTAAAGCTGCCTGTTATTTCCCTGCATGTTGCACTCCATTCATAAATTGTGCCAATGGTGTGGAAATACAATGTGCCAGAGTTCTGCTTACTGCAATAAAGAGTGCTCCATGATTGTAGAAAACACTGGTCCTTCCAGAACGCTTCTTCAATCATTTGATTTGCACCACACCTGCTTCAGATTCCTGAAGCAAGCAGCTTGTAAGGCATTAACACTGCTTTAAAAATAAACTTCATAGTGACATGTTGATTACTACCAGCTACAGTTGCAATATGCAGATCAAAATTATGTTCTAATTGTACCTTACTTTTTAGGTTTTGTGGATGCACACACTCATCCTGTGTGGGCTGGTGACCGAGTGCATGAATTTGCAATGAAAGTAAGTATTGTCTTGTGCTATATAATTACTCACTTTTATAGAGCATTACAAATATTTGTTAAGTGGCTACTGCACTTGGGGCTCTTTTTATAAAACTGTGAATCAGACTTTCCCTCAAACATTCCAGGTTCATGTGTTTTATTGGCAGTAATAGATTCCCACCAGGGAATGTCCAATTCCTTGTTTTATAAATAAAGCCCAAGGCTGTTCTTAGCTGATCAGAACATAACCCCGCTTGAGTATTTCACTACATTATCTTATTTTCTTCAGCTTCCATGTGTTGTGTATGCTATTATAAGACATGATTGTTTTTGGAACTGTGTGCTTGAACATTTCTGGAGATTCCCCTCTGATCTCTTCCTAAATGCAGATACAAAATAATTAAAAAAAATATTACTTTAATGTTTTTAAACTGATCTTTTTTAAACTTTTTACTATTCTTTAAATGACTTCACAGGTTTCCCAAAGCACCATGGGTTAGCTGAAGAAAATATCAGAGAGCATAAGTTAGATTCTTTCAGGTTCCTTTGTTCAATAAATCCTGGAGAAAGAGAAGGATGATAAGGGGAAAAATGAATCAGATTTGTGTATGCAATTTGTTGTTCTTTTTGGCTGGACCATAAATAAAAGACTTCATTTAGTAATCTGAAACAGTAAATGAAAGGCTATTAGGGAAGAATTTTGTAGTTGTTTCAATGCGGAACTTCCTGCTCTTTGCAGCAAATTTCTAACTTTTCCTTTTCAGAAAACAGAACAGACTGCTTGTAAGTAGCCAAACCACCTGTCTCTACATTGAATGTTCCCAAAATTGTCACCCCAAATGATCACTGCCAGTCTTTATGGGTGACAATTTTTTTGGCATCTAAAGAAGGCTTTAGCTGAACAGCAGATTGTAGAAATACATATTTTTTCATAAACAAAAATACAGATAATACAGATGCAGATAATACTTTTTATATATGAACAAAATTGATTTGACAACAATGTTCAAATTTAATTTTGATTTATTTGCTTGCTTTTAGCTTGCAGGTGCTACATACATGGACATTCATCAGGCTGGAGGAGGAATCCATTTTACAGTGAACCACACAGAAGCTGCCTCAGAGGAAACTCTGTACTGCAGCTTTAAACAGCGCCTAGAGAGAATGCTCAGGACAGGAACCACATTAGTTGAGTGTAAGAGTGGATATGGCTTACAGCTGGAGTCCGAACTTAAAATGCTAAGAGTTATTGAGCGTGCTTACAGGGAAATGGAAATTGGCATCTCCGCTACATACTGTGGTGCCCATTCAGTGCCAAAGTAAGACATATTTTATTTGTGTTGGAAAATGTCAATGGTCAAAATTCTCATTATGCATGGGCATGAGACTAAAAAGTATTAAGTGGAATGATTTAAAGTTTTTACTGTAAATATATTTTTGGGAAATGCAGAAAACAAAAATAGTAAAATGGGCACAAGATATGAAGCAGCCAACTTCAGAGTGTAATCAACTCCCTAAAAAATAGGAAATGAAACTTGATTATTTCTTAATATTTTTAGGAAAGCCGGAGATGCCAAAAAGAAGGCATCTCTGTGTGCTTTCATGTCATGTCAGTAAACCTACGGTACAGAGGCATACAAAATCAGTAAAAAAAAGTTGTAGAGTCCCTGAGAAAGCTCTGGTGCAGCATAGGTAAACCAAGCAATTGAGAGACACATATTAAAATATGGGAATTCTGATCTAAAATGCATTCAGAAATGTGGACATACAGTGAAAATCAATATAGTCAAAAGAAACACTGGGAGACCTTTTAGGAAAGATGATGGACTTTCAACCATCAAGCATAGCCCTTCTTGATTTTTTCTCGCCTATTTTTTAAATACATTTAAAGAAACCTCTACTAACACCAATTTTTAGGGGAATCAATGGAAAAAGCCTCTTAGGTTGGTGAAAAGAATAACATTACTAAAAACACCATATCATTCAGCCACCTCCATCGAGTGGTGTTGGTCCTAGAACCGCACGGGCATCATCAAAGAGGAAGTCAATCAGCCACACTTTGAGGAACCCCTAGCAACCTTTGGGGGAACCCTGGTTGAGAATGGCTGATATAGCCCCAAATCGTCTGGTCCTGTACCCTCTTATCTCTCAGTCCTCCCCTTTTGCCCTGCACCCTCCTATCTCCTTAGCCTTATTATTTGGCCCTGCATTCTGCCACTTTCTTATTCTCAATGTTGTCATATTACTGTAGTAAGCATCTTCAATGGCATAGCTACTGACAAGGTAAAAGAGGAGGTAGGATCATATTTCCAACCACCAGGGTTTTTCAAACCCGAACCCTAGGTGCTAATAAAAATATGAGCACTGACTGGATTAGCAGATGCTAGTAATGGCTTTCACTAGCCAGTGTATGTTGAAAAAACGAGTTTACTGTTTGACATTTTCATTTTTTTCTTTTAGAGGAAAAAGTGCAGAAACGGCAGCAACAGAGATTATTGAAAATCATCTCCCTGCTCTTAAAGAATTGGCTGTAAATGAAGAAGTTCACGTGGACAACATTGACGTGTTTTGTGAAAAGGGTGTGTTTGACCTTCAGTCCACTAAAAGAATTCTTCAGGCTGGGAAGGCTATAGGGCTCAATTTGAATTTTCATGGGGACGAACTGAACCCTATGAATTCTGCAGAGGTACACTTTTTTTTTTTCTTTAACTTCGCCATTAATCCAGCAACCTTCACTGTACAACCCACCCTGGAGCTTTACAACCCTGCTTCAGGAAACATTCCTAGTGGGCACACTTATTGCACAAGTCCTTCTATAGGATCAGCCATACTCTTCAGTAGCTGTTTTACCTGCGAAAGCATTTGTATTTTTGTCTATACAGCTTCATAGCCCTGTCTGGAAGGGCAGGAGGCATGTTGTTTTCCTCCTACAGTTGGCAAGTTACGCTTAGTTGTCTGTTATATGCAGATTGTACATAAATGTATCTATCCATACTCGAAAGCAGTGTTTCTCAACCTTTGTAACATGGCAGAACCTCTTGAAAAAATGTTCAGGTCTTCAGGGAACTCCTGCTTCAATTAATATATATATACAACTCACAGTACATCGGCTTAGTGATCATTGGGAACAATGCCTCTTACATTGCTGGTCCGTGTGAAGGCTGCCACCCCTACAGATAACCAAAAAGATCACTGGCATCAGTGGTAACTGACCTGGGAGTCACAAACTATTCATCGCTCAAGGAACCCCTAGCAAACTCTGGAAAAACCCAAGGGCCCCACTCAACCCTGGTTGAGAAAAAATGCACTAAATGTTAAATGATTTGGTAACCTCCTGAATTCCACACTTGAGTTGAACTCCAATTTAAAATAAATCTGCCCAAAAAATAGAATGTAAAATACACATGTCAATTGTTAACTTTGATTTATATTTTATTATCTATGTAAAAACAGAACTTTTAATGAATGTTCAATAATCTGACATTTTTGCTGAATTGTTTTTGTATATTTTAGCTGGGTGCAGAATTGGGAGCACTTGCTGTGAGTCATTTAGAAGAAATAAGTGATGAAGGAATAACTGCAATGGCTGCAGCCAAGTGTTCTGCTGTTTTGCTTCCAACAACTGCATACATTCTAAGGTATAGCATTGTGTTATTTTGTTTTTGTTTTTTTGCAGATATATATATATATATAATCTCAAACAGCTGATTTTTAAAAATTACAATAAATCAATAAACTGATATAAATTGGTCAGATCAAACTGGACCATGACTTTTTTCTATGCACATATATCTAACAGTGAAGGAGATCTTTACAGCCCTGTGGCTGTAAGCTGAGACCATTTTGGTTCAGCTAAATAGCTGAGCAGAAAGTATGTAAGTCTTGACAGGCCTTAGGTTTGTAACTCTGTTTGACATCAAGTTGAAATGCTTCCAAAATCATTCAAAATTAGTTTACAGGTGCATTTGACCTGCAGTTGACCTTTTTCTGACATGCAGTTTTTTAATGCTGCAAGATTTTAGTTTTCTGAATGTTCAGCCTGAACTACAGACATCTGAATTCTAAATGACAGTATCTGAAAGATTATTTGCTGGAATGCTTTTGACACTCCTACTTGCTCTTACTAAATCACATGAAATATACATATGTATTTTGTCCTAGTGTAAATATTAATTAAAAAAAACTTTTTTTCACTAAGGCTCAAACAACCTCGAGCTAGAGACATGCTTAATGCTGGCGTCATAGTATCTCTTGGAAGTGACTTTAATCCCAATGCATACTGTTTTTCCATGGTAAGTGCTTCTGTGAAATGGAACATATATAGTATGTTCCACTGCTTCCCTTACTATTTAGAGTGCACGATCACCTATCTTTGAATAATTTTATTTTTCAAATAATTTATTTTTGCAACAATATTATTGCCAATATTAGCAGATTATGGCATGCTTTCACAAATTTGCTGTGCTGAAAAAGCACCCTAATAAAGTACTGTACCCACCCTACATTCAGGCTACAGGTACTTGAGTATTGAACATACTATTCAAAAACAATCCATCAGAATTTTTAATATAATGTATTAAATTTCCTGTAGCTGTTAGTGAATAGGTCATTGCTATTGCCTTGCTTGGTGTGTAATACTTAAATCTCAAAAGTAAAAAGTAGGAAAATGTGTCTTGAAGAAGTATTTCCGCTAGACCTGCTTTATACTGCACCATTTAAGATTTTTCAATATGGCACAGATCAAAGTGTAAACCACTAACACAGGCTGGGAGAGAATAAAAGCCCTTTCAGGTTTTTGCCACTAGTGTCCTACTGGAAAAATTTCACTTTACGCAACAGGAGGTAAATGGGAAGATTTCCTAAATTAGGGTTGACGCCAGGTAAATGGTTGTCATTAGAAAAGAACAAGTTTTACCTATAGATACACTGTGGGTTTGTATGTGGTCGTTACAGGATGCATTCTTTTGGTCATAGATTGGCCATAGATGGGTAGATTTTACTTATCTACTGAGCAATTCATTTAGTCATTGCGGAATCAACCATAAAATTACTTTTTATTATGAATTTAAATGACAGAACCTTGATCTAATGGTTTAGAAAATTTCTATTAATCATACAAAAAGCTGATGTGTTTTTGACATCTAATCAAATTACGGAGCATACACACATTTGCTTTTTGTCATTAAGTGGATGAAGGATGATAGAGTGAAAATATGATGGCAAATTTGTATTTCCTTTGATTACAAAGAACTGAAACTAAAGAATTGAATGTGCGTCAATTGTGGGCTGTTGCTACTGGTTTTTGTTTGCCATAATAGTAGCAATCTGCTAAATGATGTTCCCTACTCTTACTTTTAGCCTATGGTAATGCACTTGGCCTGCGTCAATTTGAAGATGTCTCTAAATGAAGCCCTTGCTGCTGCTACAATTAATGCTGCATACTCTCTAGGAAAATCTCATACACATGGTTCTCTTGAGGTTGGGAAACAAGGTGATGCTGTCATCATAAATGCCCCTAGGTATGTATCCATTGCTGTACATGCTGATTATCTTGTCACCAGTAACACAAGATTTATTTGACTCTTTAATTAAATAACAGCTACATATTCTCTATTACCACTGGAGGAAAAATCCTTTGTCATCTTACACTTTAAAAATGTAGACAAGAGCACAAAAAACCGACATTTTAAACTCTTGATTTCAGAGTTTTCCTTTAATATAAATGTTTTTATATATTTTTCCATGTGCCTTTGAACTTACTAGACAATCTTGCGACTCTAGGAAGAGCACAACCACCTTTCTCCTTTCACGTAATAGCCCCCCTACTTTTCTCGAGTGTCTGTCTGTGCTGAGACATTAGAGTACTAGATGTGGTTTGTCATGGACTTCTAATTAATCATAGTAAAATTTTGTCCCAATCAATTGGTTTAGGTAGGCGTTTATTTTTAGGTAGGCGTTCATTTCAACTAAGCAGAAGCTGCGGCTGCAGCTCCCTGGACACCATTTCTGGTGACATTAGCGGGTAAAAGATTCCATTTTATTGGACAATACCCTGCAAAAATCACCACATCTGATGGGTAGGCATTGATGGGAAAAAAACCTCCCCCTTTTTTCTATTTCCTCTTTTGACATTCCCCTGTGATCAGGGTCTATATATATCCCCTGAGGAAGCCCTTCTGGGTGAATTGCATAGGAATTAGACCCTGTCCTGCTATGCTTGAAATATATGGAAGTTTGTAACTTCCTCTACCAAAAATTAGAGTAGAAAAGTAAACCTTATCGTATGAATGATGAGTATTGTTTTAACTTTTTATGATTTTGTATGCAAATAAAAATTACATTGATTTTATTTACAACAATTCTTTGAGTGCCTAAAAAAGCTTTCTTTGCTTCCATTCCCATTTTTTTCATACTGTCTGTGCTGGCCCCGCATTTCTACTCCTCCTTTCAAACATAACATTTTATGTAGATGCCAGGGGAAGAGCAAAGAAAAACGCTCAGAGTCTGCAAGAGCTGCCGAGATCACTTCCAGCTTAAGCTTTGAATAACAGCAGGCTCAGGGATTTTGGACATCAATACATGGGAAGCTTCAACAAGTGAATACTCTGCATAAAATGTTACCTGCACATATAATCTTATGGGAAACGTTCTGATGAAAATGTGATAGAATGACAAGTGTCCTTAATCATTCTCTTTATTAACATTACAGTTATGGCTGCATTTAACATTGGTGTGCTCCTATAAAAACTTGAGTGTTTGAAAAATCTATGCACCTATAACATACCATCAGATCCCGATTGACTACCTATTCCACTAGCAAATGAAAAGTCCACTCTGCAATACGTTAAATGAACTTCTATAAATGACAGTAGCTGATAAGACTCGGGTAGTCCTAGGTGTTTAATGTAGACAACATATAAACAATCAATGCCAAAAATGGAAAGAAAACAACATTCCCCCTTTTCTAGAACTATTTGTAGACTGAACAAAGGGCAAGAATCGGACTTGAGACATGTTTGGTCTGGTATATGCCGGAAGAATGGGGAAAACTTGTTAGTAAAAGATTTGTGTTTTGCTGACAAGCACACTCCATACCTACAGAGTCTGAACATAGCACATTTTTTTTACTATTCTTTTTTTAAATCCATTTCTTGCCCTTTGTTCTGTCTACAAACAGCCCATTTTAAATGGAAACATTAAACTTTATAATGGTTTTTGTTAGTAGTTAATCTGCCTATATAAGAATTCAAAGTTAAGTTTATTTATGTATACATGTATGTTTAAAAATCTCACTTTGCCTTGTTAGGAGACCTCTTCTATAGTGGAAAATATGGAAAAATGTAAAATATTATCTTGGTGTGTTGATAAATGTTTTAAAATACTACTATATATATTAAAATATATTAGTTGGTATCTTATTTTCTTATTACATACTCAGTATGCAGGCTTTATTTTCTGATATAAAACCCATTACACCATTTGGATTGATCTGCATTGTTAAACACAAACCCAATGTAGGAAAAAATTATTTTTCTTGATTTTAGTTGTCAAAGTTCACACCAATGCACTGTGTTGAACAATAAATTACTTTGGCTACTTGGCCAAAACAAAAACACTTGTCACCATGTAGTCTTTTAAACCTCTGACTAACTGAAAATGTAATAGCCTAAGGGCTGACGTTTTTTAGTGAAATACAAAGCCAGCCTCTGGAGGTTTACAAAATGGGAAATAAGGTTACATAAAAACACTAAAGTAAAGACTACTATTTTATCTGCACTACAATTATACCTTAAACAAATGCTAAAATATATGTACATATTATAAATCACATAATGCACCATACAGTTGGTGTGGCCAACAAGAGTATTAGAGATCAATTAATATTTTATTTTGGAATCTCTGGATTTAAATGTTTTTGTTAAAGCCAAAATGTTTTGTATGCCTAATATAGATAATCTATATGTGTATTTTTTTCTTTTAGGTGGGAGCATCTTATTTATCAGTTTGGAGGCCATCAGGAGTTAATTAAATATGTGGTCATCAAAGGCAAAATTGTATACAGAAATGAAAGAGTTCTTGGCCTTTAGGGATCTAATCCAGAAAAAAAAAACATTTTGAAAGAAGCTTTTGTTTTGAAGTCTATTCCAAATTGTTAGTATACCCGTGTAGAACTGCCACTGTTTTCTACTCTCCTGCCTCTTCCTCTGTCCTTGTAAAAAATACAACACCTGGTAAACTGTACTTGTCTGTGAAAGTCTGTTACAGAAGTATACCGTGAGGTGCAATTAAAAGAAAAGGTCCTCTAAATGAGCATCTCATTGCCCTTACTCACTTAGGGTAACAGCAATGACAACTGATACCTAAACATTCTATTAGACTAAGTCTACATGGATTGTTTCCCCACTGCTTAAATGCCCACTTTTGAAATTCCTGGTAATTGCTGGTGTCACTTTACATCAGAGTGTTTTGGGGTCTTTTCTAAATGGGGTGCAAAGAGAAAGCTGTCTGCAGCATGTAGACAGTTGAGTGTTAAAAAACACAAAAATGCCTATAAACCCTGCAAACTCTACCAATTGAATTAATTGATTATTTATTATTTTTAAGTGTTTGTGGCGGTTATCAGGCATTGGTGATGTGTTGTCTTTTTTCTCCTTTAGCTTGGTTCAAAACACCTTTTGTGAATGCTTAAAAAAGCATACAAAAGCTGTATGGGCATTTAAAAGTAACTTCAGTGTAGACATTGGCTTTGTTTCGATTGGTGGTGATGTTTCAGTGTGGTTTCCACTAACAGTCTGTTCTGATGGGACATTGGTACACACGGAGTGTCTCCCTTAAGGTAGCTAAATAGAGAATATGGAGTGTCTGCTGTCAAATTTGCAAGGATTAGTTCTTTAAGAACCAGTGCAGTTGTGTAGGCAGCCGAGAATCTCAAAAAGTGCCAGGAGCTGCGCAGAACACTTACTTCCAACACAGGTTTGATCTTCGCCTTAAAGAAATTACACTAAATTCAAAGAATTGTGCCCAGTGACAAATTTTCTGAATTTTGCTTTTAGGTTCATACACGGCAAGTCTAGTTCACTCATCCAATGTCAGTATCTGACCTC
This sequence comes from Pyxicephalus adspersus, assembly GCF_032062135.1. Taxonomy (NCBI): domain Eukaryota; kingdom Metazoa; phylum Chordata; class Amphibia; order Anura; family Pyxicephalidae; genus Pyxicephalus; species Pyxicephalus adspersus. Next base: position 84,536,829 of record NC_092859.1, read on the forward strand.
AAAGGTACAGTATGATGGTCAGATGTCCACAAATGTTTGGCTTGTTCACTACAAGAATTCACTCTGCTTAATGATTTCTTTCTTTTAACTGATTAGATTGCTAAAATTAGCAGGGCTTCTCTTTGATCATTTAGCTATGTGAATAAGCCCTTGAAATGTGAGTATTTACTTTTCTAAGTAAATTAACCCTATTGCATACATGATGATATGACATGACACTACATGACAGCATTTCTTTCAGTGTGATTGTTCCCATCATATTTACTATATTTGTCTCTTGAGTATCACTCTCAAGTTACATCAAACTGAGTAGAACAACACCCCAAGACACCATCCTAGGTCATTTTAGGACAGCATTATTATCCAAATAAGAAGTTAATATACTGAACATTGTACTTGTTGTTTAACTAGTGTTTGAGCTTTGCACTTCAACTTTGACTGAATTTGAATGTTATTAAAACTTTGATACCAGTTAATAAACCAAAACAGGCTAAAGTAGTAACTTACAGTTCAACATTTGATTTAGTCATTACATACTATGGTTTTAAAAACAAATAGATAATGTTTAAGGAAAAAAGAAAAATACACACAGTAAAGGAAAACTGGTCTGATCTAGAGTGCTGTCAATAGTGCATTAAGCAACCACTATCTGGTATGTTCTATAACAAAATTCCCTAGGTTAAAAACTTTAATATTAACATTATTATTATTATTACTTTTTTTTTATTATTAACATTATTATTATTACATTTTAATAATAATAATTTAATAATAACATTATTATTATTACATTTTTTTAATTTTTTTTTATTATTCCCTATACCGACTAAT